>NC_056746.1:1298956946-1299266946 GCF_019279795.1 Protopterus annectens | reverse complement strand
CAAGCAGTCTGGTGTTTGAGTCAGTGATGATAATTGTATTATCTAAGGATATGATGGTGAAGTTGCCTTTAGCTAGATTTAGGTTTTTTGGAAAGAAAAGGAGAAGCTTGGTCTTTTTGGGGTTGATTTTGTTTTCAGTTAGCCATTCTTCTACTAGGTGCAGAGATTGTTGAGTGACAGTGTGGAGATTTTGTATATTGTAGGAGGTGTTAATTGTGGAATTGTCTGTTCTTCGTGTTTCACTGTTGCTGTCATCACATTTGGGTTATCCCTGCCAGGGTAGCCCTCGGCCGGCCTGAGTACCAGAGACTTAGTATTTCTGTGTCAGTTGCTGTCGCTTGAGGACTGATGTCAGGTCGTCAGTGGTATAAAGGAAGGCATCCAGTGCCATTACATCAGTCTTTCTCGTCGTGGAGCCTGAATCAGAAGCAGTTTGCACGAGTGCTGGTCAGCCACTACCTGAGTTTCGTTTCCGAATTGAAGTTGAAGTCTTCGAAAGCTAAGTACCCCATTGGGAATCCTTTTTTCTTGCACTAACCGATGTCAGAAAAAGTTAATAATTGTTTCGCCTGTGGAAAGCAAATACCACACTGGGACTTTCACTCTTACTGTGTCACTTGTCTAGGCTCAGACCACGACGTCCGTCGTTGTCACTTCTGTGCTTTGTTTAACGCCAGAACTATTCATCGTCGGGCCCTTATTGTGGCCATATATTTCCGTTTACAGTCCTCGAATTCCGATATGACTTCGATAAGTCATCTGACAGCAGATCTTCTGAAAACACGTAAAGATAATGACAGAGACAGACTGCACAGGACCAAACCTTCCAACAACTCTTCCGTTAAGCTGGTCGTCAGTCCTCCGGAACTCAGTGATGTGCTTTCGTAGCCCCTGATGCCCGCTTCAGTTAATTTGCAGGCCACTACTGAGACCCTTTCGGAGTCCGGTATGCCGCAGGACTCTTCTTCATGTAAGGACCCTGTGGTTGTCTCTACCTTGGATAGGTCTGGAGCCGCTGTGCAGGTACCGGCTTCCGAGGAAGTCCTTCGCAACACCGAATCCTGACATAAACTGATGCCGTCTTTCACGGCTACCGTTCTTTCAAAAACAACCGAGTTCCTTAGGCCCAGGGGTTGAACCACACCCAAGAAACCGATTACCCATTCTCAGGCGCATGCTCCCTTGCCTCAGTCTCAGATGCTTAAAATGGCAGAAGACCTTATCATGGCATTCCTTACAACAGAAAAGAAAACTTACCGGACAGCCTACATCTCTCAACTAGCCACCAGACCCCAGTTATCTCCAAGGAAAATCCTGCAAGTTCTGGGGTTCATGGCATCTTGCATTCTACTCATTCTATATGCCAGACTGCATATGAGGAAACTTCAGTGGTACCTAAAAAGCCTTTGGTGTCAACACTCTCAAGACCTGGAAACTCTTATACCAGTGATACCTTGCCTAAGGAAAGATTTTCTTTGGTGGGCAGCAGCATGCTCCCACAACAAGGGAGGATTACCTTTCTCACCACCCCCTGCAGCCCAGACCCTCACCACAGACACATCAGACTATGCCTGGAGTGCACACCTGGACAGCAGGTGCATACAGGGCCAATGGAGTCCACAGCAAATCCTTCTGCACATCAGCCAAAAAGAGATGTTAGCTGTCCAGCACGCATTGACAGCTTTCAGGCCCCTTCTCTCCCCAGGGGCTCCCCTGATCTAAACAGACAACACCACTGTGATGTGGTATATCAACAAGCAGGGAGGGACTCACTCCTACCCTCTATGCAGGCTGGCCATGAACCTTTGGCACACAGCCCCTGCCATGCAACTCCACCTGTTAGCACAATTCCTGCCAGGTTCTCTAGACTCTCTGGCAGACCACTTAAGCAGAACATGAGTGGCAACTAGACAAAATAAACATCACCCTAATAACTCAGAAATGGGGCTCCCCGAAGGTCGATCTGTTTGCCTCCCACACCAACCATCAGCTCAGCAAGTTCTGCACCAGGGAGCAACACTGCATGGCTTGGAAAGTGGATGCCCTGTCCTTCCCCTGGGTCAATCTATCGGTCTGTGCCTTTCCTCCACTACCTGTCATCACCAGGGTACACGTCAAAATAAGGGAGAAAAAAAACAAGGACAATTCTTATTGCTCCAGACTGGCCTCGCCAGCACTGGTACCCACTGCTGCGCAGCTTGTCCCCACTGCCACCATGGCATCTCACTCAGACCCCAACCCTCCTGACCCAGAGGGAAAGAGAATTCATGCATCCCCAATTGCAGACCCTCAGTTTGGCAGCCAGGCTTATTCCCTGACCCCTCATCAGTCTGCCAACCTCAATAAAAAGGTTCTAGATGTTATACGTGAGGCTAGACACCCTAGCACTAGAAAGTCTTATGTTGACAAGTGGAAAAGGTTCTGTACCTGGATTCGGGCTAAAGGAGCAGATACGGCACAGCCCTCCCTACCTCTCATTCTGGATTACCTAGCTGACCTGCTACACAGTGGTCTCTCCTTTTCCTCTATTAAAATTCTTGCCTCTGCTATCTCTGCTCATTTCCACACTGAGCAGCCCCTTTTCTCACACCTTTGAACTAGCATCTTCGGCAGATTTAAAATTTCTCTCCCGGAAGACAGCTTTTCTTGTGGCCATCACTTCAGCCAGAAGAGTCTCCGAACTACAAGCACTCATGTCTGTGGAGCCCTTCATCATCTTCCATGCTGACGGGGTTTCACTCAGGACTAACCCATCCTTCATGCCCACAGTGGTAATCAGTGTGGCTCTCAACCAATCCATTAATTTGCCCACTTTTTTCCCTAACCCAAAAAACAAGGGGGAAAGGATCTTGCACTCTAGATGTGCATAGACAGCTCAGATTCTATCTAGACAGGATCAGATCATTCAGAAAGTCTGATCAATTACTGGTTAGCTTTGCTGCAGGGGCAGAGGGCAAAGCCATCTCCAAACAAACAATTTCCAAATGGATAGCACACTGCATCCATTTCTGTTACAAGCAACATGGAAAATCTCCCCCCTAATGGGGGTAAGGGCTCACTCCACCAGAGCAGCCTCCACCTCTGCAGCTTTCCTCAGAGGAGTCCCCACCAGGGACATTCTGGAGGCTGCCACCTGGACATCTGTTCACACTTTCACCAAGCATTACCACCTGCCTATCTTCTCCAAATCCAGGGCAGGCTTTGCCACTGCAGTCTTGCAGGGCATCCTAGCCAGCCACTAGTCTCCTTGACTGCCTCCACCCTTTTCCTCAGCTTTGGGAATGAACCCAAATGTGATGAGTGCAACAGTGAAACACTAAGAACATAGTACAGTTGTGTATGCTTACCATAAATGTAGATGTTCGAGTGTATACACTGTTGTAGTCCTGGTTTCCCTTCCTCCATCCCACTCTTCTTTCTCTCTGTCCTTACAAGGGACATTTTGGTATTTACTTTCTATTGGTGGGGGGGGTCTTCCACCATAACTTGGCTCCCACTTGGGAGCTCCTGACAGGGCAAGAAAAACTGATGTAGTGGCGTCAGCTGCCTTACTTTATACTACTGATGACCTGACGTCAGTCCTGAAGCAACAACAGCCAACGCAGAAGTACAAAGCCTCTGGTATTCGGGCCGGCCAAAGGCTACCCTGGCAGGGATAACCCAAATGTGATGACTGCAACAGTGAATACACTCGAACATCTACATTTATGGTAAGTGTACACAACTGTACTTTTTTTGACATACTTACTGTAGATAGGTGAAATAGAAAATAAAATTTGATTTATTCCACATGTGAGGTATGAAATATTCTATTGAGATTATGTGCATTTGTCAGTGAAATTAGGCTAGAGAAAAAAAATATGCACTACTGTCTGTAGTCTGTGTTTTAATTTTCATCTCTATGCTTTTATCTAACCTTAAGTGTTATTACACTTTATTGTTTAAATAAAATGGAATCGTGGCTTGTTCAGTGATAGTTCACACTTGTACACAATCTGCTTACTATACCTGCTGCGAATAGCACTGCTGTTTAAATCTGAAGGAAGAAGTTGAATGCTGTGTGGTTTCATAGTCTGAGATACATTTTGTTAAGAGTATTTTCATACAGAAAATGGGTCTGTTACAGAGAGTTGCCAGTTCTGTTTTACTTTAATTTCTGTTTCCATTTTTTTGTCTAATTTATCTTGGTACCACTTGGAACTTAGGGAGCACCTGTAGCGCAGGCAATATGTTTTCGTGTAGAACTTTGTACAACAGATATTGAATAAAAATCTCATTATGTTGTACTAGGGCATAAACACAAAGTGTTTTCAAGTGATATTGCAGCTTCAGCTTGTGAAAGGTCTCCTGTATAAAGTTGATAGTGACTTGGACATGTAGCGTATGAAGGACATTTTTACTGCTTATTTTAATTTGTTGCATCGTGGGTTTCCTCCGGGTACTCTGGTTTCCTCTCACATCCCAAAGACATGCTGTAGGTAGATTGGACACTCTAAACTGGCCCTAGGTGTGAGTGTGTGCGTGTGTGTGCCTTCTGTGGAAGGTTGGGCGCCGGGCTGGCAACTCGACACTGTAAAACTCCACTGCCAATTGTGAGCGGACAGGTGATCCGCTGTGGTGACTCCTAACCGGGAAAAGCCGAAAGAAGAAGAAGAAGATTTTAATTTGTTGCATGTATTAATTAGTAGCTTGCAAACATATGCAATAAAGTAGGTGGTGACCTGGAGATAAATAAGCAGTACACATCTTTAATGTCTTTTTGGTTTGTTATATACATTAGTAGCATTACAGTACAAATATTCGAGTATTGTGCCCTTAAAGCCATTCTTTGTAAAATAGTATTCTGTTATTTATTTATTTATTTTATTTTACATTTATTTACCGGGAAAGTCTGACTGGACAAAATGTCCTTTTTCAGTGGAGACCCAGGGAGAAAAGCTCCACATTTATAAATAACAGCACAATACATATACAACATACAGATACAAGTGTTGATTCAATCTCAGATACAAGCACAAAATGAAAGTATGTGTTCTACATTTCACTAATACAATCATATACTCTAGGTAGGAATACAAAGACTGTTCTATATGCTTTTATGTGTGGACTGTTTTCATGTTTATATAATGAGTTCTGAGCTGCATTTTTTGGCTGTTGAATGAAATGCTTTATATGTTTTTATGAATGAAATGTTTTTGTATTTATACAATGAGCTTTGAGCTGCATTTTTTGGTGTGGCTTTAAGGGCTCTTGTTAATTCCTAATTGTTTTTGCATGCTAATTGGCTGCTTTGCTGTTTAAAAGTACTACAGTTTGGATCTGTCTGTCTGATGAAGCAGCTGCTGCTACGAAAGCGCTTACTGTTTGTTCTGGGATTAAATTATTGAATTTTACTGCTGTGTTCTGCTGCCTCCTTTGACTGTGATATAATAGCAGTACTGTGACTGAAGGTAAAAAAAAAAAGTTCATAGGTTAGTACTAGGCTAACTGCCCTTGTAAGCCTAGCCAATTATCCCTTGTGAGACTCAAACCCTGTATCTTGTGTTTGTAAGGCAAACACCTTAACCATTAGGCCACCCTCCCAACCCTATACATATGCTTAGTAGAGTATACTATTCAAATATAAAGATAACAGGTTGTGTTCTTTTAGCTGCCTTAAGACATCTATTTCCTAAGCAGGGTCTGTGCAAGAGCAGGTCCAGGATTCAGATAGGTGTGATTTGAGAAGTTTTTTTAAAGTTGGAAGTGTAGGTAGTTGATGTTCTTCGTGTTTCACCGTTGCAGTCATTACATTTGGGTAATCCTGCTGGCAGGTTGCCCTCAGTCGGCCTGAATTCCAAAGTCTTGGGTCCTGTGTCGCCCCTTCCCTGACGTCAGGTCGTCAGGGGTAAAAAAGAAGCAGCCAACGCCATTTTCTTCAGTCTTTCTTGCCGTGCGGTGCCCAAAGCAGAAGCAGTTCGCAAGTGCCGGTTGGCCGACTCTTGAGATTTTCGAGTTCGAATTTCAGATCCGAAGTCTTCTATAAAGCTAAGTATCCCATTAGGGAAACTTTTTTCTTGCTCTAGAACCAATGTCAGAAAAATTTAATAATTGTATTTCTTCTGGGAAACAAATACCTCATAAGGACTTTCATTCTTACTGCATTCCTTGCCTAGGCCCTGACCATAATTTTCTGGGTTGTCAGTTTTGTGCTAGATTTAACCAACGCACTATTAAGCGTCGGTGTGATTTTGCTTTAAACTACTTTGGATGCAGATTTAATTATCCAGAAATGTCGTCGGAAAGCCATCTGACTACTGGAGTTCACAAAAAACGCAAAGAAAAAGAAAGACAGCCGAGGCCCAAAACCGACGACAAAGCTTCTCCTAAGCCAGTCGCGGTTCGCTGGTTCTCAGTGTGGCACATTCGCAGCCCCTGACGACCGCTACCTTAGAGTCACAGGCCGCTACCGACTCCCACGTGAAGTCAGCCATGCCACTGGAAACTCAAGGTATTGGAGCCTTGGACGCTGATCCTTCAGATGGGTCAGGAGCCGCTGAGCAGGCACTGGCTTTTGAGGGTGTATTCAGACCCAAACATCTATACATTAAATCAACTTCAAAGGCAAAGACTAAAGCACCTTCAGAGGCAAAGAAGCAACGTCAAGAGCCATGTGTACAGGCCTCCATGCCCAAAAAACAGATGCTCAAAATGGCCAAAGACTTGATTACCTTGATCAGGGGTTCCCATCCCCCTCCTGATAAGAGGCCTAGGCAAGAGACTGACTATGAATCTTCAGATCAGGTTTCCATTTCTTCTGATTCCTCTTCTAATCAGGAATATTCTTTCCCCCCCTATGAGGATTCTTATGCTGAAGAATCCATACCTTCAGCTTCTCCTCCTGAGGATTACTCTTTTGGGGAAACCTTACATACCATGAGGGAGCATTTCCACTGGGAGAGCTAAGATTTTTCTGAGTCTAAAAAGAGGCTCAGGGATTTCCTGTTACTACCTCAGCACAAGCCACTAGCCATCCCTCCTGTGTTAGACATTGTAGATGATGTGTTTTCGGAGTCTAGCCTTACCCCTGACTCCTTACCCTCCAGCTCCTGTTAAGCCTGACAGATATTACAGGGTTCCTGACTCACATAAATTCCTTTTTAAAAACCCTGCTGCAGACCCAGAAACTATTTCTCAGGGTCCCAAGGGAGTTAAGGCTTCCGCTGCAAAAAACCCTACCCCTTCTGACAGGGACTCTAGGGCACTGGATAGATGAGGAAAAAAGGTTTACACATCTGCTACCTTGGCTATAAGGGCCTTAAACTGTCAGTTTCATATGCTCAAATATCAGCAACATGTCTTGGCATTGCTTAAACAGAAAATGTTGTTAAACTCTGAATGTGCAGAAAACAAGGAAATGCAGGATATTTTGCATGCATCTGAACAAGTTGGAAAGCATACTTTGCAATGTGGTTTTGATTCTTTAGAGGCCTCCTGCAGGGCCACAGTTACAGGTTCTGTAATTAGAAGGCATGCTTGGTTAAAGGAACAAAATCTGCCTGACCATGTTAAAGTTAAATTATTAGATGCACCTTTACAGCATGATTCTTTGTTTGGTGTTAAGGCAGAAGAGGTGTTAAAGAAAATAGAGGACAAGGCTAAATCTATGCAAACGGTCAAAGATTTCTTACAAGTACAGCCACCTAGGTTTAGTAGACACTGGCCAGCAAAGAATTGGTCCTTTCCTGTGTCAGACAGACCTCAAAGGGGTAGACCCAGATGCCCTAGAGGCAGATCTCAGGCGCAAGGTTCATACAGGTCAAAGCAATGGGGTGCTTCTACCTCCAAAAGTGGAGAAGACAAATCACAACCTTACAGGAAACAGTCCCAATGACTTCCCCCTACCTGCACCAAGCACTTATTTCCTGTCAGCACCTTTTAGGGGGAAAATTAGCACTTTTTTCTCAAAATTGGCACATTATAACCCAGGACAAGTGGGTTCTAAAATCGTGTCACAAGTCTATAAGTTCCATTTCCATACCCTGCCAAAGGCAAACGGCTGTCCAAATCTGCCAAAAAATGAATGGGCAGAGGCACAAAAACAAGTCTCATCTCTCATGGATATGAGGGCCATTCAACAAGTGCCAGAGCAAGAGCGGGGACAAAGATTTTACTCAAGACTGTTCTTGGTACCCAGAAAGGACAAGGCCTGGAGGCCAATGCTGGACCTATCGATTCTGAATACATTCCTGGATATACCAAAACAAAAATGTTGACTTTGCAGCAGCTACTGCCCATGCTGGGCAAGAACGCTTGGCTTGTAACTTTAGACCTAAAAGAGGCATACCTGCATGTCCCAATCAGACAAATATGCAGAAGATACCTCAGATTCAAGGCTGGCTCAATGCACTACCAATTCTCTGCACTGCCCTTTGGCTTATCTACTGTGCCCAGAGTCTTTACAAAGTGCCTGGCACCAGTAATTGCATTCTGCAGACAGAGGAATACAAATATATCCTTATTTGGATGACTGTCTAATTCAAGCAGAGAACAAGGACATTCTTCAACAGCATCTGGCGTTTGTAAAAAGACTTCATGCCTAGGGTACACAGTCAACGAAAAGAAATCAAAACTAGTACCCTCTCAAGAGATAATATTCCTGGGTGCAAGCTTAAATACAGCTGCCCAGATGGCTTATCTCACGCCAGACAAACAAAGACAACTGACTATCTACTTCAAAATGTTAGCAACAAAGGCCCAGTTATCTGCAAGAAAAATTCTGCAGGCTTTGGGCTTCATGGCATCCAGCATCCTACTAATTCCATATGCAAGACTGCATATGAGGAAACTTCAATGGTACCTAAAAAGTGTTTGGACTCAACATTGCCACAGCCTGGAAACTATAATTACTCTCATTCCCTGCCTGCAACAGGAGTTTCGATGGTGGGCAAAGGCTTGTCACCAAAACAAGGGACAGCCGTTCACATTACCTCCAGCCAGGCAAACACTAACAATGGATGCTTCAGATTATGCCTGGGGGGCCCACATGGCAGGAAGATGCATTCAGGGAACATGGACCTCAAACCAAATGCATCTACATATCAATCAAA
The DNA here is from genome assembly GCF_019279795.1 of Protopterus annectens. NCBI lineage: Eukaryota > Metazoa > Chordata > Ceratodontiformes > Protopteridae > Protopterus > Protopterus annectens. The sequence continues at coordinate 1,299,257,857 of NC_056746.1, read as the reverse complement.
AAGAGATGCTAGCTGTTCAAAATGCCCTGACAGCATTCAAGGACGTACTTCAACCAGGACAACTACTGATAAAGACAGACAACACCATGGTCATGTGGTATATAAACAAGCAGGGGGGCACACATTCTTACCCCCTTTGCATACTAGCCATGACTTAGTGGGATACAGCATTGACTTACCAAGTACATCTGCAGGCACAATTCCTGCCAGGAAGGAAAAATACTCTGGCAGACGAACTAAGCAGAAACCTCATGGATCCCCACGAGTGCCAGCTGAATCCACAAGTCTTCAGCATGATAACAAGGGAATGGGGATTCCTGGACATAGATCTATTTGCCTCCCCTCACAACTGCCAACTAAAGAGATTCTGCACAAGGATTTATCACAGACAAGCATGGAAAGTGGACGCCCTATCCTTCAGCTGGAAAAACCTATCAGTATATGCCTTTCCCCCTCTGCCTCTCCTCCCCAAGGTACTCCTAAAGGTCAGACAGGAGAAGCCAAAGATGATACTGATTGCACCAGACTGGCCCCGCCAGCACTGGTACCCAATTTTAAGGAGCTTGTCTCAATGCCCAGCTTGGATCCAACCTCAAGTACTTCATCTACTGTCCCAGCAAAACAATCAGATCCTGCACAGCCAGCACAGGACTTTAAACTTGGCAGTATGGCGGATAATGTAGTCATACAAAACACACCTCTCAGCAAAGCTGTGATGGATGTCATTTTGTTAGCCAGAAGGCCTAGTACTAGAAAATCTTATGCTGGAAAATGGAAGAGATTCTGTGCTTGGAACCATTCACAAGGAACAGATACAGCTGTGCCAAATATTCCTCAGATTTTACAATACTTAACTGAGATGATGGACAAAGGCCTATCTTTCTCATCTATTAAAATTCATGCCTCTGCCATTTCGGCTTATTACAATGCAGAGCCACCAATCTTTTCTCATCCCTTATTAAAACAGTACCTCAGAGGAGCCAAAAATTTAAGTCCTCCAAAGAAATCACCAATGCCTGCATGGGACCTCAACTGTGTCTTGGAAAAACTCACCCTGCCTCCTTTTGAGCCAGCTGCTACTGCTGATATAAAGTTTTTATCTTGGAAAACAGCTCTGCTCCTAGCAATAACTTCTGCAAGACGAGTTTCAGAGCTAGAGGCACTCATGGCTGTGGAACCTTTTATCATTTTTTTATCCAGACAGAGTCTCCCTGAGGACAAATCCAACATTTATGCCTAAAGTGTCCAGTGTGGCTTTTAACCAAACCATTCATCTGCCAACCTTTTATCCAAATCCACAGAACAAGGGGGAAAGAATCCTGCATTCTTTGGACATACACAGACAGCTTAGATTCTACTTGGACAGAACCAAAGTTTTCAGAAAGACAGAGCAATTACTAGTGGCATATGCTGCAGGATCACAAGGAAAGGCTATCTCAAAGCAGACTATTTTGAAGTGGATAGGCCACTGCATTCGTTTCTGCTACTTATACCATGGCAAGCCAGTGCCTAAGGGCATTAGGCCACATTCCACCAGAGCTGCAGCCACTTCAGCAGCCTTTCTCAGGGGAGTACCAACCAAGGACATTTTAGAGGCAGCCACTTGGAGTTCAGTGCACACCTTTACAAAACACTATCATCTGCCACTCTACTCCAAATCCAGGGCAGGCTTTGCCACTGCAGTTCTGCAGGGCCTCATAGCCGCTCGTAATGCTGTTTAGCTCCAGCCTCCCAACATAGCTTTGGGACTCTACCCAAATGTATTGACTGCAACAGTGAAACACGAAGAACATAGTATAGTTGTGTGCACTTGCCATAAATGTAGATGTTCTAGTGTATTCACTGTTGCAGTCCAGGTTACCCACCCACCATCCCCCCTTTTCTTCTGATGGAACCTATCTTTCCTTCTCTGATTTATACAACCTATGTGATGTATTTGCTTGTGGGTGAAGGTAAAGTTTATATTGCTGCATGTTATTTTATATATAGATATAAATTTTGAGTAACCTTTTTGGGGGCACCTGACATCTGAGGTAAGAAAAACTAAAGAAAATGGCGTTGGCTGCTTCTTTTATACCCCTGACGACCTGACATCAGGGAAGGGGCGACGACAGCCGACGCAGGACCCAAGACTTTGGAATTCAGGCCGACTGAGGGCAACCTGCCAGCAGGATTACGCAAATGTAATGACTGTAACAGTGAATACACTCGAACATCTACATTTATGGTAAGTGTACACAACTGTACTTTCTGATATTTAATGGCAGGGAATTCAAGTTTTGGCTATGCAGTTTGAATAAAGTGAAACCTCCGCTGCATTCTTAGGTTTAGATATATTTAAGAAGGATTTGTTAGTGGATTAGTAGATTTTGAAGCAGTAGTGTTTTTTTTTCTGGCTGATTTAGTATTCGATGGGCGAAGGTGACTTGATTATAAGCAAGTAGATTTGGTAGTTCAAGCCAAGATAATTGTTTTAAAGCCAAACAATGATGGAATCTGAAAATTTATTCTGTATCCAACTTTGCGATTTTATTATAGCAAGTTTCAAGTTTTGCTAGGTCAGATTTCTTAATATTTGTGAGAATTTATGAGGCATATAGTGCTATAGTGGTCTTTGAAGATTTGTTTGGAAAGTGCTGATTTCAGGCTTCCTAGTTTTTTGTGAACTTTTTTTTCTTGTTTTTATTGTCTGTGATGTGTGTATGCCGAATTTCATATTGTGGTCAATAACCACTCCAAGTAATTTTGTTTGGCAAATCGGATAAATAAATGTATGTTTTGATTATGATGTATTGAATGGTGGGTAGGGGGTCTTCAGCTCTAGCTGGATAGAAGAACATGGGTGGGGGTATATGGATAGAAGAGCATGAGTTGTGTTTTGTTAGGGTTAAGTATAAGTTGTGCATTGTTTAATCAAGATCCCACTGCATTGAATGGCTGCTTGGGTGACTTTTTTGAAGTTTTTGTAGTGTTGGGGTGGCACAAAACAGGATGGAATCGTCCACATGTTTAACTACAGAGGCAGGTGGGGTGGCATTATGAAGATTGTTAGTAAAGATAATAAAAAGGGAGAACCCAGAATCGATGCCTGTGGTAGTCCTAAGGTTACAGACAGTAATGACGAGAGATTTTTTTGCCATTTTAGAGCTTACTGGTGACCAGTTAGATATTGCTTTAACCAAGTAAGTGCAGAATGGCTAAGTTTAAGTTCCGAGAGTGTAATTAAGAGTTTAGAATGAGTGACAGTATCAAAAGCTTTGGACATATCAAGAAAGATGGAGGAAACTAAATTGCCTTCATTGCGATGGTGGTTAATAATGTTAGCAAAGTTAACGCAGGCAGTGGTGGTACTATGAGTAGGACAGAAACCATGCTGAGTGTTGCAAGATTGTTGGTTATTAGATAGTTGAAGATTTGTGAACGGTTGCACCTCTCAAGTATATTAGATAATGGTGGTAGTATACCTATTGGCTGGTAATTTGATAATTCTATCGAGTTTCCACCTTTATGTAAAGGCATGATATATGATACTTTCCAAATTTTAGGGACGTGTTCTGAAATGGATCGATTTATTAATATGGATACTGGGTAGAATATTGCTTCTGAAGCGATTTTTAAATATTCAGCAGGTAAATAGTCAGCAGCAAGTGTAGTAGGTTTAAGCCTTTTGAGATATTTAAGTGTGGTATTTATTGGGACAGGTTGTAAAGAGAAGTTATTGGGATCAAGTGTGGATACTATGTGAGCCTGGGTAGAGAAGTGCAATCGTTTGTGAGGGCTAGTATCGATTCAGTGAAGTATCTGTTAAATTGTAAGGCTGTGCTGTCTTTAGTATCGGTGAGTATTGGGGAGGGAGTACTAGTTTGTCCTGGCTGTAGGATTTTTTTGATGGCGGCCCAGAATATTTGTGGGTTTCTTTGATTTTTTGATTGGACACTGCTATAGTAATTTATTTTGTCCTGTCTAATATGTTTTTTAGCTTTATTTCGTAATTCTAGATATGTTTGTTAGTTGTAGTTTTGTCATTGAGAAACTTCTCCCAGGCCTTATCTCTAGTTTTTAACAGAGATCTTGTTTATTTGGTTAGTCAGAGGGCATAATTGGATTTTATCCTTATTATTCTTGGGGGGGGGGGGGCAAGATGTTTAGGATATTGAGGATGTTGAGTTAAAGTATTCTACTGCAGTATCCAAAGGGAGATGTCTGAGTGGTGCCCAGTTGCATTTTTTTAGACTAGTTATGAAGTCTTGGGGGATGAATTTTTTCTTATCTCTGATTTTGTAGTAGGTGGTAAGTTTTTGTGGATTTTTTCGGTGGCTGAGAACGTAAGTTGAAATATGGTCACTGAGGCTGTCTAGGAGACAGCCAGAGTGTAGGAATAAATTAGGCCTGTTTGTAAGGATCCAGTCCAGGACCTGAATGTTTGTTTGATGTTTTGTGTACTCTAGTAGAAGTTTGGATTGTTTGTGAGAAACAGTGTAGGTTAATGTGGTCAGTGGGATTTTGAGAGCTACAGGAGAGCCAGTCCACATTAAAGTCACCCTTTATAATTGTTTCCTGAGGGAGGGATGTTGCTGTTCAATTTAGGATGTGTTCTAGAGTAGTCAGATTGTTCCCAGGTGGGATGTAGGCTCCAGCTATGTTCAGATGTTTCTTTGGATTCATTATTAGTTTGGTAGAATTTCAGTGTTGTTAAAGTTTGGGATGATTAGGTCTAAAGTTTCTAAATTGAGATTGTTTAGTAGCGTCACTCCAGAGTTTACCAGAGGAGCATATCTGGTGTCAAAATTACCTTGGCAGCATATTGATATGCTTGCAGATGTTCTTCGGGTTTCACTGTTGCAGTCATTACATTTGGGTAATCTGTTAGCAGGTTGCCCTCATGCGGCCTGATTAACAAAGTCTTGGGTCCTGCATCGGTTGCTCTCCTTCTTCCATGACGTCAGGGGTATAAAACATGCAGCTGACGCCATTACATCAGTCTTTCTTGCCGCGCGGTGCCCGAAGCAGAAGCAGTTCGCAAGTGCCGGTCGGCTGATTCCTGAAATTTTCGTTTTCGAGTTTCAGAACCAAAGTCTTTAACTAAAAAGCTAAGTACCCCGTTGGGGAAACTTTTTCTTGCTCCTTACCGATGTCAGTAAAAGTTAATAATTGTATTACTTGTGGGAAGCAAATACCTCATAAGGATATCCATTTGTACTGTATTCCTTGCCTAGGCCCTGACCATGATGTACCTTGTTGCCAGTTCTGTGCTTTATTTAATCAGCGCACTGTCCGTTGTCGGTACATTTTTGCTTCTAAACATTTTGGATCATGATTTAATTATCCAAAAATTACGTCGGTTAGCAATCCGACTACCGGAATACTGAAAAAACGCAAAGAAAAAGACAGAGGCAGGCCATTGAGGTCCAAAACTGCCAGTGACGCTTCTCCTAAGCCAGTCGCCAGTTTGCCCGTACTCAGTGAGGCGCTTTCGCAGCCCCTGATACCCGCTACTTCTGATTCGCAGGCCTCTACTGAGACTCATTCGGAGTCCAGAATGCCACGAGATGCTTCAAATATGGAACCCGCGGCTATCTCTACCTTGGATGGGTCCGGAGCCACTGTGCAGGCACCGGCTTCTGGGGGTGTATTCAGGTCTACAGATTTGTATATTAAACCGACACCATCTTCAATATTAAGGCCAAAATCTCAATCTATGTCTAAAAAACCGACGCCCAGGCCACATGTGCAGGCCCCATGCCTAAAAAACAAATGATCAAAATGGCTGAAGATTTAATTACTCTAATCAGGGGTAGTCAACCCCCCCCCCCTTCTAAGAGGCCTAGGTGCTGAAATTGACTATGAATCTTCTGAACAAGACTCTATTTCCTCTGATTTTTCTAATGAACAGAATTTGTCTATACCTACCTATGAGGATTCTGATGCAGAGGATTCCATTCCTTCCACTTCTCCCTCTGAGGATTTTTCTTTTGGGGAAACTTTACATACCTTAAGGGAACATTTCCCCTTGGAAAGTCAGGATTTTTCTGACTCTAAAAAGAGGCTTAAGGATTTTCTTTTTCTTTCTCAGCATAGGCCTTTGGCTATAGCTCCTGTTCTAGACATTGTTGATGTGTTTTCAGAATCTTGTATGGCTCCTGATTCTCTGCCTCCGGCCCCTTGTAAGCCAGACAGATACTACAGGGTTCCTGTCTCACACAAATTTCTTTTCAGAAATCCTGTTGCAGATCCTGAAACCATTTCTCAGGGCCCCAAGGGCATTAAGGCTTCTACTGCTAAAAATCCTACCCCTTCTGATAGAGATTCCAGGGCGCTGGATAGATGGGGTAAAAAGGTTTATACTTCTGCAACCTTGGCAATCAGAGCTTTAAACTGTCAATTCCATATGCTAAAATATCAGCAGCATATCATGGGACTGCTTAAACAGAAAATGATGTTGATTTCTGACTGTGTGGAAAATAAAGATTTACACGATTTATTGCATTCAGCTGAACAAGTTGGAAAACATACTTTGTAATGTGGTTTTAATTCTTTGGAGGCCTCTTGCAGGGCTGCTGTAACTGGGTCTGTGCTTAGAAGGCATGCTTAGCTCAAAGAGCAATCTCTACCTGATCATGTTAAAGCAACATTGTTGGATGCTCCTTTGCAGCAGGACCATCTCTTTGGTAATAAGGCTGAAGAAGTTCTAAAAAAGATGGAAGATAAAGCTAAATCTATGCAAAATGTGAAAGATTTCTTACAAGTACAACCTCCAAGATTTAGTAGGCACTGGCCTACTAAGAACTGGTCCTTTCCAGTTCCTTCCAGAGCCACTCAAGTCAAACCCAGACATTCCAAAGGCACCAGGTTTCAGTCCCAAGGGACTTTCAGAACTAAGCAATGGGGTGCCTCCTCTTCCAAATCTGGAAACAACAAGACACCTCCCTATGGTAAGCAGTCTCAATGACTTTCCTCTAGAATTACCAAGCACTTACCTTTTAGCTGCCCCTTTGGGGGGAAAACTGGCTCTTCATGCCAAAAACTGGCAACTTGTAACCCAGGACAAATGGGTTTTAAATATAGTGTCCCAGCGATACAGATTTCATTTCCACACGTTGCCAACTCCAAACGGATGGCCAGACCTGCCCCCAAATCAGTGGGCAGAGGCTCAGAAACAAGTACTTTCCCTCTTAAACATGGGGGCTATTCAGCCGGTACCAGAAGAGGAAAAGGGACAAGGTTTCTATTCCAGGCTTTTCCTGGTACCCAGAAAATACAAATTATGGTGTCCAATTCTGGACCTGTCTACTCTAAACACCATTCTGGACATTCCAAAATTCAAGATGCTGACTCTTCAACAGTTACTTCCTATGCTAGGCAAAGATGCCTGGTTGGTAACTCTAGACTTAAAAGAGGCTTACCTGCATATCCCAATCAGGGAATCTTGCAGAAGATACTCCGCTTCAAAGCAGGCTACTTGCATTATCAGTTCTCTGCACTGCCTTTTGGCTTATCTACTGCGCCCAGGGTCTTTACAAAGTGCCCGGCTCCAGTAATTGCATTTTGCAGGCAAAGAAATATTCAAATATATCCATACCTGGACGATTGTCTAATTCAGGCAGAAAACAAGGCCATTCTTCTAAAACATGTGGCGTTTGTTAAAAGGGTTCTGACTTGTCTAGGGTACACTATAAATGAAAAGAAATCACAACTGATACCCTCTCAACAAATTACATTCCTGGGTGCAAGCTTGAATACAACTGCCCAGAAGGCTTTCCTTACGCCAGAAAAGCAACTTTATTTGGTGACTTACTTCAAACAGGTGGCCACAAAAACCCTACTGTCTGCAAGACAAATACTGCAAGCCTTGGGGTTCATGGCCTCCTGCATTCTTCTAATTCCATATGCAAGACTGCATATGAGGAAACTTCAGTGGTACTTAAAAAGTTTATGGAGGCAACATTGTCACAGCCTGGAAACAATGATTTCTATCATTCCTTGCCTGCAACTAGAGTTCCTATGGTGGGCAAAGGCCTGCCACCAAAACAAGGAACTGCCATTCACACCACCCCCTGCCGCCCAAACCCTAACTACAGATGCATCAGACTATGCATGGGGGGCTCATGTGGCAGGGAAGTGCATTCAGGGCAGATGGAGCCCAAATCAAATGCACCTTCATATCAATCAAAAAGAAATGCTAGCTGTACAGAATGCACTGACAGCCTTCAAGGACTACCTTCGGACGACAGCACAGTTATGTGGTACATAAACAAGCAGGGGGGTGCACATTCCTTCCTCCTCTACAGACTAGTCATGGCATTGTGAAACACGGCCTTGAGCTATCGGCCTTGAGCTATCGAGTACAACTACAAGCTCAATTCCTGCCAGGAAAGCTGAATATTTTGGCAGACGAAATAAGCAGAAGTCTCATAGACCCACACGAATGGAAACTGGAACCACGGATTTTCGACATGTTGACACGCAAATGGGGGGGGAGCCCAGACATAGATCTTTTTGCCTCACCCCAGAACTACCAGTTGGACAAATTTTGCACAAGAACTCCTCACAAAAAAGCCTGGAAAGTGGATGCTCTGTCCTTCAGCTGGGAAAACCTATCTCTCTATGCCTTTCCCCCTCTGCCTCTACTTTCCAAAGTTCTACTAAAAGTCAAACAGGACAAACCAAAAATTATTTTGATTGCTCCAGACTGGCCTCGCCAACACTGGTACCCACTCCTACACAGTCTGTCACAAATTTCTCCATGGCACCTGCCTCAGACACCTTCCTTGCTGTCTCAGCAGAACTACCAAATTCTGCACCCTCAGCTCCGAACTTTGAATCTTGCAGCTTGGCTAATCACTTACATTCCCCTTTAGCATCCCTCAGCAAACCTCTGATGGATGTCATTTTGGAGGCTAGAAGACCTAGTACTAGAAAATCTTATGCTGACAAATGGAAAAGATTCTGTGCCTGGGATAAATCTCAAGGGATAAGCACAGCAGTGCCCAATTTACCTCCGATTTTGCAATACTTAACTGAGATGCTTCACATCTTGCTTCTCTCATCCTCTGCTAAAGCAGTATCTCAGAGGGGCCAAAAACTTGAGACCACCCAGGAGAGCTCCAACCCCTGCCTGGGACCTTAACTTTGTATTGGAGAAACTCACTCTCCCTCCTTTCAAGCCAGCTGCTACTGCAGACTTAAAATTTCTTTCCTGGAAAACAGCCTTCCTTTTAGCAATCACTTCGGCTAGAAGGATTTCTGAATTACAGGCCCTTATGGCAGTGGAGCCTTTCATCATTTTTCATGCGGACAGGGTGTCACACTTGACCAACCCATCCTTCATGCCCAAGGTGGTATCCAGTGTGGCTCTTAATCAGTCCATTCATTTGCCAACTTTCTTTCCCAATCCACAGAACAAGGGGGAGCGGATTCTGCATTCATTGGATGTACACAAACAACTTAGATTTTACTTGGACAGGACTAAATCTCGAAGAAAATCTGAACAACTGCTGGTAGCATTTGCTGCATGGGCAGAGGGAAAGGCTGTTTCAAAGCAAACCATTTCCAAATGGATAAGCCATTGTATTCATTTCTGCTATAAACACCATGGAAAACCTGTCCCCCAGGGGATCAGATCCCATTCCACTAGGGCTGCATCTACTTCTACAGCCTTTCTCAGAGGTGTTCCTATCAGGGATATTCTAGAAGCTGCTACCTGGAGTACGGTTCATACTTTCACCAAACATTATCATTTACCAGTTTTCTCTAAATTCAGAGCTGGCTTTGCCACTGCTGTTTTGCAGGGCCTTATAGCCGGTCCTAATGCTGTATAAATCCATCCTCCCAACCACAGCTTTGGGAATCTACCCAAATGTAATAACTGCAACAGTGAAACATAAAGAACATAGTACAGTTGTGTACACTTAACATAAATGTAGATGTTCGAGTGTATTCACTGTTGCAGTCCAGCCCCGTTTTTTCTCTTACTATGCCTCTACTTTCTTTTACTACACTTAAAAGCCTTTTTGGTGTATTTGCTTTTGTTTGGAGGTATATTTTTGTGTTTTAAATTATTTATATATATATTTTGCTCCCCATTTGGGGGGCACCTGACATCTGGGGCAAGAAAAACTGATGTAATGGCGTTGGCTGCATGTTTTATACCCCTGACGACCTGACGTCATGAAAGAAGGGACAGCAACCGACGCAGGACCCAAGACTTTGTTAATCAGGCCGACTGAGGGCAACCTGCCAGCAGATTACCCAAATGTAATGACTGCAACAGTGAATACACTCGAACATCTACATTTATGGTAAGTGTACACAACTGTACTTTTGTATCTTATTAAACACAAGTTTACAGTTTTACTCATAGTTGATTTTATGTGCTATAATTTTTAGACCTTATTGTGAGCTCTTTGAAGTCCTTAGCTGTGACTTTGAAAGTTAAATGTAATCACCGTAAGACTGAGTAATGCAGTATTACATGTGTTGTCTTTCACATCTTCATCCAAAAAGCACGGTGCAGAACAAATGCCTTCATTCTGTCATTTTGCCTTCCTGGGCTCTTCAGTAAAAGATGTTCTGCTTTTAGAGGTCACTGATGCTACCAGTTTTGCTGTGGCCCTTCATGTCTAATTTACTTTGCAGTTATTTGTCATGTTCACATTGTGTTTTCTGGAAATTGATTTTTAAGTTTTGTTTTGTTTTCAGTAATACTTGTATACTCTGCTTACCATTGCAAAGTTAATATATTTGATGAAAAATAACTTAACTTGGAAGAACACCGGTTGTCATTAACCAAGCCAAAGTTTACATTCGGCTCTGTCTTGGAATAGTAGACCATGTTACACAGGATTTTAACACTGTACTTTGTGATTGCTAACTAGTGGCTCTGTTTAGCCCCATCTGATTTACTAAAACTGGGATTATTCACTTGTGAACTGTGGCACTGACTTGTTAAGCTGCACTTAGAAGCTGAATATGCTTATTTGAGATTTGAGACTGCCAGATCGTTGGGGATAGCACTGGGTAGTTACGTTGGTCCAAGGAAATAAGAATCTGATAACCACTTCAAGCAAAAAGGTATAAACCACAAAGTAATAAAAGGCAAAAAAACGCCACCAGTAGAACTCACATCGTGGAAAGTAAACTCCACAAAATTTCAAACTCCAAATGAAGGGCAAACCAATTCAAATAATGTAAAAGAAATTTAATAAAGCACTTTTGTTTCTAAAAGAAACTTCATCAGAATAAGAATGTTTGTGAACTTAATATATTTCTTTGGGGAAAAGTTTTGCAGCAGTATTACAAAAATGGGCTTCTGCACAGGCAGCCATCCATTTTTTTTCCGTCCTTCTTCCCAAGGTACCTCTATTTTGTATTTCTGTTGCACTGGCTTTGGTTTATATGCACCTCACAAAAAAGCAGGATTATACAGTGTAGACTTCTTCTTTTCACATTTCAAAATTGATTGCTTTTTCCATTCATAAGGAGTTTGCCATTCCTGGTTACCTAGTTTACTTTTGATTAGAATTCCAACGTTTGATATTTTTTCATACCAAGAAGTTGTTGGGTTATATGTGTGAATTCCGAAGTATAGTGACGTCCCTACTGAAGTCTGTGAATTAGTTCTTTAAACAACCAGTAGCCTATAAAGAATTGCACTGGTTTGTGAATGAATGTAAATATGTTATGTTGTGTGCATGCGTGTGTGTGTGTGTGCGTGCGTGTGCGTGTGTGTGCGTGTGTGTGCGTGTGTGTCTGTTTTCTTGACTTTTGGCTCTACTTGATTCTGTAAGCTGTGAGCAATGTTAAAGTTTAAAAAAGATAACAAAGCCACAAAATAAGAAAATATTGAACCCCTTGAAAGCTTTTATTTAAAAATAAGATTCCAAGTATTAAAAAAGAAAGATGCTGATGTTGCATGATCTCAAAATTCAAGAAAATATTAAGAACCTGAGAAAAATCTAAACAGCTATTTCAAAACATCATGAGTATTAATTAGCATAAAGGAAAAAGGATCATAAAAGAAAAAAGAAGACTAGAAACGTTCTTCCATATTTCTTCTAATGGTACTATAACCTCAAAAGATTCACATTAGTGGGAAGTTGCAGCCTGACACAAAGGGCACTAAAGAGACCTTCTTAAAGTGGTTAATAGTAGGAAAGCCGAAGTCCTATTACTGAAACTTGGACCGTTAAACACTTTTAAGTTTAAGAGATGAGCATTAGTCAGCATTCTCATCTCAGTCATTTCAAATGGTGATAATGCAGAAAATACAAGGGAAGTACTTGCTGATAATTGATTGAATTTAGCCAATGATTTGGTAAAACTAAATTTTATATATATTTGATTTTATTTTAGCTGCTTATGTTGTTTCCATTATGCTTGTATAGCCTGTTTTCATGGAGTACCCTGTTGTTTATACATAATTGGGGAGGTTTACTCGGGTACTCGGGACATTCCGGTTTACCTGCTTCTGTGTACTTTTACTTAGGTTGGTTTACACTTTCATTCTTCCTTTACCTGTTTAATTACCAGACACCAGAATCTTGCAGAAGAGCATTACTGCAGCAGAACAGATCAAGACCTGGCTGTTGAGGGGTACATGGCATCCCTCCTTGCAAATCCTTAAATTACTGGTTTGTTGTCCCCCCCCCAAAAAAAAAAAAGAGGCATTGGTTTCATAATGGGATTTGCATTTCGTTTTAGTTGTAGCTTTGTTTTTAGGCTCACACTCTTTTATGAAAATTTCTGTTGTGATGTCCCATCTCGCCTTCATTCTTACTACGTTGACTTCAGATCTGATCCTCGGATCTGAACCCAGTCTAGTAAGAATGAAGGCGAAGATGGACAACACACATGGAACTTTTTTTTTTGTGTAATTTCTTTCTAATGACTTTTATTGATTTATGTCTACCAGAAAAGTATATTATTTAAATTGGATTACAAAGAGCTTTTTTTTTGTTTTTGTCAAGGTGTGGTCTCTGCACATTTTGTAGCACCTTTTCAAATATGGCAGTGACTGTGGCAGTAGTCTTTTATGCTGCTCTGCAACATTAATTAAAGTTATTTTTTTATTGTTTGAGTGTATGATTACACTTCTGGGCTTTGTCTTGGTTCCAGGTATTAGTTTTTGTGTGTGTGTGTGTGTGTGTGTGTGTGTGTGTGTGTGTGTGTGTGTGTGTGTGTGTGTGTGTGTGTGTGTGTGTGTGTGTGTGTGTGTGTGTGTGTGTGTGTGTGTGTGTGTGTGTGTGTGTGTGTGTGTGTGTGTGTGTGTGTGTGTGTGTGTGTGTGTGTGTGTGTCTGTGTGTCTGTGTGTCTGTGTGTCTGTGTGTCTGTGTGTCTGTAGTGATTTGGCAGTGAAACCTTTTATGATTTGGTAGTTAATGATAACCTGAATTGTGATAACTGGTTTTGTTTGTGCAGCTACAGAATGAGGCAATGATTGTTTGGCAGTCCATTCAACAATAAGGATACAGGGAAGTTGAACATTTCTTCTGTTAGTGTGCTCTTTGGTTGGATTCTGATTTAGGGTGAAGCATAAATACTTGACTGTTTTGTCAGCTGTGTGGACTTCGCACATTCCTGTACCTGCAGTCCTGATCCATTTCCGAATGGAGAATTGCTTCCTTTGTGCCAAGTGTATGCCATTTGGAGCTTAGGAGACTATATTGTTTTAGCATGTTAATGTAGCTGAAGAGGATTATATGAACTCATGGAAACAGGTATATGAGGAAAGTGTTGTTGAGGACTTAAATGTACTTGGTTGAGGATAACTTTCCATTCACTTTTGGTGATTGGCAAGCATGTCTTTTTCCTTAAATTAACAATGCATTGCAGATAAAAGGTACCACTGTACTTTCAGATATGTTGATTTTAAAGTTCTGTAGTTTTGGTCTATATTGGATCAAAAATGTATACAATTGCTTGAATAAAATAGTTTATTTCAATTTGAAATCCTTTGAAAGGATGTACAAAAATAAAAACTGGTATGTTTGATTCATTGGCTCTTTGGTTTATAGTAGTTGATTTAGTGAGTATTGAAGTAATTTTCAGTTATATTTTAGTAGTATAAAGTAATGTAGATTAGCAGTCGTATACAATCATGTATGTCCTTCCATTCAGAAAATGTATATTTGTTTCTACTGTTTTTTTGACATTTATCCAGTTTTAGAAATGACATTTCCTGTGTCTCATAGTATAATTTTAATGATCTTATTATTTGTTAATACTTCACATTTAAACATGTTTGCTTTGTTTAAACTAAGTTTCTAACATTGATTCTTTTTTCCTGCTTGCATTTGTAAAGAAATCACTTTGGATTAAAAACAGTTGAGTATAATTAAAGGCTAGTCACATTTATTTACCACCACATTTACCACTGTGCATAACTAAAAGATTTAGCCTTGCTCTCTGTCTCTCTCCCTCTTTCAGTCCTAACATGCAGAACAAAATTATGAATGACATTTTTCTTTGTATTCGTGGACGCTCTTGTGGCTTTACACTGACATGACACTGGATATCCAGGAGGTTGAACAAATGTTTTGTTTCTTTAGTTTTTCGTGGTTAATCAGTGTAGTGTTGGAGGGATCAGGGCCCAGCCTTTGGTCAGCTGGTGTCCTAGGCAAAAGGGCTCCACAGCGCACTCCCACACCTCCTGGTGCACCAATCCTGGTCTACTTACACCATCCAGATTACTTTTTTCTTCAATTTTCTCACAGGTTGCTTTACTCTTCAGTTTTTCCTGTTTTCGTTCAACACATTTTAAAGAAACCATTTCTATATTATAAAAAAATAAATAAATACTGGAAAAGCGCCCTTGCTGGAGTGGCACCCTAGGCAGCCGCCTAGTTGGTGTTTGCCTAAGGCCAGCTGTGAAAGTGATCTATTTATAAGTTGCTATGTGGCTGCATTGTTTCATTAAGACAAGGTTAGTAAGCCTTTATCAGGTCAGCTAGGTCAGAGCATGGCCCAAACTAGGGAGAGGAACTGGTACTACAGTAGCTTTTTTCAGAGGGGGGGGTTCTTCAGATGTCTGTGAAGCAGCAAACTGGTCCTCATTAGGCCTTTGTCAAATATTATAAACTGGGTTTTCAGCCCAAAGCGTTATGGGAAGGAGTGGGACTGCTGTAGTCTAGGATATGTTGGGAGATGGTTTATTACCACCTGACTAGTTCATTCATTGACATTCTCCTCAAAAATAAAGGGAAAAGAATGGGTAAAGGATCGATGTAATGTTATGCACATTTTGAGATGCTAATCATAACAGAAGATATTTAGTATGCTTTGTAGTCTAAATAAAAACATCTGGTCTTGAGTCACCCATTTGTTTTTATATACTTGTCCCTGTGAGGTGGACTTGTGTGAATAGTTCCTTGTGTTTGCCTGGGTTCACCTTGTAATGAAGAATGCTTGAACTCTCTTGTTATTTCTGCAGATGGTTGTACAGTAACTTTGTTGTTAAGATATATTTCTACAGAGTAAAGTTGTTCTGGATGTTGCCTAATGATTTGACTTTACTTGCATCCAGAAGAGAAACAGTTTTACTACCAATCTATGCTAAATACCAATGTAGAGCACAGGTGGACCATCATTTATTTATTGCATGTGTTTATATAAACAAATTTAGCATCCAGTGTTAGGAATTTTTTCCTGTAGGATGATGAATGCATCTAGATAAGGACCCTTTCACTTGTAAAATACTGTTAATAGCCAGCATTGTTCAGACAACTGGGGCTGCCCCCCCCCCCCCCCATACATGTACACACATATATTGATTTAATTTGTATAGGTCTCCCTCTAGTGGTCAGCAGTGTAATTGTAGGCAACAGTATTCTGCTACAGTAGCTCTGGCCTATGAAATGCCCTGAGAGAGAGGCATTTCCCAGAAATGAATATTGAGGTTAGTCAGAGGCTTCAGTAACGGATCCAGTTCATCTCTTGGATCTGATTTGGATCTGAATTTCATGATTGAAAAAAAAAATTGCTGTCACGTTTGATTTAAAGGTGGTTATTTGGAAGAAAATGTTTTTCTTGGCTAGTGTAATAGTTGAAAAAAAAGTTGGATCTCTCAAGGTCTGTTTTCAGTGGAACATTTCATTCCTTCTTTGTACATTTAGGCTGGCCATGAGAATAGATCCAAGGTACTTTGCATGCCTAATTTGAGCTAAATGTTGCAGTTACCAGTTGATTCCCCCATTCTAAAGAAAGGCAGAGAAAATCTGCTTCTTTGTCTTCATGTCCATGGGCAGCACCATTGCTACCTAGAGGTAGTTACGTCACTGCAGAAGACTTGCAGTCTTTGTCATACTAAATCTTTTGCACAGAGAAAGGACTTTTTAGCATTTAATTGTATACAAGTATATTTAAAGGGTTGTTATACAAGATGCTTTAGAGAGATAATTCAAATGTAGCTGTATAAATATTTATTTATTGCATTTGTTTACCGGGAAAGTCCACTGGGCCTAAAAGAGCCCATTTTCGGTGGTGGCCCGGGAGAAAAGCTCTGACAAAAACATAGATGCAGAAAAAAAATTAAACATTAATTGGTACAAAAGTAGAAACAGTATTACACATAATGGTTACATTATTATATACAGAATATATACATAAGTCAGGAATTTAGTTGGTATGATTACAGTTAAACATATACACTTTTTTGGACACAGAAAATGTGTTGTTTTCTTTAGCAGTTTTCAATTAGTGGTACAGTTTTCGTCTTTATACAGAGGGCTTATAAGATGTTCAGAAACAGACTCATAAACTGGTTTCTTTGTATCAGAAGTTGCTTTGTTCAGTTAAGGTTTATTGCAGAAAAGCAGTACTGCTTCATTGCCCCTCTTTGTAAAATTATCCCCAATACTTGTACAGTTAGTTGCAGGCTATGTTTCACTTTCTGCACATTCACTAAAGTACTGTCCTGTCAGGATCCCTAGAAAAAAGAGCCTCCTTTGGAAGAGCTTTGCAACAAAGTACCTTGGCTGGAGATTTCCTGCATATCTTGTGATATCCTTCTTCCTGGAGGTTCAGTGGCTACTGCTAAGAAATAAGCTGCAGTCTGTTGGATCTAATACAAAGTTTGTGTTAATGACATATTTAAGAAATGATGTAATATTGAATCTGCAGTGTTTTTAAAGCAGATTGCTAGTTTCCTTACCACACTACCTCCTACTTCTTTTTAGGTATCTTACCACTGTGGGCAGGGCATAAAATTAGACCTATGTTTTGTTCCTTATGAAAGTGATGAAAGACTGTCAGACAGCTGTATAATTGATGGGATTAGGAATGTGCAGACGCTTCCTTTTATACAGACGTAAGTGTTGCATGAGGATTGCTGTATGGCATTAGTTATTCCAAAACACAGTATTATAGTATGTCACTTTTTTCTGTGTGTACTAGATCTTCATACGTCTTTGATTGTTCTTCATTTCTCTGTTTGATTATATTTTAAGACTATAATAGTTTACTCACCTGCTGCTTTAAGCACGTTCTTTACAACTGGTTTTGAGTTCTCACTGAGATGAGGTGTAATATTTAAATATAACTCTCATCAAAAAAGAGTCTCAAAGGGTGAAGCTTAGACTGTGGTTTTGTTTCCATTTTTTTTTTCTTTTGTAGCTATAGTAATAATGTATTCAAAGGCATAGCTATGGATTCCTTGTTTCTTTTCCAGCACTTTACAGTTCTCACTTTTAAACATATCTTTTTTTTTAATCCTGTAATCTTTACTTTTCTTTTCATCTGTCTTCAGGACTCCTTTTCCATTCAGTCTTCTCATTCTTTGTTCCTTGGATGAAGAAATTGCACTGTGTCCAAAACGCATACCTCTCCATTCAATCAGTATGACCTTTCAGTTACAGGTCTCATCTTATCTCCACTTTAATTACATGGATGGTAATATATATGTGTGAACTTGGAAAGTGGCAATTCTGTGTCCATGATACTAGTGCCCATTGACTTCCATATTAAATGCAGAGCTGTCTTGCAGTGCAGCCTTTGTGAATAAATGTCCTCTGCAGTTGCTGCTTTGCTGAAGCTTAGAAAGACTGCATCCTGCATTTACGGGCTTGACTGTGTGTTGGACTAAATCATTCTTTTGCACAAATCAAACAAGTACTGATTTTTTTGTTAGCATTTATTTGTATGCAATTGTAGTGGGATTATTATATAAGGTGCCTTAGAGAGACAAATCAAATGTAGCTATAAGTATGAAAAATCCATACACTTTTTCAAACACATAAAATATGTTGTGTTTTCTTTAACTGCTTTCAAATAATGGTACAATTTTCTTCTTTATACAAACATAGAAGAGATGCTGGTAACATGTCGAGAAAGAAAAGGCATTTCACACCTTTGACTGGGTACATTATTGAAGTCAGAGCTGCTTTTGTGCCAAAATGAGTAAGAGCTGTCCTCTTTTGTTTTACTACATGTGCCACATAAATATGGTAGACAGCAGCTGTTTTGGTGTCTTATTTGCAGCTTTCTATAGTTTAGTATTCTAACTCCCTTACTCTGTCCCTTTTGTAAGGATGCAGGAAACAATTATTCTGGCTTATTTTTATATTTTAGTTTTATGATCTGCCACAGGAAACATCTGATTTTTGCTTTACCTTGGGATGCAAAATTAAAAGTATATGTATATTTCTTCCCTAACCTTTATTTTTAAGTAGCTGTTCTGAGGAAGACTGTGTAAGTTGCTTGTCTTGGAGTTTGAAACATTAGAGCCTTGACTTCAGCTGTTTTAATTTGCCCTTCTATGCAGTCCTTTCGTATTGCTCTGAAGTTGTTGAATGTTAATGCTTACAGTTGAGGCACTTTACGCTGGGCATAGCTGCCATGAGGAAACTAGTCAACAAAGAAGGTGTGTTGCACTGTCCAGTATGTGTGGGCAGAGTGAGTCCATTCTGGAACTATGCTTCCTAGGATTGAAAAAGAAGTATGGTCTGTGTTTCATTAATCATTTTTATACTACAGTAATTTTAAAAAGAATATTTTTCAAACCTTTCATGTGAAGTTGTTAAATCTCGCCATTTATTCTCACTGATGGGTTCGGAGCCGATCCTCAGCTCCGACATGGCCGTTAGCAAAGATCAAAGGTTTGCCAGTAGCTTGAGACCAAGCCCCTTATCCCATGATGCACTGCTGGAATTACCTCAGATCTAGTTTGCCATGGCACAGATCTCGGTGTTCCAGATAGCTCGGACCAATTTTCTTGGATAGATTTGTCTATTTGCAAGTTTTAAAATCTTTTTCTTGTTAGGATAGTTTATATATATATATATATATATATATATATATATATATATATATATATATATATATATATATATATATTATATATAGATTTAGACTTAGATTTAGATTTAGATAAGTGCCCTGTTTTGGCTTGTTTTTTTTCTATAGAGTTGGCCTAGTAGTTGGCCTTGTATTTAACCAAATTCTTAGCAGTAGTTTTTTAGATAGTTTCTTGAGTGTGTTTTTTCCATTGTTTAAATTTGTCTAAATTTAAAAAAGAGATGTCTGATGAGAAAGAGAAGCCACATCCTAAATCTGGCTTCAAAAAATGTCCGGATTGTGGACAAAAAATGTCAGTCACTGACTGGCATGTTCAGTGTGTTTATTGTCTGGGGGCATTACACCTCCAAGACTCTTGTAGCATCTGTCACTCCTTCCCTTCCGGGGTACTTTTAGAGAGGTGGAGGAAATTGGTGGATAGGGGTTTACTTCAGCACCCCTTCTCGAAAGCACTGGGTGACCGGGATGGTGCTAGTAAATCCTCAGTCATCCAAGTCTTCAGGTGACTCCAAAGTATCGAAAAAGGCTAAAAAAATGGAGGGTGGGGGTCATCGGTTCCACTGCTCTCGGAACCGAGTGTCCTTTCTGTTCGGAGCCAGCTGACAGCTTTGTTGCCGGTTTCTGAGATTCCCTCATCTCCTCTGCTCCAATCAGCACCCTCGGTGCACTCCTCGAAGTCTTCTGTCAGTCTCTCAGATCTGGATATGGACCGGTTGGTGCAGAAGCTTTTATGGGCACCAGGCCTTACCAAGTTGTTGTTGGCTCGAAGACCATTAACCCGGACTTGACTGCTCCTCCTCTGAGCCGTACTGGACTTTTGGAGCTGGAGGAGCCTGACCTGATGGTTGTTGAGCCTGTGGAGCCGAGACCTGCTCCAATGTTATTAGTTCCATCTACTCGGACGTCCTCGGCGCCGACCGGGGACTCTAGGAGCCAACACTCTCATGTCGGGTCCAGAGAGGATAGTCATACCGATTTGTAGGTTCCAACTCTTCCTCTCCGGGCTTCAGCTTGGATAATCTCGGCTCCTACCTCGGGCTCAGAGCCCATGGCCTTGGTGCAGGAGGATCGGACAGTCCCTCCGGATCAGTCTACCCCTTCTTGTCGGAGCCATGGTGCTTTCGATGCCATGAGGAGAGTCCTGTCTCCAAAGACATCATCAGCATCAGGTCTGGCTTCCTCCTCCCCTCAAGTGCCTGTGTCCGCTCCTGCTTCTACCAGTCAACCCAAGCGTAGAGACCCTGAGCCTTAAGTAGCCCCACAGGGCGCCCCTTGCTCTTCTGAGACCTCCCCAGAAGCCCCTAATGAGGAGGTACCCAGGAAGAGACTGTGCAAGAGGAGGCACTTGGACTCCCCACAGGTGTCTTTGACATCTGACTTGGATGAGTCAGAAGGGTCCCCTCGATCCCCCTCTGAGGATATCTCCTTTGTGGAGATATTAATCAGAGGGGTGGTTGGCAGTCCAAAAGCTCTACTGAAGATGAGTCAGAGCTCTTGAAGGCTTTCAGGTCTCAACCTTCTACCTCTTGGGTGTCTCCACCTTACGATGAGCTCATGGAACTGATCTCTCGTAAGGCGTGGGAGTCTCCAGAGGCCATGGAACCTGTCCCTCGGAAGCCAAATAAGTTCATCTCTGCCCCAGTGAACAAAGCTTTTTTGACTAAGGGAATGCCTGTTGATGCCATGGTGGTGGCAGCAGCCACCAAAAAGGAAACGTCCTCATCTATCCATCCTCTTAAGAGATTCCAGGATCATGGATAGATATGGGAAACGCATGTTTAGTTCTGCGACTTTTTCCTTTCAATCACTGAACTATTTAACCCATTTTACAAGACTACAAAGAGATCTCCTGAAAGAACTAGGAGATACTCTCCAGGGTACGGTAGCTGCAGGGGTTGCCGACAAAGTTAACACCCAGCTCGCTACCCTAAACTTGATTGTGAACTCGTCCATGCGTCTCATATCTTACGCAGCTGATGGTTCGAGTAGAGCCGCTAGTTCAGGCATTGCCCTGCATAGACAAGCCTGGATGCATCTCTGTTCCTTTGCAGAACCTTTCAAGTCTTCCTTTATCAACACCCCATTTTATGGCTCACCCCTGTTTGGGCCCAAGGTAAAGAAAACTCTAACCAGGTGTGAGCAGGAAGGCAAGACTCTATCTGCCATTGGAGTCCATTTTTCTACCCCTACTCGGCTCTATCCCAAGGGCCTTAAGGGTGGAAAAATGTGGTTTTCAGGACACACGTGGAGAAACCCCTTCTAGAGGGAGAGGAGGGGGTTATAATGGAAGACGCCGCCCACGTGGTAGGGGGGGTCCGCAACAGCAGGGTGACAGAGGCCAGTTCTCTGGTCAGCCCTACCAGCGCTCCTGAAAGGAGATCCGGCTGTCCGGCTCTGGAGGCAGTCGAGGGTCACTTATCTTTGTACCCAGAAGCCTGGCTAAGCATAACATCTGATACCTGGGTACAAAGCATCATTTCCAGAGGGTATTTCATACCGTTCTCTTCCTCTCCCATTCCTGTCAACAGAATCCCGGATGTTCCACCCAGTCTCAGGGAACAAGCAACTGTAGAGGTCCGCAAGTTGCTAGAAAAAAAGAGTCATCCAGCCAGTCCCAACAGATCAAACAGGATTCGGAACTTACTCAAGATTCTTTTTGGTCCCAAAGAAAACAGGGGACTGGAGACCTATCTTGGACCTCAGCAGACTCAACCAATTTGTAAAAAAAGAGAAGTTCCGAATGGTCACGCTTCAGGCCATTCTTCCCTTTCTAGGTAAAGGTGATTGGATGTGCTCCATCGATTTCAAGGATGCGTACTACCACATAAAGATGGACAGACACTCCAGAGATCACCTGCATTTATGGCTGGGAGCCAATCACTACCAGTTTCGAGCCCTGCCCTTTGGTCTCACTACAGCCCCCAGAGTGTTCACCAAATGCATGGCAGTGGTCACAGCTCACCTGAGGCGTCTAGGATTCCAGGTGTTTCCATATCTAGACGATTGGCTCCTTACCGCCACCACCAGGCATCAATTGATCCAGGCAACACAATCTATTCTGACACTCTGCCACCACTTAGGCATTACAGTCAACTTCAAAAAGTCTGCCTTGTTGCCATCGCAGCATACCGTCTTTATAGGAGCAGAGTTAGATACCTCAACCACCACTCTATGTCTTCCAGTTGAAAGGGTCTCACTTCTTCGCCAACACGTCAAGTCATTGGTGTCGAAGAACAGAGCTACAGCCGCAGAGGTCTTGAAGGTACTAGGATTGATGGCGGCAGCAATTCTAGCCATTCCACTCGCAAGGATGCATATGTGAATTCTTCAATGGCTCCTATTCGCTCAATGGTCTTACCAGAAATTGCCAATGAACCATATGATTCTCATCACAAACTCTTGCAAGAGGGACCTTCGGTGGTGGTTGACGTCTCTTCATGCCACAATAGGACGACCCTTTGTGCCCCTCCCCCCAGTGGCCACTGTGACCACGGATGCTTCCCTTATAGGGTGGGGGGGGGCATTTTCAGGGAAAGACTGCCCAAGGCACATGGATGGATTGAGTCACATCTGCATATCAGTGTACATCTGGCATTGCAGTACTTTCAGGACTCTCTTCCTCTAGGGACAATTGCATTTCAGACAGACAACATGTCAGTGGTCTGGTACTTAAACAAACAGGGTGGAACCAAGTCTTACCCCCTTTGTTGAGAAGCTCTCAGGGGATTGCAATGGGCTGTGTCATCCCAGCGTTTTCTGTTAGCAACGCACATGCCGGGAAAATCCAACGTGATAGCGGACAAGCTGAGCAGGGCAATCCTGTTGCCTCACGAGTGATCTCTCAACCAACACATTGCGGACATGATTTTCTGCAAATGGGGCCAGCTTTGCTGCGACCTCTTTGCCAGTCACATAATACCAAATGCAGAAGCTACTTTGCCCTAATACCACCTCCGGGACATCCCTCGAGAGATGCACTCGTACACAATTGGCCTCCGGGTCTCCTATATGCATTCCCTCCAATTCCATTGATACCCAGGTTTTTATAGAAAGCAAAGTCGCTGGGAAGGACTGTTATCCTTATAGCCCCTCATTGGCCTCAACAGATTTGGTTCCCTTTTCTTCACCATCATCTATTGGAGGATCCATGGATCCTGGACCCAGTTCCAGATCTCCTGACACACCTGTCAGGGGACCTCCATGCTTCATTGCAGGCTCTAAAGCTGACTGCTTGGCTGATCCACTTTTTCCCAAATAGCCAGGCTTCATTCACTCTCAGATGACACAAGACAAATTCTGTTGTCTTCTCATAAGCCATCCACCAGAAAACTATATCGCAGTAAGTGGAAAAGGTTCTCCCTTTGGGCCAGTATACAAAAAATTGACCCTTTCCGAGCTCCTTTATCGTCCATTTTAGAGTTTTTAACAATGATTTTTAAGGAAGGAGAAGCAGCTGCCACAGATCGGGTTCAGTTAGGCGCCATATCTAATTTCCACCTTGGATTGGATGGGTTAAATATTATGGCCCATAAGTTATCTAAGGTTTTTCTCAAAGGTGTTTTTCACATGAGGCCTCCTGTCAAAACCCCTTATTCTCCCTGGAATTTTAATTTTATGCTATCTCAAATAATTCTTCCCCCCTTCGAACCAGCATTATCTTGTGATCTCAAATTTTTGTCCTGGAAAACTATTTTTCTAGTGGCCATTACTACTGCCCGCAGAGTGTCAGAACTTCAAGCATTATCCATCAGACCTCCTTATATGATTTTCCATGCTGATAGAGTATCTCTCAGAACAAACCCCTGCTTTTTGCCTAAAGTCTGTTCTGAGTCTAATATCAATCAGGTCATTGAGTTGCCAGTCTTTTTTTTCCCAACCATTCCAACAAATTTGAATACATGCTGCACAAACTTGACTTGCACAGACAGCTCAGATTTTTATCTTGATAGAGCTAAGGATATTAGAAAATCAGATCAACTTTTTGTATCCTTTTCGGAGGCCAGAAAAGGTAGACCAGTGGCTAAAACAACCCTTTCAAAATGGTTATCAGATTGTATCTCATTTGTTCATGCAACTGCTAACATACCTTTACCACACAAAGTAAAGACTCATTCAACCACAGCTGTTTCTACGTCTTCTGCTTTTCAAGCCAAATTGCCCCTTGATAACATTTGTGCTGCAGCCACTTGGTCTAAGCCTCATATTTTTATCACTCATTACAAAGTGGATTAGGCTTCCAGGGACAGGTCTTCTTTTGGTTCTACGGTCCTGAAAAATGTACTCCCGTGAGCCACCCAGGATTGCGGGTGCTAGGGACGCTACCCATCAGTGAAAATAAACGGCAAGATTTAACAACTTCACATAAAGAAGTTATGTACTCACCATAACGTTCCATGTGAGTTTATCTCGTCTTCATTCTCACGTCCCTCCCTCCATCCCCCTCCTGGCTGACAGTTGACCTAGAGGCTAGTATCATCCTGGTTGTTCAATACTTCTTCTTCCTTCTTAGGGAGTGCACCCCTTACAGGGGTATATTTATATACACGCAGCAAACAATATCTGAGGTAATTCCAGCAGTGCATCATGGGATAAGGGGCTTGGTCTCGAGCTACTGGCCAACCTTGAGCTTTGCTAACGGCCGTGTCGGAGCCGAGGATCAGCTCTGAACCCATCTGTGAGAATAAAGGTGAGATAAACAGCTCACATGGAACGTTATGGTGAGTACATAACTTATTTTTTTTCACTACATGGTAACAGAGTTATTTGAATTTGAAAGAGAGAGAGAGAGAAATCATGAGATTAAGATGCAAAACCCATCAGAGCTGCCTTACTAAAGAGGTATTTCTGTATTAGAAGAGAATAATCAGCAGAAAAGGAGCACATTGAGCAAGGTACTTCACCTGTGGCTTGTCATGTTTAAATTGAATGAAAATTCAATGAGAAAAACAAACCAGTCAAAGCTTCAGCTCCATGACACACAAAAAAATGTTTTTGCACTAGGGTAAGGCCCTCTACACCCCCTACCCCCTAACCTGGTATTCTATACAGCAACTCCACAGTTGTACAACATCACTGCTATTGCACAAATAGAAACCACCCTGGCAGTAATTTAAAATAGTAAAAGTGATGGGGTGGGGGGGGGGGTTCAGCCTCTGCATAGGGAACTGAACCAAGTGAGATTAAACCTCATCCACTTTGCACTGAATGAACTGTAGGGCAACAGAGCAAAACTACTTACAAATAAATAGAAAATCATTTTTGTAACAGTGCAAGAGTGTGCAAAAATTAATGAAGTGTTCCTTTACTTTTGAAAACTTTTTTAAGGACTCTAATGGAAATAACATTCATTTGGACTTCAGCAGTGTGAAAGGTTGCTGCAACATCCAGTTAAACTTTAAGACAAGATATTTTGGTTTTTCTTTTGTTTTGCTTTTTTTGTTTGTTTGTTTTTTTGGAGGGGGGGGGCTAAGCTATACCAGTTACTCTGAATTTAATTGGCTAGGAAGGCAGGCTCATCAGGGAAGATCATTGGATGTGGCCTTTCTGAACTTCTGTAAGGTGTTGGTCGGTGCATGGACAGAAGTGTGATGGAAAATAGATTACAGATAGTGGCATTACATCAGGTAGTCCAAAGAGGGAAGAATGTCCATTGTGAGGGTAACACACACAGCAGCAGCGTAACTGGTCGTACTCAGTCTCTGTAGTAATGATACACAGTGCAATCAGAATGTGGATGTTCCCTGTTTGTTACTCATGTGAAACTTTAACAGATTAGAAATTATTAGAAGATCAAAGGCATGGGAAAAACATTCAGGAGTTAAAAAAAAAGAAAAAGGCTAAAGATTTTGCAACTAAGTTTTAATGCTCGACAATACATTTGGGACATCAAACCGCTGGAACAAATTTCGTACCTTACAAGTTTGGAAATGTTGAGCAAGTGTGGAGCAGGAAAGGACGTGGAGCATCTCTGCTACCCTCAGTGTTAGAAAACTGCTTCAAAGATACAGCTAGTGCAGGACAATAACATGATGTGTAGGGAGGTCACAGAGAGGAAAAGGAAGTCATGCTTCCACTATACATGATTACAAGGTGATGCAGTAATGTCACACCAGAAATACCATGTCCTGTTCTGGAGCCTTAAATATGTAAAGATGTAGACGAGAGAAACTTCAGTGAAGAAGAGAAAGACCCTTGCAGGACTTGTGCCATATACTGCATGGAAACCGGTTAGAAGATCTATCTGCATTTTGTGGCAAAGTATAAATTTACCATGTTTGTTCTCATTTTAAACAGTTTGAGTATTTAGTCATTCCTAGAGGGTGTAACACAAATGGAATGTTAGTGTAGGAATTCAGCCCCCCCCCCCAAAAAAAAGTTCTAAAGACTCTTGAGGAGAAAGTGCTTCATGGAATACATGATAACTAATGGAATAGTCTGAACTGATAGAAAAAGATCAGGATAAATTAAAATTAAAAGCAAAATGAACTTTGAATGTCAGATGGGCAAGTCTGTGGAAGTCTTGTTCCTTTAATTACCATCAATGTATTCAGGGAGTGTGTGTGTGTGTGTGTGTGTGTGTGTGTGTGTGTGTGTGTGTGTGTGTGTGTGTGTGTGTGTGTGTGTGTGGCACACACATATATATGTGTGTGACTTTGTATCCTTTTAAGGGTATTGCTAAAGTAAATTATTTAATAATACTTGGTCATTTTTAAACATTTGTTAAGAAATCTGTTGTTTTTGTTTAAGGCGGTATTTGCTTTCATTTACTATTGTAGGATTTTTGTAACAGTTGGACAAATTGGTTAACAATTACATGTATTGTGTTTAATTTTAGTAGCTTCACCAGCTCCGGTGGCAAAGAGGAATATGGCCCAGGCTACCAGAGTTTGATTATTGGCTAAGGTAATTCAAGGAGTTGACAGGAAGGATGATCATGCCCCTCCTGAAGGGGAGTGGACAGAGCTGGCTTTTTGCAGTCACAGGCGTTTGAGGGAAAAGGGCAGTACATGTAGTTCTGGAGCTGGGTGAGTAGTGCTTAAAACTGCTGTATGAGTGCATTCTTTGTTGAGTAAATGCATGGGAGTGTCTTGTGTGTAGAGTATGGTTGTAATGACCCCTGTAGTAACATGGATCCCACTACCTCTTCCGAGGCGGGGCTAGGACATAAAGGAACACCCTTATTACTAGAATGTTAAAATGACAGATCCTCCGGAATGGCTGTCAACCTCGTGGATGTCAGGATGAACTTCGCCACAAGGGAACTCAAAGCACTTAAGTCCACTTGGGAAAGTTTTGATGATCAGCAGACACAGGGACGAAAAGAACCTAAGAAATGAATTATTAAGTTTTGTTTTTAATTGCTTTTCTGTATCCGTGGCTTTTGTCCATTGCTGTTTTTTTGCTACTCTTTCAGTGTATGAATACCTGAGTTATTTGGCTTCTGCTACATACCTACAATCAACTGCATTACTAGCTGAGTTAAATACAAACTTGCAGTGTTAAAGATTGTACTGCATTTCATTTTTCTGTCTATTTAATTGTTTCATTGAATATTGTGTCTGTGTCTCTGTAGTTATTTATTTTTCTATTTAATTGTTTCATAGAATACTGTGGTCTCTCTCTCTCTGTCTCTGCAGTTAGTTTCCCGGCGCCCTCCCTATTCTTGTTTTGGTATTAATCTCGGTGGCTTTGGAATTGCCCAACTCTCCTGTAAATTTGTGTTTGAACACTCTTCCTGGGTCTATCTCATTTGCTCACTCAACCGAGTTCAGTGAGGTCATATTTTGACTTCAGAGACTCCTACAAGTCCCATCTGTTCAGCTCTAACCCAGCTCTATTCCAGTCTAGTGTCACTAGCTCACTCTACCTAATACAGAGAGAACATTTGTGAAGGGCAAGCCACTTTGGTCCTTAATTTTGAATTATCTTCTGTGTCTCCTTTCTCCCTTTCCACTTTCCAAAAAAAAAAATTTCTAAGGTTGTTTCCTGCCTTTCCTGTAACTAGTCTAGTCCAGATACAGATTTGCTGTAACCAGGACCGTTTGTAAGCTTCTGAGCCCCCCAAAGCCTTTCTGTGTTGGAGGGAAGCCTTCTGGCTCATCAGTGGGAGTGGTAAGCACTTTGTAGCCTATCTACCACAAGAGTGGTTTCTGGCCCAGAACTGTAGTTTATTGGCCGTTTGGGCAGTTTTTCCATCTCTTTCAACTTACTGGTTTAAAAGCCCACGTTTGTGCTTGTTTACCATCTTTCTTGTAACTTGTCTAGTCCAGATACAGATTTGCTATATCCAGGACTGTTTGTAAGCTTCAGTGCCCCCCAAGCCTTTCTGTGTTGGAGGGAAGCCTTCTAGCTTATCAGTGAGAGTGGTAAGTGCCGATAGCCTATCTACCACAAGAGTGGTTTCTGGCTCAGAAATTGTAGTTTATTGCCTGTTTGAGCAGTTTTTCCATCTCTTTCAACCTTCTGGTTTAAAAGCCAGCGTTTATGCTTGTTTCCCACCTTTTCTGTAACTAGTCTAGTCCATATACAGATTTGCTGTATCCAGGACTGTTTGTAAGCTTCTGAGCCCCTCCCCCCCAGCCTTTCTGTGTTGGAGGGAAGCCTTCTAGCTTATCAGTGGGAGTGGTAAGTACTAGGTAGCATATCTACCACAGGAGTGGTTTCTGGCCCAGAAATTGTAGTTTATATGCCGTTTGGGCAGTTTTTCCATCTCTTTCAACTTTCTGGTTTAAAAGCCCACATTTGCACTTGTTTCCCACCTTTCCTGTAACTAGTCTAGTCCAGATACAGATTTGCTGTATCCAGGTCTGTTTGTAAGCTTCTGAGCCCCCCAAGCCTTTCTGTATTGGGGGAAGCATTCTAGCTTATCAGTGGGAGTGATAAGCACTAGGTAGCCTGTCTACCATAAGATCCAGGCACAGATTCTTAGTTTTAGCACTTGAATTTGCTTATTAGTTCTCAGCACTTGTCAGAACTTGTTTGCACTAAATAAGCTACAAATTACTACAGCACTTAACCTTCCTCTTTATCTAGAGGAAAACAGTTTTTTTGTACTAAACTTTCCTCACTTGCTTAGAGGAAAACAGCTCATATACTCACTTTCCTCACTTGTCTAGAGGAAAGTAGTTTTTTATTCAGGCATGTCCAAGGGTCAGCTCCAGTGTTCTCTCCTGTCTATCTGATGAATCTGGGCATCTTGGGGCACTGTAGCAATTGCCTCATATACACAGACAAACCCTCTCCTCCTACCACCCAACACCACAATCTGTGAGAGATGCATTAATCTAGCCAAACTGGAGGTAAAGCTGTCTCCAGCCAAGACTAAACTTGACAGTCAAGAGGAGAAGGTAAACACTTGCACCACACCACAGTCATCACATAGTCCGACTAAACCTACACCACCAAAATCCACACATTGAAACACAAAAACATTCACGGAGGCTCTCAATAATAATCTGTTCATGCAGCAGAGACCTCCAAAGCAGAAACGCAAGCAACCTCTACCCCCCAACACAACCCAAATGACACATAGCCCACAGAATCAGTGTGCCACTCAACCACAGGGCATAAGGCAAAACAATGTACCCAGCACACTAGTCATAGGTAACTCTATAGTCAGGCACACTGATGTCCCACTCACAGGCTAAACAAGGAGAAGGTTACTGTCAGGTGCCAGGATCTGCCACATAACCTACGCACTCAGGTCACTCCACAATAAGTACAAATATGACTCTGTCATTGTCCGTGTTGGTGTGAATGACCTGCGACGTACCTCCTTGGACTATATGAAAAGAGACATTGAAGAGCTCTCCGATCTTGTAGCCCAGGCAGTTATGACCCTAGCCCTGAGTAGCATCCTGCCATCACCCAGAATGATACCGCAGTACAAGGACAAAATGACTGACTTCAACAATTGGCTAAGCTTCTGGTGTCATTCTAAGGGGATCCAGTATCTGTCTGCTTGGGACGACATGGTAGACAGACCACAATGCTTTGTCAGAGATGGCCTGCACATGTCGCCCCTGGGATTCCAAATGCTGGCTAAGGATCTTACTGCCTGTGTAGTGCCTTTTTAGGCAAGGTGCAAATGACAAATTCACCACCATAACAGGAACAGTCAAGCAAAAACTGAGGGTAATGCTACTCAATGCTAGAGGTCTAAACCTCAAAATGCATTCCCCCAAGGCACTCCTTAAAATGGAGAACATCGATATCTGTGCATTGACTGAGACCTGGTTCAAGGCTCCAGAGAGCACCCCTGCATTACCAGGCTATAACCCATACCACACTTTTCGGCCACCTAACCTGGACTGGAACACCAAAGGCGGAGGTGTGTCCTTATTCATTAAGGATATCCACACCTCCAGGCTAGTTGCTCAGCATAATGCATCCAAGGTTATCCAAGTGCAACTAACTCTGGGCAAAACTGGAATCCAAATTGTAGCTTGCTACAGATCCCTCACCATCTCCCAGGATTCCCACTCCTCTTTTTTTTGATATACTGGAAAATATTAGGGTTCAACCAAACACCCTAATAATGGGCGATTTCAACTACCCCACCATTACCTGGGAAAACTACTCGTGTACCAACTCCTTCGCTCAACGCTTTCTGGAATTCATTAATTCCAATGCCCTGGATCAACTTATCCACACCCCCACCAGGGGCAACAATATCCTAGACCTAGTCATTACCAACATGAGTGACCGGTGTTCCACACCTGAAGTCAACTCCTCGTTGATCAGATCCAACCATAAGCTAAGCAGCCTAGATATCCACATCCCGCTCCTGCCCCCGCCCCCCATTAAGGAAGTCACAGTAAAAAATTTCTCCAAAGCCAACTTCATGCTTCTTAAGACAGAAGTGGCAAACTTCATGACACCCATGCAGATGGACAATACAGTTACGACTGCTGAATCCTACACAGATGCACTCTATAAGCACTTACATGAGTGCATGGATCGTGCTATCCCAAATAGAACCAAGACGCTATATTCCAAAAAAAGGAAGCTAATCTGGTGGCCCCTTGCCATAAACTCTACAACAGAAGGAAGAAACTGTTGCAAAAGAGAGTAAAATCCCATGAGTGGAGGAGTTCCCTGGTCAGTCTCAGTAAGAAGATGAGATCCCATATAATATCATCCAAAGCTAGCTACGAAAACAAAATCGCCACTGATTCTAGGGACAACCACAAAGCATTCTATAGCTATGTCAAGAATCTCAATGGCAACACCCAGATCTACTCTGAGTTACAGCACAACGGCATGAAAATTACAGAACCAACTGATAGTGCCAACGTCCTGGCAGATAGGTTCAGTGCTAACTTTACCCCCCTCTCACCCCCTAAAGGGCCCATATCTATACAGGAAGAATACAGAGTCCGTGTAATCACAACTACGCAGTTAAAAGCTGCATTCTCTAAAGCCAGAAACACAGCATCCATGGGACCGGACAACATTTTATGCTGCGTTTTACATGAACTTCAGAACGAACTGGCTCCCCACCTAAGAACCATGTTCAATCATAGTCTCACATCAGGCTTTGAATGGCGCACAGCAACAGTTATCCTATTCCACAAAGGGGGGCCACCACTGATCCTGGGAACTATCGCCCTATTAGCCTGACGAGCCTGGTCTGTAAAGCCATGGAATGTATCATCATGTAACTCATAAACAAAGACATTGATAACCTCCAAACTCTGGACCCCACCCAGTTCGGGTTTGTGAAAAGCAGTTCATGCCTCTTGAACCTGATCGACTTCTTTGAGGCAGTCACCAAAGCTGTAGATGAGGGTAAGGTGGTTCACACAGCCTATCTTGACCTCGCCAAGGCTTTTGACACCATCCCCCATTCTGGAATTATAGCTAAACTCACTAAACTAGGTATAAATCCCTATGTCACAAGATGGGTTGCCTATTGGCTTACTGACAGAACCCACATTGTAAAAGTTGCAGACTCCAAATCTGACTTCAAACCAGTGACAAGTGGAGTACCACAGGGTTCAGTCCTGGGACCTCTCCTGTTTGGTATATACTACCCTGAAGTACAGTCCAACACAGAAGGTCTTTGGCAAATGAAGTTCGCAGATGGCTGCAAACTAGGATCCATAGTTGAGTCCCCAAATGATGTGGACATACTACAGAAGGGCCTCACTGAGACAGATGCCTGGTGTCAGAGCCATGGCTCCAAGCTCAATGCCAAAAAGTGCATTGTCATCCCCTTTGGTAAAAACTCTTTACCCATGAACTACCACATAGGCGGCAGTCTACTTAATGCCAAATGTGTGATAAGAGACCTGGGGACCCAGGTGGATAAGAGTCTCTCCTTTGATAATCACATCGCCACAGTAGATAGGAAATCCTTTTACATGGCACACCTCATCACAAAAGGGTTCTCATCTAGGAAAAAAGAGGTCATTGTTCCCCTCTCCTCGACACTCATTAGACTCGTTATAGAGTACAACGCCCCTTTTGGAATGTACCTCACAAGATATCTGCAGCAGCTGGAAAGGCCACAGAAATACCTGACAAAGAGGATTACTGGCCTCAAACAGGTGCCTACACTGACCGTCTCAAAAAACTCCAGCTTTACTCCATAGCATATCGCCTACTCCGAGATGATCTCTGCCTAACATATAAAGCTATGTAAAACTCAGAGCTGTTGGACATGCTACACCTAAAGAAATCCCAATCCCTCCGAGCTACATGCTCTAGGGACCTAAACCTTGTCACCACAATAAACAGGACACGCTGGAGGGATAGATTCCTGTCCCAGAGACTTCCTATACTCTGGAACAAGATACCCATCTATGTCAAGAAAAATTCCTCATTAGCACGCTTCAAGAAAAATCTTGTTAAGTGGATGGGAAATAGGAAATACACCCCGGGGATCACTTCGGTGGCTCTGCTCGACAGGGGCACAGGAAAATAACTTTCTTGGGTGGCGTAAGCCAGGGAACCTTGTTAGCTAGGCTTACCTAGGCCCTTGGGTCGATAGCCTAGTACCTATCTGTGAACCTATGAAGAGACACTTATTTCTGCTATGCTTGCCTGGTTAGCAAAGAAAATAAATTTGTGCTGTTTTTTAAAGCAGTCAGCCATTTCTCTGTAAGTATGCTTTTCTTTTCTGTATAAATGGAAGATGGATTATTTGATATAGGCAGCTATAACATGTGAGTGTCTCTCTTAGGTTCATAGGTTCATAGGTTCATACTAGGCTATCTGCCCTAGGGCATTTATAAGCCTAGCCAGAGTGTGTGTGGCTTTCACCACCCCTTAGGATGAGAATACTATACCCATTAGTTTGCTGTGCCTCTGTCCAGCAGTGATACAGAGATGATTCCCGGGGTAAACCTACGATCTCCCATCCACTCGTCAAGATTTCTCTTGAACAGAGTCAGTGAGGGGCTCTGCCTCACATGGACTGGGATTCTGTTCCATAGTGTAGGGAGTCTCTGGGTGATGAATCTGTCCCTCCAGCACGTCCTATTTATATCCGTGTTGAGGTTTAAGTCTCTTGCTCGTGGCTCTGGTGGATTTGGATTTTTGAGGTGGAGCATGTCCATTAATTCCGGGTTGGACATGGCCTTGTATGTCAGGCACAGATCACCTCTGAGCAGGCGGTATGCGACTGAATAGAGCTGGAGTTTCTTCAGTCGGGCATCGTATGACATATGTTTGAGCCCCTTTATCCTTTTGGTGAGGAACTTTTGGGGTCTTTCCAACTGCTGCAGGTGTCGGGTAAGGTACATTCGAATGGGCGTTGTACTCAATCATTGGTCTGATAAGTGAAGAGTACAGGGTACAATGACCTCTCCTGATCTGGATGTGAATCCTTCATGATCAGGTGGGCAATGTAGAAGGTCTTCCTAACCACTTTGGCAATGTGAGTGTCAAAAGAGAGGTTACTGTCAACTTGGGTCCCCAGGTCCCTGATAACTTCTTCCGTGTTTAATGGATTACCACCTATGTGGTAATTAGGGGTTACCTTGTTTTTCCCAAAGGGTATGACTATACATTTTTGGCATTTAGCTTAAGGCCATGGCTCTGGCACCAGTTATCCATTTCTATGAGACCTTTCTGGAGGATGTCTGTGTCTGATGGAGTGTCAATTATGGTGCCCAGTTTGCAGTCATCTGCAAATTTTGTCAGCCACAATCCCCCTATGTTTGCCTGCACTTCAGAAAAATAAATGCCGAACAAGAGGGGGCCCAGGACTGAGCCCTGTGGGACACCGCTCGTGACCGGCTTAGAGTCTGACATGGCACCAGCAACTCTAACCCTGTGTGTTCTGTCCTTGAGCCAGTTTGCAACCCATCTTGTGACATATGGGTTTACATCTAAGCTGGTGAGCTTTTCTATGATGCCCGAGTGGGGTATTGTGTCGTACAATAGCCAGCGGTAATAATCCTTAGGTTTCAGAAAGAATCCATGATTTCAGCAGATAACATCAAATTCTGAAACCAACTATTAGACCTGTAAGGCAAAGGCCCACTTGCTCCCATGATGTTGTGGAATGCACTCCCATGCTGCTTCTACTTCTGTATACCAGCTCTGAGAGTCTTGGTGTACCCCAGAGTAGGGAGATTACTCAGAGATACCTCAGATAGTATATATTAAGATTTACAGTTCCTCAGTTTTGGGGTTGACATAACTGCATTTTTTGTCCACTGTTTAGTTCATTACCTTTGTTTTGCTCTGTTGCAAGTGCCAGTGCATTTTGTGTGTGTGTGTGTTTGTGTGTGTGTGTGTGTGTGTGTGTGTGTGTGTGTGTGTGTGTGTGTGTGTGTGTGTGTGTGTGTGTGTGTGTGCCCAAAAATAAGAGACAGATGTTTAAATATTGCACTTACTTGAAAGTTGCTAGAGTAATAGCTTTTGTGTTGGCATACATTTGCTGAAGTATATGAAGTCTGAAACTCAAATGTCTGTCATTATTTAGTGACTTCAGTCCCCAGTGGTTTGCCAGAAAACTGCATATTTTATGAGGAACAGACCAAAAGTATGAGGCAAAAATCTGGACAGTTGAGCAGTATGATTAATACTGATAGGCAAGATAAATATTAAGCTGATGCAAACAATTGTAGAGTTTTAGAACTGTGATCTGAATAAAATGGTCTGTTTTTAACTCACATTTTAGTCCATCTGCTTTTTTAAGTAAGATTAATCATAAATGTGCAGAGAGAGTTCCAGTCATTTACTCAGTTGTTTTCTTCAGTTAATGAACTGAAATTAAACTGAAATTAAATTATTTAGAGAGCAGGAGATGAACTCTGTCGTTGGGGTTATCATGAGTTCTAAAGGAAATATTCTCCAGAGATGCAATGATAATCTAAAAATTTCCTTGCTTATAATAAGAAATGAGGGTGAATCCTGATGACCTGTCATAAGCTACAAAAAGCATCTCCTCACCGTGCAGAGAAGATACTCAGCTGGGTGCTGTGGTGTACGAAAAATACTGCCATGGAGCGCAGATCTGTAAGGAGGCAGACAGTTTCAGTTTGGCTCTGAGTAAACTTAAAATACCTCCACGACCAAAGAACAAGGTCATATGGGAATCATCTTAAAGAGAAAGTTGGTGTACATTGAAGCAAAGACTTTGAAACAATTTCAAGAAACTCAAACAGACCTTATTTTTCATACAGTAAGAACCTGACTGGGCTGTGGGTTTGTTTAACTTCCAGTAGCCAAAGGTCAGAAAGCACTAGTAACTAGAACAGAAGTTGCCCTGAAGGCTTTGGAAGTTACAGTAGACTAACTAAATGAAGAACGGTCGTATTTTCTACCTTTTTCCTGGATTCCAGGGTGAGTGTGTGTTTTTTTTTTTTTTTTGGTGGGGGGGGGGTTATTGCAATCCTTCATTCAGAAGGAGGAAATGTACATTTCAGTTTATAGGCTTGGATATAAAAAAGAAATAGTGGGCAGTGTTTCCCATATACACTCCCAATTGTCTTCTTCCCTCAGGTGGTTTAGTGCCTTCTCCTGTAGCCAGAAATGGTGTGCTTATTCAAAATGTAAATCGGCGGCATTCTCTCAAAGGGACTAATTGGGCCTTTGTGTAAACTCCTACGCTAAAACAAATGGGTACTTATCATCTCGAATTTGCTTTTGTAAGTACTGCCATTTAAATATGTCCTTTGTTCTCCTGTCTTCAAGGTTATAGCATTTTTTTTTCCTTTGTGACAGAGCAACACATTTTACAAGGTTTTCAGTTTGTGATATTTTTTTTTTATACTTGGCATGGTATTTTTTTATTGCATGATAGTTGAGCCTTTTATATTGAGGTAAAATTGCATTTACGTTTTTGCACAGATTATTTCTTAAAAATATGAACAGAACACATTATATCTTTTATGCTTCCCTGCATGACTTTTGGACAGTTTTGTTTGCTTCTACAAAGCAGTTTGAAAGTTTCCTAAGTCATTATAATCTAGCTAGTCTGTAGCTCTTAGAGGAAGATGGTGATACCTTCCAAGGTCTTATGCTGTCAGTGTGGATACTCAGGATAAAATGGCTTTGTAAACATGCCTGCTGTACATCCCCTTATCTGGCCTGAATTCCAGTTTTTAAGCATTTTATTCCTAATTTTCCAGTAAAGAGTGCTTGGATAAGGTGTGCTATGGGTCCTTGACAGATGCTGGCCAGGCAATGATAGTTATAGACATAAGAATAAGAACTTTTCTGGGAATGCAGAAGGCTTCACTGTCTTTTAAATGAGGAGGTGATGTAAACAATCTGACCAGCTTTGTTTCTGACTGCACAGCACATTGCTGATGGCAGGTTAACGTCGGATGATACAGAACAGCAGGATCATTTTATTTTCTGACTGAGATTTTCTGTCTGAGTGTCATTGCATTTTCCCTGCTTTGGTTAGCACTAGTGCTTGGAATACTCATAAGAGATAGAAAGTACAGTCCAAATGTAGGAAGAGTTTGTATTAATGGATTTGGGGAGCTGCTAATTCTTGGAGAATGCTTTACTAGAGTGTGCCTATGCTACTGTTTCTGCAACACCACCTCAAGGACAGTCGCATCGAAATATCAAGCTTTGTCAGAGTGTTTGTCCTTCCCTTTAATCCAGGACCACCTACTATCCAGTTCAGAGGCCACTTAACCATATGTGGGAAGATTGGGAGGGCACACTACCATGTCCAACATGCCACTGCATATTGAAAGTCATTTGGTGTGGGACATGCTCATGGCCAGATAAAATACATTGCTGGGCCAGATTGTGATCCTCGAGCCATCTGTTGGACACCCCTCTGACCACTGAAGCACTGCTGGTAACGAAAGGCTTTGAGTTGTTAACTCTCTGTTTCTTGACTCCACTTTAATTTTACATTCTTTTTGTTATTCTTTTTTTTGGAATTTGTCATATTACCCCGAAAGTATGAGCTACAGTAGATAGTCGATTATCCGAACATCAGTTATCTGAACGCAGCCTTCCAAAGTTTTCAAGTAGGAAAAATCAAAGTTTGTATATGTAAACATTATATGTGAAGTGGTTCAATCTCGATGTTCATTCTTCACTGATGGGTTCGGAGCCGATCCCTCAGCTCCGACATGGTCGTTAGCAAAGCTCAAGGTTTACCAGTAGCTCGAGACCAAGCCCCTTATCCCATGATGCACTGCTGGAATTACCTCAGATCTAATTTGCCGCGGCATGGATCTCAGGGGTTCCAGTTCACTCAAGCCTTTTTTTTTTTTTTTTTTTTTACACAAAATCGCTATTTGCAAGTCTTTAAAAAAAACTTTTTTTTATCTTTTATAGATAATTACTCATACAGATATATATATATATAGCCCTATAGTTGTCTCTTTAGACTATTCCCTTGTTGCTTCTATTCCCTTGGTGCTTCATAGTTTATTATATTTGTAGCAGCCTCGTGTTAGGCCTAGTTTTCAGTGTATGTGTGTTTCATTATATTTCTATAGTGTTCATAGTGTAGATAGTGTGCTGTTTCACATTTCTTAGAGTTGGCCTTCCTTTCTCAGGCCATTGTTAGAGTGTGTTTTGTTTTCAGTTTAGCCTAAGGATAGCTTTAACTTTAGAATATGTTATACTGTTGGCCCTTTTCTTTTTCTCGACCATTTGTTAAACGGTGTTGGGTGTTAGTAATGTTATCTTGACTTCTTCTAGTCTGTATATTGCTTAATATGTCTGAGAAAAAAGACAAGTACCCAAAGTCTGGATTCAAAAAATGTCCAGACTGCTGGCAAAGGATGTCTCTCACTGATGGGCATGTTCATTGTGTGTATTGTTTGGATGCAGTGCACTTGCAGGAGTCCTGTAGCATTTGCCATTCCTTTTCTTCAAGGGTTCTTTTAGAGAGGAAAAGGAAGCTTGTGGATCGAGGTTTGCTGAAGCATCCTTTTACTGAAGCTTTGTCTGACCAGGATGGGGCCATCAAGCCCTCTAAATCTACTGATTCCAAGGCATCTAAGAAGTGTAAAGAAGTGGAGGATTCCGGGACTTCGGCTCCACAGCTATCAGAGCAGAGTGTCTCTTCTTTTTGGAGCTGGCCCACTGTCTTGGATCCGGTCTCTGAGAGACCTGTATCTCCACTTCTCCAGTCGGCACCTTTGGTGCACTCCTCTAGATCATCCATCAGCCTCTCGGATTTGGATATGGACTGATTGGTGCAGAAGCTCTTACGGGCACCAAGCCTTGCTAAATTGTTGTCAGCTCTGACCCCAGCGTCGGAACCGAAGACCACCATCTCGGATTTGACTGCTCCTCCACCGAGCCGTACTGGATCTTCGGAGCTGGAAGGGGCCGACCTGCTGTTCGTGGAGCCTTTGGAGCCGAAATCATCGGTTCCATCTACTCTGACGTCCTTAGTGCCGATCAGGGACTCTAGCGGCCGACACTCTCCTGTCGGGTCCGGGGGAGGATAGTCGCACCGATTTGTCGGTGCCGACTCTTCCTCTCAGGGCCTTGGCTCGGATGAGGTCTGCTTCTACCTCCAGCTCAGAGCCCACAGCCTCAGTGCGGGAGGGGATGGAGGTTCCCTCGGATCCGTCAAGTCCTCCTCATTAGAGCCATGATGCCTTCGAAGCCAAGAGCCTTGTCCCCAAAGATATCCTTGACACCAGGTCTGGCCTCTTCTTCCCCCAACGTGCCTGTTATCCACTTCTGACTCCATCGTCCAGGCCAAGTGTAGAGACCCTGAGCCTCAGGTAGCCCCACAGGGCACCCTTTGCTCTTCCGAGACCTCCCGAGAGGCTCCCACTGAGGAGGTCCCCAGGAAGAGATTGTGTAAGATGAGACAATTGGACTCCCCACAGGAGTCTTTGACATCTGATACTGACTTGAATGAGTCAGAAGGGTCCCCCCGATCCCCCTCTGAGGATATCTCCTTTGCAGAGATACTTGAGATCCTTAGGCAGAGGGGTGATTGGCAGTCCAAAAGCCCTACTGAGGATGAGTCAGTTCTCCTGAAGGCTTTTAGGTCTCAGCCTTCCACCACTTGGGTGTCTCCACCCTTCAGTGAGCTCATGCAGCTGGTCTCTCGATGGGCGTGGGAGTCACTGGAGCCCATGGAGCCTGTCCCTTAGAGGCCAAACAAGTTAATTTCTGCACCCGTAGATAAAAATTTTTTGTCCAAGGGAGTCCCTGTTGATGCCATGGTGGTGGCAGCGGCCACCAAGAAGGAAATGTCTGAGACTTCCTCGATGATCCCTCCTCCTAACAGAGAGTCCAGGATCATGGATCGTTATGGGAAACACATGTTTAGTTCAGCGACTTTTAC
This sequence comes from Protopterus annectens, assembly GCF_019279795.1. Lineage (NCBI taxonomy): Eukaryota > Metazoa > Chordata > Ceratodontiformes > Protopteridae > Protopterus > Protopterus annectens. The sequence goes on along the minus strand of NC_056746.1, from coordinate 1,299,217,827 downwards.
ACTCCAATCCCTGAACTATTTGACTCACTTCACCAGACTGCAAAGAGATCGCCTTAAGGAGTTGGGAGATACTCTTCAAGGTACTGTAACTGCAGGGGCTTCTGATAAAGTTGCCACCCAGCTCGCTACCCTAAACCCCATCATAAACTCGTCCATGTGTCTCATATATGCAGCAGATGGGACGAGTAGAGCAGTGGGTATAGGAGTTGCACTAAGATGACATTCCTGGATGCGCTTGTGTTCCTTTGCGGAGCCCTTTAAGTCTTCATTTGTCAACACCCCATTTGATGGCTCATCTCTCTTTGGGCCCATAGTGAAGGAAACCCTTACCATGTGTGAGCAGAAGGGAAAGAGTCTGTCTGCCGTCGGAGTCCGTTTCTGCACCCCTACTCGGCCTTACTCCAAAGTCTAATGGGGAGGGAAAATGTGGTTCCGAAAAGCCCAAGGAGCCTTTCACGACGCACGTGGTTAACCCCCCCTCTAGGGGCAGAGGAGGGAGTAACAGTGGAAGACGCCACCCTCGCGGCAAAGGGGATCCGCAACACCAGGGTGACAGAGATCACTTCTCTGGTCAGCCCTAGCAGCGCTCCTGAAGGGAGACCCGACTGTCCTGCTCTGGAGGCAGTCGGGGGTCGCTTGTCTTTATACCCAGACGCTTGGCAAGATATAACAAACGACAGCTGGGTACAAAGCATTATTTCCAGAGGGTATTTCTTACCATTCTTCACCCAACCTATGCCCCCAAGAAAAATCCCGGACGTTCCACCCAGTTACAGGGAACAACCAACTATAGAGGTCTGCAAGTTGCTAGAAAAAAAAGAGTCATCCAGCCAGTCCCAGCAGACCAAGTAGGATTCAGAACTTACTCAAGATTCTTTTTGGTTCCAAAGAAGACAGGGGACTGGAGACCTATTCTGGACCTCAACAGACACCACCAATTTGTAAAGAAAGAGAAGTTCCGGATGGTCACGCTTCAGTCGATACTTCCCTTTTTAGGGAAAGACAATTGGATGCACTTGATTGAGCTCAAGGATGCGTACTACCACATAAAAATGACCAGGCCATCCAGAGATCATTTGCGTTTCCGGCTGGGAGACAGTAATTATCAGTTTCAAGCCCTGCCCTTTTGTCTCACTACAGCCCCCAGAGTGTTCACCAAATGCATGGCAGTGGTCATGGCTCATCTGAGGCGTCTAGGATTCCAGGTGTTTCTGTACCTAGACGATTGGCTCCTTACCTCCACCACCAGGCATCAACTTATTCAAGCAAGAGAATACACTCTGACACTTTGCCATCACTTAGGCATTACAATCAACTCAGAAAAATCTGTCTTGTCACCATCGCAGCATATTGTCTTTATTGGGGCAGAGTTAGACACTTCAACCACCACTCTACGACTACCAACCGAGAGGGTTTTTCTCCTTCGGCAGCATGTCAAATCACTAGTGTCAAAGGACAGAGCACCAGCCGCAGAAGTCTTCAAAGTATTAGGTTTGATGGCTGCAGCGATCTTGGCCATACCTTTAGCAAGGCTGCATATGCAGAGTCTTCAATGGCTGCTGTTCACCTAGTGGTCCTATCAGGAGCTTCCAATGAGTCATATGATTTTGATTACAAACTCTTGCAAGAGAGATCTCCAGTGGTGGTTGACGTCTTTTTGTGTAACCATAGGACGTCCCTTTCTTCTACCCCCTCCAGTAGCCACTGTGACCACAGACGCTTCCCTGATAGGGTGGGGGGGGGGGCATTTTCAGGGAATGACCGCCCAAGGCACATGGACGGATCAAGAATCACACCTGCATATCAGTGTCCTGGAGATGAGAGCAGTACTTCTGGCATTGCAGTACTTTCAGGACTCTCTTCCTGTAGGGACGATTGCAGTTCAGACAGACAACATGTCGGTAGTCTGGTATTTGAACAAGCAAGGCGGGACCAAGTCTTACCCCCTTTGCCCAGAAGCCCTCAGCATTTGGCAGTGGGCTATCTCCTCCCAGCGCTATCTGTTGGCAATGCACATCCCGGGGAGATCCAGCGTGATAGCAGACAACCTGAGCAGGGCAATTCTGTTGCCACACGAGTGGTCCCTCAAACAAGAGATTGCAGACAGGATTTTCCGCAAATGGGGCCAGCCTTGCTGCACCCTTTTTGCCAGTCACATCACCATGAAATGCAGAAGCTACTTTGCCCCGATTCCCCCTCCGGGACAACCCCCCCGAGAGACACACTTGTACATGATTGGCCCCCGGGTCTCCTCTGTGCATTCCCTCCAATCCCTCTTATACCCAGACTTCTACAAAAAGCAATGTTGCTGGGAAGGACTATCATCCTCATAGCCCCACATTGGCCTTGGCAGATTTGGTTCCCATTCCTTCAGCATCATCTATTGGAGGATCCATGGATTCTGGACCCAGTTCCAGACCTTCTGACACATCCGTCGGGGGACCTCCATCCCTCATTGCAGTCACTGAAGCTCACAGCTTGGCTGCTCCAGTTCCCATCATAGCCAGGCTTCATGATCTCTCTGATGAGACAAGACAGATCCTCTTGTCGTCTCATAAGCCGTCCTCCAGGAGACTATATCATAGTAAGTGGAAGAGATTTTCCATATGGGCTTCTAAGCAGAACATTGATCCTTATCGAGCCCCCTTGCCGTCCATTTTAGAATTCTTGACTATGATTTTTAATAAAGGAACTGCAGCTGCTACAGTTCGGGTCCAGTTGGCTGCTATGTCTAACTTTCATCTCTGAGTGGATGGGCTAAACATAATGTCCCACAAGTTGTCCAAGGCCTTTCTCAAAGGGACCTTCCACATGAGGCCTCCAGTGAAAACTCCTTATTCTCCTTGGAATCTAAACTTTATGCTGTCTCGCATGATTCTTCCCCCATTTGAACCAGCATCATCTTGTGACCTCAAATTCTTATCATGGAAAACCATATTTCTGGTGGATGTTACTTCCACCCGCAGAGTGTCAGAACTTCAAGCCTTATCTGTCAGCCCTCCTTATTTGATTTTTCATGCTGAGAGAGTATCTCTCAGGATAAACCCCTCCTTTTTGCTAAAAGTTTGTTCTGAATCCAATATCAACCAAGTCATTGAGTTGCCAGTCTTCTTCCCTAACCATTCCAACAAACTAGAGTACATGCTACACAAACTTGACATTCACAGACAGCTCAGATATTATTTGGACAGAACAAAAGATGTTATTAAATCAGACCAGCTCTCTGTGTCTTTCTCTGAAGCCAGAAAAGGTAGACCAGTGGCTAAAACAACGCTTTTGAAATGGCTATCTGATTGTATCACTTTTGTTTATTCAGCTGCTAATATGCCCTTATTGCACAAGATTAAAGCTCATTCTACCAGAGCAGTTTCTACATCATCTGCATTTCAAGCCAAATTACCCCTTGATAACATTTGTGCGGCAGCCACTTGGTCTAAACCTCATACCTTTGTCACTCATTACAAAGTTGATAAGGCCACCAGGGACAAGGCTTCCTTTGGGTCTATGGTCCTGAAGAATATACTCCTATGAGCCACCCGAGATTCAGGGCGCTAGGGATGCTACCCATCAGTAAAGAATGAATGGCGAGATTGAACAACTTCACATTAAGAAGTTATGTACTCACCATAACATTCCATGTAAGTTGTTCCATCTCGCCTTCATTCTTATGTCCCTCCCTCCATCCCCCACCTGGCTGATAGTTGACCTACAGGCTGATCTCATCCTGGTTTTTCAATCCTTTTCTCTCTTAGGAGAGTAGTTCTCTCACAGGGATATATGGTACACGCAGCAAACAAGATCTGAGGTAATTCCAGCAGTGCATCATGGAATAAGGGGCTTGATCTTGAGCTACTGGTAAACCTTGAGCTTTGCTAAAGGCCATGTCGGAGCTGAGGGATCAGCTCCGAACCCATCAGTGAAGAATGAAGGTGAGATGAAACAACTCACATGGAACGTTATGGTGAGTACATAACTTCTTAATATATTCACTTGTGAGTGTTTTTTGGGCTTGTAGCCTGCTCTTGTGTGAAAAATATTCTTTGTTGTCCACTGGAGTCACTCAGTGGTTGAAAAGTGTATTCCCTGTTTGCAGAAAAAAACAAGATTTTAAAAGTTTTTTATCTGGTTCAATGTATGTTTGATTATCGGAACTACCCTAGTTCTTAATTAGTTTGGATAATCAACTCTCTACTGTACTCAAAACCTTGAGGAATTTTAAACTTGTTGAAGGCACTTAAGATTAACATCAAGAATCCAGAGCAGGGGTGCCAGAAGCTACTGAAGGTGGGGGGTGGAGGGCAACAGAGGCATTTAGTAATCTAAAAACTGAAATTTATTTTTAAAAGGTATATGTTAGCATAAAACAGAAGCATATATGTGATATGAATAAGAGCTTTGTGTATATAATACCAATATGAATTGCATTAAAAATAGTGGCACAGAAATGTTATGCAAAATTACAAATGAATGTTGAATCTCTTTGGTGTGTGATCCTGTAGTAACAGCAATACTGCTTATGTAGTATACAACTTCAAGATATCCATTTCTTTAGCCCATTTTAAAGTGTGTGTGAGACATACTTTCACTGTAATGGAAGCATGTGCACTCAGAAGCATACTACATAGAGGGGCTCATACACGAGCACACACACACACACACACACCTACATAATGGCAATTTTAAGAGGATCACTAATTCAGCATGACTTGGCCGAAAAAAGAATCCAAATCCTCATCAAATACCTGCCTGAAGAGAAAGAGAGAGAGAGAGAGGGAGGGAGAAGAGAGAGGGCATGCAGGCTACATGCATATAAGGTACACCGTGTGGAAACCAGACCCGAAACCAGGCAGCAGCTCCATCCACTGCATTAGTGTGCCATCCCACCTCTGAGTCATCATGAAAATCCTTGTGGGCACATTAGATTAACATTTCAAAATTCAACTTGAAAGTGAGTAGTAACTAAAAAAGTAGCCATCAAAACAGCAGTTCTCTCTCCAATGACCTATATAAACTAATAATCCTAAGAGAAAAAGTAAAAAAAAAAAAAACAAACTACAACACATGACCTGTTAATTACAATATTAATAAAAGTGGTTCATTTTTGAAATATAAATAACAGACATTACTTGAGACAATAGTGTGTCATTTAGAATGCCAATCTCATAATGTCTAACCCTACAAGTTATAAAAGAGTATGAGCTACAGCCTGGAATATCTGTGCAAAAGCAGTGCACTGGATTTTCATTTATGCAGATCCTGGGGACTAACAATGTAAAGCAGTCTTTTAGAGATGGACCTGACTGCATCATCCCCAGCCAGTGGTGGATTAAGTGTACCTTGGCCCCGGGTTGTTTTCACCCATGCTGCCCTCCTCTCTGCACATATTTTTACAACCATGCATAAGTGCATGTGTTCTTTTGGATTCACCTTCCTGATTGTTTTAAACTACATGTCTTGTTTAATACAGCAACATTTGTTTAGAGTGTCTTATTAACATATTTTTCAGTAAGCAATGAAACAAAATGTATTAACCAGTAATGACAAAAGTACTTATTTCAGAACATTTCAGCCATAAAAAGCCACTCGTACTGCTGTTATTATAGCTCACCAATATCCATACTGATCAATTACGGGCTCTTTGACTGTGTATACATCATATGTCTGATTATGATAACAATGGTCACAGTAATGTACATCAGTTTGCTTTACACAAATACACACTAGTCCTGCAAAGACAGACTATTGACCGTTTAACTTTAGCAGCCCAACATGGTCAGTCATTTTTATCCATAGACAACTCCTAAAACCAGCAAGTATAGCTATATTGTTGACAATAATAATAAGCAAAGTAACATATTTCAAGTTTGTTTCACATAGAAAACACAGTAGCCATAGTCAAGTATTTCAACTTAATTCACACACACATTCACACTAGTCCTGCAAACCCATATTAAAGACTATTTAAAAATAAAAAAGATAAGAGCAAAGGTACTTTCATCCATAGAAAGCCCCCAATTAGTGGTTATAGTCACTCTTTTGATTGTGGATACCCCTTAATGTTGTATCAAAATAAACGGCATATATTTTATTGGTAGCTTTGGATGAGCTACATGAAGTTATATAAAGATCACTTGCATCACACCAGGATACCCATGGTTGTGTAGCTCAGTTTAAACAGAAGAGTATTTATGATGACAGCATAAAAAATATCAATCACTTGATAACATATTCTACAGCAAGTAAATATGCACAATCACTGCAGAAGTAAAGGTATTCTGAAAAATACCACATTGTTTGTCTTTTCGGATTTATTACTAATGCCGATGGAGCTTCTGGCAATTTAATTTACATTTCAGTGTTTCATCTACAAATGTGGTGCCTGCTGTCCTTTAAGTATAAATGGCCTGTGTTGCATTAAAACTTGGTGTGCTGATGATATTGCCATAACATTTTCAGAAATGTTTTAGCTATGCAAGAGGAAATGATGAGAAAAAGATAACCACAGGTTCATTATTATTTACTAGGCATGCAGTCAAGGAGACCATTAATTATGGAGAATAACCCAAATTCTCAATTGCCTCAAAGCACTGCCTGATTAAGTGGCTTGCTTAACATTACACAATAGGTAAATGAGGGTTTAAAGATTCAAACCTGTACCCTTTGCACAGGAAGGGGCTCATTAACAAGTTGGAGCTTTAGCCCTCTTCACTAACTGCCAGAGTAACAGTTCTTAACTAAATGCTGAAATCCTTTACAGTCCAGTCTTGTAGAGAAGACTGAACACTGTAGTCTGCATTATTTGGAGTGATTAACAGAACCATTTGTTGTTCACCCTTGATTATGCAGTCATTGCATATTACTGTGATTCAGACAAATATCGACCCATTTACGGGTGATGGTGGCTATAAAGAAAGTACTGCAAACATATACTACTAACATGCAATATATTTAGACTATGTTATGCAACATAACCCTGTTAATGGATTAATTCATCCTTTAGTGCAATGAGTACCACAAAACAAGTAAAAACAATATAAAAGTGGCAGCAGCTTTTGTTCAATCCACAAGTCATACAAAATTAGAAATATTACTGCATACAACATACTGTTTTTTTGGGGGGGGGGCTTGCATGTTTGCAGCCCTCCCTCCATCTCTAGGGAGTAAGTCATCACTGCCCTCTCAAAGGCAAAAAATACAGCCTCCATGGCATCCAGTAATAGCCCAGGCTGAATCCTACATGAACACAGATAGGAACTTACAGCACCATTAGGCACCCTATTCATCCAAAGCCTGAGTACTGGCATCGTCCCAGCCGAGTGGAGAACAGCCACTGTCATCCCTTTGCACAAAGGTGGAGCGTCCACCAATCCAGGAAATTGTAGATCCATCAGCCTAACTAGCCTAATCTGCAAGGCCATGAAATGGATTATCATGGACCTCATTAACAAGGACGTTGGTAACCTCCAAACACTCAATCCCATACAGATTGGTTTCATCAAGGGGAGCTCATACCTGTTAAATTTGGTTGACTTGTTTGAGACAGTCACCAAAGCCATGGATGAGAGGAAGATGGTGCACACCGCCTACCTTGACCTGGCTAAAGCCCTTGATACTATTCCCCACTGGGGTATAATGGATAAACTCTCTCAACTAGGCATCAATCCTTATGTTACTAGATGGATACCAAACTGGCTCACTGATGGAACACAACTAGTCAAAATAGGGGAAGCCACTCACCCAACTAGTCAAAATAGGGAAAGCAACTCAAGCAGTAGACCTCTAATGAGCAGTGTACTACAGTTCTTCTTTATTAGTTTATTAAGATGGTAATTGAATTCTTTCCAGGCATAGTCCAGGGAGAGAAGTGAAGTAGTAAAAGTACAGTCTTGTGAATTTTTTGATTCCACTTCTTTTTTGGAAGTTTCACACAGAGATGTAAACTCAGGAAAAACAGTTGACTTACTTAGCTGTTTGTTAACTGAGTAAGCCGTGACACCATTGGTCCAAACTACAGGGTCAGACAATAAACTTTCAGATCTGATGTTGTTAATCTTTGTTCATGCCTTACAGATGGGTTATCAGTTCCATCCTCGGAACCGAGCCGGCCAATATCAAGCTCGCATCAGCCAAAAAACTCTCGAGCCAAGGTCCTACCCAGAATGCTCTACTCACTGTTACCTCAGATCTCGTTTGCCACGTTGCTAAACGGCCGTATCAAGCCACTCTCTCAGCTGTCTAATTTTTTGACAGTTTATATATTATTATTACTCTAAAATTTTCCAGAGCATACTACAAGAGGAAGCACATGGACTCCACTGAGGAGTCATTGACTGAAGATACGGATTTTGATGATGGGGAAGGATCCCCACGGTCACCCTCTGATGAGGTGTCCTTTGGTGACATCCTCGAGATTCTGAGAGGGGTGACTGGAAGCCCTCTAATAATTCCTCTGAGGAATCCGTATTCCTGCAAGCTTTTCGTGCTCAGCCCCCTACCTCCTTGGTCACCCCACCTGCAAATGAGCTCATCCAGCTCGTCGTGCAGTGTGCATGGAAGGCTTCTGATACCATGGAAGCGATACCTAAGAGGCCAGACAAGATATTATCGCCCCCCCCCCCCCCCGCAGAGCAGCACCACTGGTCACGTGGTCTCCCAGTAGACGCTATGGTGGTGGCAGCTGCTACTAAGAAGGATTTGGCAGAAGAGAGCCAAACTGTCCATCTGCCCAACAAGGAATCCTGGGCAATTGACAGATTAGGAAAGCATGTGTTTGCTTCATCAACCTTCGCCGTAAGGTCTTTGAGTTATTCGGCACATTTTGCCAGGCTTCAGCGAGATCTTGTCAGCCAGCTCTCTAAAACCTTGGCAGGAGCTGTTTCTGACAAAGTACGTGATAATGTGGCTTCTCAGATAGCCACCCTAGAGTCCATTTCCAACTCTTCCATGCGTCATTTCTTACGCAACGGAAGGGGCGTCTAGAGTGGCAGGTGTAGGTGTAGTCACCAGACGACATGCTTGGATGTGCCTTTGTGGACTCCTTTAAGGCTTCCTTCATGAATGCTTCTTTGTTTGGCCCTAAAATCAAGAATATGCTGGCACTGTGTGAACAAGATGGCAAGACCTTGTCTGCCGTTGGTGTCAGACACTCCTCTCCTCAGTGACAGTGATTCTATTCCAGAAATCAGAGGAGCGGAAAGATCTGGCACAAGAAATCACAGGGTTCTTTCCGGGATACACGTGCCGAGTTTTCCTCTAGAGGTAACCCCTAGAGGCCAACCCTATCAACGCTCCTGAAGCGTTGCCCAACTGCTCACCTCTGGAAGCGGTCAGGGATCGTTTCTCCTTTTACCCTGCTGCCTGGCAAAAGATAACAACCGACTCTTGGGTACAACGGATTATATCCAGAGGCTATCACATCCCCTTCCATCTTTGCCCAGTCTTATCAAGAGTGTTACACGACGTTCCACCCAATCAAAGGGAAGTAGCAGCACACGAAATCAAAAAGCTGCTACAAAAAAAGTCATCCAGATGGTCCCCCCAAACCAGAGAGGATCTGAATTTTACTCAAGGTTCTTTTTAGTGCCAAAAAAGACAGGGGACTGGAGACCAATTTTGGATCTCAGTACACTAAAAAATTTTGTAAAAATAGAGAAATTCCGGATGGTCACGGTTCAGGCTATCCTTCCTCTTCTGGAAGAAGATCATTGGATGTGCTCTGTAGATCTTCAAGATGCGTATTACCACATAAAGATGGACAAACGCTCAAGAAGATACATCCACTTCCGTATAGAAGCCAGTCACTACCAGTTTCGAGTCCTGCTTTTCGCTCTCTCTACAGCCCCCAGAGTGTTCACAAAATGCATGGCAGTGGTTATCGCTCACTTGCGACTTCAAGGATTCCAGGCATTTCCATATCTAAACGACTGGCTCCTTACCGCCCACACCAAGCGTCTACTGGAAGAAGCCCTGCAGTATACTCTCTAAACAGCTCAAAGCCTGGGAATCATTATAAACTGGGATAAATCCAACACAACCCCAACTCAGTCTTTGGAATTCATAGGGGTGCTGTTGGACAAAAGAAATTGCACAGCATCCCTTCCAGAACACAAACTTCAGACAATAAGACAACAAGTTCAGCCATTGCTCTGTCACCACAAATCCCTAGCTCGATCTGTACTTCAGCTATTGGGGTCAATGGCAGCTTCAATCACCATTGTTCACTCAGCCAGATTCCACATGAGACTTCTTCATTGGCTACTTCTCACTCAGTGGTACCCCCTACAACAGCCTTTGTCTTTTCAAATAAGTGTGACTCAGAGATGCAAACAAGATTTACTCTGGTGGACGTCTCAAAATCCCCAACAGTGGTCTCACCCTTTCAACCCCCATCTACCGATAGTCATGGTGACCACGGATGCCTCCCTGATGGGGTGGGGGGGCTATGTCAGCTCAGTCCAAGGCACCAGGTCGAAGACAGAGGCCCTTTTGCATATCAGTGTCCTGGAACTGAGGGTGGTGCTTCTAACGTTGCAAGGATTTCACTCCATCCTTCCGTCAGGGACTATTGCGATCCAATCAGACATGTCAGTGGTCTGGTACAGCAGCAAACAAGGGGGCACCAGATCTTACCCATTATGCTGAGAGGCCTTGAGAATATGGCAATGGGCAAAAGCTCACAACCACTTTCTGACTGCAACGCACATTCCTGGGAGCTCCAACATGATAGCGGACAAATTGAGCAGGTGCATTCTACAGCCTCACGAGTGGTCCCTCAATCCTCTGATAGCAGCAAAAATCTTCCACTGCTGGGGCCCGACTTGTTGCGAACTATTTGCCTTCCCAACCAACTACAAGTGCAGCAACTACTTTGCCCTGATCCCCCCTTTGGGGACATTCACCAGGGGACGCTCTAGTCCACTCTTGGCCTTCGGGTCTTCTTTATGCCTGTCCACCTCTTCCCCTCATCTCCCGATTTCTAAAGAAAACATGACAGTTGAAGAGCAAAGTGATCCTCATTGCTCCATATTAGCCTCGACAAGTCTGGTTTCTCTTCCTCTGGCCTCACCTGCTAGGTCAACCATGGATCCTCAGTCCATCACCAATGTTGATCTCCCATCCGCAGGGTCTGATTTACCCCAATCTAACAACCCTGAAGCTGACAGCTCAGTTTCTCCACTTCCTGTGATTACCAGGCATGAAAACCTTTCATCCCCTGTGCGCAATATTCTTATTGCATCTCATAAATCGTCCACCAGACTAATCTATCTTAACAGATGGAAGAGATTCTCTCTAAGGGCAGCAGATAAGCAAATAGACCCCTTTTCAGCCCCTGTCTCTGTGGTATTAGATTACTTGCCACATCTTTTCCACTCTGGGGTGTCTGCCTTTTCTATCCATGTACATTTAGCTGCCATCTCGAATTTTCATATTGGTTTTCAAGATTTTTCACGTATGTCACACAGACTCTGTAAGACTTTTTTGAAAGGGGTTATCCACCTAAAACCTCCCTTCAGAGAACCAGTACAACCTTGGGATTTGGCTTTGGTTCTGCAAGCTTTAACAGCTCCACCCTTTGAACCTTTGTCCTCTTGTGACGTAAAATATCTCTCTTAGAAAGCTTTGTTTCTGATTGCAATCACATCGGCCAGACGATTGTCAGAACCTCAGGCCTTGTGCATCAAACCTCCGTATCTTATCTTCCATAAGGATAGGGTATCACTGAGAACCAATTCTACTTTTTTACCAGAAGTGGTGTCAGAGTGATCTGTCAGCCAGTCTATTGATCTCCCAGTGTTTTTTCCTAACCATTCTAACAAGGGAGAGTATTGCTTGCACTCCTTGGATGTTCATAGGCAAATACGATTTTATCTGGACAGAACAAAATCTACCCGTAAATCAGACCAACTGTTTCTGGCCTTTTCTGGACCTAGACAAGGTCATCCTTTATCAAAAGTTACATTGGCTTCATGGTTGAGAAATTGTATCACCTCTATCTACAACAAAAACAGTCCCACCTTGCCTCATAGAGTCAAAGCACATTCTACAAGATCTATGGCAACTTCAGCAGCCTTGCAGCCTTACATGCTAAGGCTTCCCTCAATGATATTTGCTCAGCTGCAACTTGGGCTAAACCTCATACATTTATTCTTCATTACAAATTGGACTTGGCCTCCAGAGGTAGAGCTTCCTTTGGTTCCATGGTGCTTAGGAATGTCCTTCCATGAGGACCACCCAGAAATACAGGTAGCTGGGGACTCTGTCCCATCAGTAAGAAATGAACGAAGATTAACAACATCAGATAAAGAAGTTATGTCTTACCATAATGTTCCATCTATGTTGTTGATTTTCATTCATTCATTACTTCCCACCCTCCGTCCCCCAACCGGAGGTTCTTGGTTGATCTCATGTATTCCTTTCTGGTAGGTCTGTTATGACCCGAGGTAGCCTCTACTTTTATCTATCAACTTGAAAACTCGATCTGAGGTAACAGGTAGAGCATTCTGGGTAGGACCTTGGCTCGAGAGTTTTTTGGCTGATGCGAGCTTGATATTGGCCGGCTCGGTTCCAAGGACGGAACTGATAACCCATCAGTAATGAATTAACGAAGATCAACAACACAGATGGAACGTTATGATAAGACATAACTTCTTTTTACCACTTTTCCCAGAAGTCACCAAGGCAGTCTGTTGTTATTAGCAGTATTGCTTCAAGAACATTTACCTCCTTTCCATTAAAAGGTAATTATTGACAGTTTTTTTGCTCTGCTTGCATACCAGGTATAAAAATTAAACAATACAGAGTCTGTTGCGGTTCTGAATGTAGTCATGGCTCTGTTTCCATCATGTGGTCCTAGTTGCCGTCATGACTGTATTTCAGTCATGCAGTTCTACTTGTGCAGCTGATCTGACATAATGACAGGTGAGGGGTCAAGCTTTAGCAAATGGTAATTTAAAGGGGCCAATAGAAATTTTCACTTTATTGATATTTTAATTGTAAAGTCAGTATTTTATGGCAAATACCAGTCATTTGAGAGGTGTACTCTCAGTAGTCCATGATTTTTGTCTTATATTTTTGCCGTTTCCCTTGTTAGATATTTGACTTTTCTGTGAGTCATTGAGGGTCAGTTGCAGTGCTATCTCTGTAAACTGTAAACCAGCTTAACAGGTAAACAGCAGTTATTTCTGCAAGTTTGTTATTTTTTTTTGTCCACCAAACAGCAGTGGTATGAAGTTTGCCACCCAGTAAAAGGAACATAAGGAGTACATTCTGTATATATTTTTAATTTTTTTTGTAAGCTAGGTAGGTCACATTCATACATCTGTTTAAAGTGGGGTGGTGGTCACCCCTCCCTCATCCTATGGTTCCAGCACCCTTGTCCAGAAGTAAGTGCCTGCCTTGTAAAATGCACTTTTAGATAACACAGCAATGCAAAATGCTCATAAGAAAAGTATTTAATTTATTCTGGCAGCACAAAGCATTAGTCAGGGTTTGATTTACTTCAGTCTTGATCTGCCAACTTGTGACTCTGAAAAGGTCACTTAACCAGACAGTGCTTTAGGGTAGTTGGGAAATAAGCCTAGGTTTATTTTTATTTTTGCTTGTATTTGTTTACCAGGGTAGAGTACTGATCTCAATGGACCTTTTTCAGACTTGGCCCTGGAGTGGTGTCTGGTAAATGACTTCCTCAGAGTCACACAGTTGGACAGTGGAGGCTGATGGAATCTAACCTTGCACCACTGGGCCACAGAGTTAAACGTTCCGTAATGGTGTCTTGGAATTCATGGTTAGCAATCAGTTATGAACCTGTGAACAGAGCATATTGGTACAGACTGCCATTATGCATTGTTATCACAGATGATAGGTAACCCAGAAATGAATAACAGGAAATGCAACATTTTCAGCACAGACAGTATGTAATTGGGAATGGGGGTATACTTGCAATTAAAATATTTAAAGCGTTTGTAAGTTAAATTAATGTAATCACTTATGAATGAAACAAGAATAGTGCCATACCTGTTTGGGAGTTTGTAGCTGTTAACACTCAGAATGGGGATGGGGGCAGTAAAAATTATCTAAAGGGGTCAGTGAAAAAAATGGAAAGGCACTACAATGTCATATTATGTAGAAAATGAATGCATTGTGAGAAGCATCACACTGACTGGAAAAAAATCCCATTTTATTAGCCTTCAGCATGCCATGGGGACATGAACATAAAATTATTATTTTTTCTAGTTTCTGACCATTATTTTCCATTGAGTATATATCTGGAGCATGTTGACTTGTGTTCATAATCACTGGTGACACTGGTGCTGAGAGAGAAGGCAGCAAGTTATTCAGAGGTTGTGTATGTTTTGGGAAGTGGTTTTATGAACTTCATGTTGATTATTTATGCTGGGGAGGGCGGTGGCAGTTTAAGGCAGATGATTTAGATTATAATCTCCTAACAAGCTTCATCTTACAGTCCTAGATTTGATTCCCAAAATATCTGTTTGCTTTGTTTATGATGCTCAGCATGTTGCTTTACAGTATTGCACTTGGATTACCCTCTGTAAAGAAGGACATTTACCTTGTGGATGCAGCTGGTTAACAAAAGAACATTTCATCTGTTAATAGGAGAATGGGTGATGCTATTACTCTGCATATAAACTGCAACTTAACTAATGAGCTGAATTGCATCTGTTATTATAAAATCTATAAAAACAGAGATTTAAGAACACAATGCAAACCCGGCATGAATCTATCAACTTGTAAGACCTAGAAAATGGAGCTGTGAGTATGATGTGAACCCATGGTTATGGTTAAACAGAGAGTAAGAAAGGTGGCTCCCTGAAGAATAGAGAATAGACAGATAAGGAAGGAGAAGAAGCAAATAGCAGATGGCACGAAGGTTCAAGAGAGTTAACTTCAGAGAAAGGAAGGTCAGGTTATGAAGTTCTCTCCCTCACTGGGAAATGTTTAGCATGCTTAAAGAAGGACTGCAGCAAGCCTGGTGCTGTAGAGGGATAAAGCCTTGACTATGACCCAGGTGACGCGGGTTTGATTAGTGTATGTCAGGCATCTGACAGTGCTGTTAGGGAGGATGATGTGTTCCTATCCTGGAAGGGTGGGGTCATGCTCGGCACCTCTGTGCAAGAGCTGTGGTAGAGGCCGGAGCTCAAAGAGAGATGATGTTGGGTTGAATGGGCAAGAGAACAGAGCAGTTGTGGCCACTGCTATGGGCTCAGGAGTGGGGCCTGGGGTTCTGCCTACTTTTCATTGCTCAGCCTGCCAGATGAAAAGCTGTCATGAGCACATGGTGGGAGAGGGTATTATGGAAAGTAAGAAAAAGCCCTGCAACTGCAGTATAATGGACCCACACAGGAACAGGCTCTCTTAGTAGGGAGACACCCTGATGTGGGTGAGGTGTCAGGGTTCTGGGAGCTGAAAGGGGAAAGCAATAGGTACAGGTTATTGAGGAGCTTGAAGTCCGTGGTGGCAGGAGGAAAAACAGTTTAAGGAAGGACTTAAGGAGGGATATGTAGAAAAAGAAATTTGGAATGAGGGAAGGCCAGTAGCATAATGACATGAAATTTACGGACCAGACAACAGCATTCATTGGCCTTTTTTAATGCCTGTGTGTTTACAGCTGTTATCAAACCTAAAGCTTCATCTTCCTTACTAGTTCTGAGCAGTAGCAACATGGCACAATGGTTGCACATTGATATCCCTGCTATTAACAAAGGAAGTAGTTGGAAACCCATCTTAACTTATGGTACCAGTTTCACGTGATGCACACTGGATTTTGTAATGTCTTCCTTTTTTGTATCAGGCTGACTTCCCTTATCTGTTGGCTTTGGTAAACTTGCAGACTCAATCCATTTCTCCACTTTCAAGAGGAACTTCTCCCAAACCCATGGTATCAGCACTAGTAGTTCTGTTGTAGAAAGCTAACAACTGGGACACTGTGCAGTTCTTGAATTAAAAGCTACTTGGATAAAACAGATGACTGCTTTAAGTATCCTTTTACTTGGTAAGAAATGTGGCTAACTTCATGGGTGAAATGAAATTGTATCCTGTTTTCATCTAGAGCTTCACCTGTGCCATGTATACAGTTGTAATCTGAAGTAGATTTTTTTTCCAAAACTGTCAACTTCTCTAAGGCATGAAGTGGTCCAGAAACATCAGAATTTTGAAAACAATTGTAGAACGTTTGATTCATTTGGGTCTGAATAATTTAGAGAACACTGCATTATTTACTTGTCAGTGTTTTGTAGCACATCATCCCATTACTAGAATAAACACACTTATCTCTGCATGTGTACCTTCATATGTCTATCTATTCAAATATAAACTCAAGTATATAATTTTATAGCATGTCTGAAAACAAAGATAAAGCAAGTCACTTCTGTACCATCTATACAGGTTGTCTTTCATGAGGGTTTTGGGAGGTACTTATGAGATAACAGTAGAGACTGCTATAGCTACAGTACACCAGAACTGTACTTCAGTGCCTTTGAATTAATCACCTATGTTCTATGATTCAGTTTTTGTATTATGAAGAATTTTACAGAAAGAAGTGCCTACTAAGTACACATTTTTGTCAACAATAGCTTAGCAACATGTACCTACAATTCAGCAAAACACTAAATTTGCTGCTACCACCTGAGCGTGTATTTCTGGCACACTTCATGTTTTCTACAGTGGATAATGGTAAATGAATGTCAGACTGAGCAATGCCTGGAGCATCAGTTTCATAGCAGCATTTCTTGGTGTGCATCAGCAAGGCGCTCTTATTACCCTTCTCCGACTGCCTGCTTTAATCTATTGTGCCTTTCCTGACTTAATACTGTCAGAACTGAACATAGAATTCCAGGTGAAGCCTTGCCAGCCATCTTTATAGTGACAGAATTACCTCAGGCTTTCTTAGGTGTATACCTTTGGCCATGTTTTCTGATATATTCACACTTATGGCTTCTATAGTTGCATGCCCTTGGCAGTGTAATGCTGGTAATGCTCTTCCACAAATTCCAAATAGGCATGGATTCACTTTGGACTCTTGATACCCCTTTCAGTGCACGCCAAGTAACTCAATACCTTTTATTACCACCTTCTGAACCTGCCCCTGAGCAACCCCTCTTCCCATCCCACCAGTCTATAGGCTTATGTGTAAAGCCCACAACCTGTTCAGCA
This sequence comes from Protopterus annectens, assembly GCF_019279795.1. NCBI lineage: Eukaryota > Metazoa > Chordata > Ceratodontiformes > Protopteridae > Protopterus > Protopterus annectens. Next base: position 1,299,200,658 of record NC_056746.1, on the reverse strand, counting down.
GTCAGTCATCTATATGGAACTCTGCTGCGTATTTTATTATGACCAGTTTCAGTCTTAGCCTGAGAAGGAGGAGAGAGATATACATTTTAGAAAATAAAACAAGATAATAAAGAGATTGTATTGAATTTCTGTACAGTTATTAACAACAAAATAGGATTGAAGTAGTAAACACTGTAATGTTATGCAATATTTACAATAAGGTTAAAACAAAGTGAGTAATGTGAGATTCAAAGTATTAGAGGAATAGAAATATATAGATTCATCAGCAGGTTAGAGTTACGAATGGTAGATAAGGTGAAGTGGTGTGAGACTTGCAAAGGAGATTTGAGTATACTTTGGTGATGATAGTGGGAGAAAGCAAGGAGAAATTGGGTGATGTTGATTGAAGAGAGGCACTGGCATTTGGTGAGTTTCTGCAGATGGGTCTTGCTGGGTTCAGAATACTGGATAGAATGAAATGTCTTTGATTTGGGGGTATGGATTCCTGTAATATAGGGCCAAGTATGGAGAAGCAGTGATATGTGCAGTAGAATCTTTTCGGGGGAGGCACTGCACTATTGTTGCTGTGTAGTTGTGGCTTGTGAGGAAGTAGGAGAGTGTGTTCATTTAATTCATTCGGCTCCTAATAGAGAGATGCAAAAGATTTTTTTTTTTTCCGAAGGTTGCATAGCTGTGATCCTAATACAAGGTCAGCTGTTTGTTTTACTGGAAGCCAGTTTGCCCTTTTCAGATTTTGCAGCAGTGTTCATGTTTTGCAGTGTATGTGTGTGTGATGAATCTACTTATTTTATTGCTGATTATTTGGATTCATGATGATTTTTTTGTGCTGCAGATGTAACAAGAGGAAGGCCGTATTCCAGTTGAGATAGAGGAATACCTTTCCCTATTAACCTTTGTAATAAAGTGAGGATTCTATTGGCTCAAAATAACAGAGAGTTCATCTTTTTCATTGTGTTGTCAAGGTGGAGAGATAAGTTTAGAGCTAGGTCAAGCCAAAGGCCAGTATCTAAATGAGGCAGTATTTTCTTCAGGTATGTAGTTGTATAACAGATTTGTAAAGGGTGTAGAGTTTGGCTTTTGCTCAGTCCAAAAAACATGGTTTAAGCTTTTCTGCAGTTGAGTAGGAGACTTTTTTGCTATGCCAGTGGATTAGTGAGAGGAACACTGACTGGAGATCTGTTTTGGAGATTAGTGAGATCATGATTTGAGTGGAATGGGACCTTGTCATGAGCATATAATAAGATGGGGAGAGGAGATGCATCAAAGGGCAGTTTGCTTTTTAGTAAACCACTGCATCTCTTTGACATAAATACTTTATCTTGCATATTTGTTATTACTGCTACTGTGTATTTCGCATGCAACCTATATAAATTGTGATTTTCAAAGTAATTAACACTTCTATTGTTGTTGTTTTTATTGTTTGCTAATTTAATTGTGCAATATTGTTTTTTGTTGCCAATTAGCTGAGTTCATGCCTGAAAAGTGGCTGTGGACCAGTGTGCTTATCCTGTTAAATCTATAAATAAGTAAATAATTAGGAAAGAGAAAATATGGACCCTTGTGAAAACCCTTTTTGAAGGCTCGATGAAAGAGAGAAAACGGAATGAACTTTGATCTAGAGGAGGGTGTTGAATAAATAGTTTTGAAACCATGGTAGGGCATTTGGGCTGATGCCTATTTCAACAAGGTGTTGAAGGAAGATGCTGTGATTCAAGAGACTGAAGGCATTAGTAAGGTCAATAAAGATGGCACCAGCAAGTAGCCCTTTATTCATGCATAATAGTGTTTCATCAGCGAGGGTTTGTAAGGCTGTCTGTGTAGTGTGATCAATCGCCAGAACCAGTGTTGCTTGTAAAAGAGGAAGATATCGCTACTAATGTATTCGGTCAGCTATGAGTAATGATTTTCTGTAAGATCTTTCCTGGTGTGAAGAGTATAGAAAGTGGTCTGTACTGAGACATTTTGATAGGGTTTGGTTGCATCGGGATAGAGTTATAGCTACTTTCCTGATGCTTGACATAGAATTAATATTTGTTGTAGAGAAACTGTAAAGGAGTCCCTGGAGTAGTATATAGGTTCATAGGTTCATACTAGGCTATCTGCCCTAGGGCATTTATAAGCCTAGCCAGAGTGTGTTTGGCTTTCGCCACCCATTTTAAATTAATTTTGCTATGCCCTTTTTCGAGGTTAGTATACTGTGCCTCTGTCTAACAGTGACACAGAAGTGATACCCGGGGTAAACCTATGATCTCCCATCCACTCATCAAGATTCCTCTTGAAGAGAGTCAATGAGGGACTCTGCCTAACCTGGACTGGGATTTTATTCCAGAGTGAAGGGAGCCTCTGGGTTATGAATCTGTCCCTCCAGCATGTCCTGTTTATTTCAGTGCTGAGGTTCAAGAATCTCGGGTGCGTAGCTTAATGGGATTTGGATTTTCTGAAGTGAAGCATGTCCATTAATTCTGGGTTGGACATGGCTTTATATGTCAGGCACAGATCGCCTCTGAGCAGGCGGTATGCCACTGAGTAGAGCTGGAGTTTCTTTAACCGGGCAGCATATGGCATCTGTTTGTGCCCTTTGATCCTCTTGGTGAGGTACTTTTGGGGTCTTTCCAGTTGCTGCAGGTGTCTGGTAAGGTACATCCCAAAGGGGCATTGTACTCAATTATGGGCCTGATGAGGGATGAGTAAAGAGGCACGATGACCTCCCTGATCTAGATGTGAATCCCTTCATGATTAGGTGGGCTATATAAAATGTTTTTCTAACCACTTTGGCCACGTGGTTGTCAAATGAGAGATTGCTATCAACTTGGGTCCCCAGGTCCCTAATTACTTCTTCTGTACTTAATGGATTACCACCTATGTGGTAATTTGTGAGCACTTTGTTTTTGCCAAAGGGGATGACTATACACTTTTTGGCGTTTAGCTTGAGGCCATGGCTCTGGCACTAGTTGTCTGTTTCTATGAGGCCCTTTTGGAGGATGCTTGTGTCGGCTGGAGAGTCGATTATGGCACCCAGTTTGCAGTCATCTGCGAACTTGGTCAGCCACAGTCCTTCCGTGTTGGCCTGTACCTCTGAGAAATATATACCGAACAAGAGAGGTCCCAGGACTGAGCCTTGTGGGATGCCACATTTACTGGTTTGGAGTCTGACATGGCTCCAGCAATTCTAACCATGTGGGTTCTGTCCTTGAGCCAGTTTGCAACCCATCTAGTGACATAGGGCTTTATATTTAAGCTGGTGAGCTTATCTACAATACCCGAGTGGGGTATTGTATCGAAGGCTTTTGCGAGGTCCAGGTAGGCTATGTGGACCACCTTCCCCTCGTCAATGGCCTTGGTGACTGTTTCAAAGAAATCGACCAGGTTTAAGAGGCAGGATCTACCCTTAACAAAGCCGAACTGGGTAGGATCCAGTGTCTGTAGGTCCCCAATATCTTTATTTATGAGGTCCATGGTGATCCTTTCCATAGCTTTGCAGACCAAGCTAGTCAGGCTTATGGGGTGATAGTTTCCAGGATCCGTTGAGGCACTACCTTTGTGGAGAGGGACCACCGTTGCTGTACGCCACTCTTTGGGTACATATCCTGTATTAAGGCTGAGATTGAACAGTAGATCTGGAGTAGGGACTTCATTTGTCAGCAACCTGTGGGTCTTGGATCCGATATCGGATCCGAGCCGGCAACTTGTAGCATAGCTATGGATCCGAGCTCCTAGCTCTTCCCCTCACCCATAATCCCCTGCCAACCTCCTATGACCTCAGATCTAGTTTGCCGCGCTTGATTGTGTAGCTAGATTTTAGAGCTCCTAGCGTTTATCAACAGATAAGTGAATTTTTTCATCTTCTTTTGTCAGACTTTGTAGTTGTAATTTGTGTGAGTGGTTAGGTTCCTATTTAGTTTAATTTTGTTTAGTTTTCACCCTCCCCTCGCTGGTCGTTAGAGTGTGTCTGTGTGTGTTTGTGTTTGGGTCCTGTGTGCTTGTGTAGTGTACTTAGTTTTGGGTATGGCAGAGGCCCCAAAACCTATTTTTTCTAAATGCACCGAGTGTGGCCATAAGCTTTCTCCGGCTGATGGCCACACTCTGTGTGTTTGGTGCCTTGGGGTTGAACACCTCTCGTCAGGATGTACAATCTGTGCAGCGTTCAACCCCAGGGCACTGAAAGAGCGGAGGTCGAAGCTTGTCCTGGCAGGTCTCTTGCCTCCTGATTCGGCTTCAGCCTCCGCTCCTCCCGTGGCACCTCCTCAGCCTGTGGTGGTAGCCACTCCTGCCCCCCTTCCCCCGGCCGGGATTCAAACTCCCACTAAAGCGCCGGAGGACAGGGAGGCCAGGAGGGAGAAACAGAGGGAGAAGCACCACAAGCGGCGGGCCGAGGCCTCCGCTTCGGGCCCCCCCCGGCTAAGCGGGCTTCTCCCTCCACGGCTTCCAGTTCTCCTCCTCCTCGGTTCCGATCTCCTTGCTTCTCCCCGGGACCCGAGGAAGAGGAGACCCGATCTCCGTCGAGGTCATCGAGGCGGCACTCCAGGCCTGCCTCGGTGGCCTCTTCGAGATCCACATACAGCCTGTCAGATGCAGACTTGGACCGGATGATGCGAAGGTTCATCCAGGCCCAGCTGCAGATGGGAGTGCTATTGCCTCAACCCTTTTCTTTGCTCCGATTGCTCTTTCTCCGACCCGCTTTCTGGGTTCAGAGCGTTTGGAGCCAGGCAGTGTCAGAGCCGGGGGTGGGTTGGCGCCGACAGTACTGGGTACTTCAGATCCGACCCTGCCCTCGAGTTTGTCGGTTCCATCGTCTGATCCGACCTCTCGGAGCTGTGGGCTGAGCTTCGGATCCGAGGGTTTCAGTGTGCCTTTGGCTCCGTCCAGGTCGGAGCACACTGGAGTCGACTTTCGGAGCCCAGGGAGAGCGGCTCCCCCTCGGCCTTCATTGCAGTGGAGAGGGCTCTGTCGAGAGCATCCAGACCCCCGGCCCTTGCCTCGGCTCCACCCTGCACTCCCTCTCTGCTGGGTCAGGCTTCCAACACCCGGCCACAGGGACAGCCTGCTTCGATGCCCCAGGTTGTTCCATTGGAACAAGACATTGCTGGCGAGACCTCCTCGGACAGCCCCCCCGAGGAAGTGCCTCGCAAGCACAAGTGTAAGAGGAGGCATGTGGAATCCCCCGAGTCCTTAACAGAGGACACGGACTTGGATGAAGGGGAAGGCTCCCCAAGGTCACCCCCGGAGGATGTCTCCTTTGGAGACATCATGGAAATGCTTATGATCAGAGGTGGGTGGTCTGCCCCCAAGGCTTCCTCTGACGAGTCCGTGTTCCTGGAGGCATTCGAAGCAGGCCCGTCTACCTCTTGGGTGTCCCCTTCGGCCGACCCCCTGGTGGATCTTATTACCACCAGGGTGTGGAAGGAGCCGGACACTGTGGAGCCAGTCCCTAAACGCCCGGATAGGATACTGAGCCCCCCCGCAGACTGGTCCCACTGGAGCAAGGGTCCCCCCGTAGATGCCATGTTGACGGCGGCAGCCACGAAGAGGGAACTAGCTCAGGAGAGCCCCTCGGTCCATCCACCGAGCAAGGAGTCCCGCTCGATGGATCACCTTGGGAAGCGGGTTTTTAGTTCAGCGACCTTCTCGGTAAGGTCTCTGAACTATATGGCACATGTAATCAGGATGCAGCGGGATCTTATCAAAGAATACGCTGCTTCCCCCCCTGCGTTCATGTCGGCGGAGGACAAGCAGTTGTACTCCACTCAAATGGCCACTCTAAGGTCTATCTCCAATACCTCTATGCGGCTTTTGTCCCACACTACTGAGGGAGCCGCTAGAGCTAGCGGAGCGGGCCTAGTCATGAGACGTCAGGCCTGGCTCCGGCATTGTGACTTCGCGGAGCCCTTTAAGGCGTCCTTTGCGAACGCCCCTTTTGATTGTTCTGCCTTGTTTGGCAAGACCGTTCGCAAAACCCTAGTCCAGAGCGAGAAGGACGGGAAGACGTTGTCTGCCGTCGTTGTCTGCTTCTCTGCTCCCCAGAGGTCCTTCTCGAAGAACCAAAAGGGACAGAAGAAGATGAGGTTCCGGAAATCGCAACATTCCCAACCTGCCCCGGACAACCAGTCCTTCTGTGGCAGAGGAGGACAGGGAGGACGCCGCCCTAGGGGCAGAGGGGCCCCAAAGAACTTTGGGTCCAGAGAATCCTTCTGTGACCAGCCCACGCAGCAGCCCTGATGGGTTGCCCGACTGCTCTGCTCTGGAGGCAGTCGGGGGGTGTTTCTAGAGGCATCTGGCAGCATGGGAGTCCATCACATCAGACCGCTGGGTGCTTCGTATCATATCCAGAGGCTACAAAATTCCAATGTATCATGTCCCCAAACTTAGGAGCCTCCTCGATGTTCCACCCGATCAGAGGGAGGCTGCAGCCGCAGAAATCCAGCAGCTGTTAGAAAAAAGAGCCATCCAACCTGTCCCCCAAGACCAGCTCGGGTTAAGGTTTTACTCCAGGTTCTTTCTGGTGCCAAAAAAGACAGGGGACTTGAGACCAATTCTAGATCTTTCCCTCTTGAACCTGTCTGTAACCAAGGAAAAATTCCGAATGGTCACTCTTCAATCCATTCTCCCCCTCTTACGGGAGAGTGATTGGATGTGCTCTATAGACCTCAAGGATGCGTACTACCATATTCTAATGGACAGACGATCCAGGAGGTTTCTCCGCTTCCGGCTGGGAACCAATCATTATCAGTTCAGGGTCCTTCCCTTTGGCCTTACCACAGCCCCCAGGGTGTTCACCAAAGTTTTAGCAGTGATAGCGGCCCACCTGAGACTCCAGGGAACGCAGGTCTTTCTGTACCTGGACGACTGGCTTCTAACCTCCCCAACAAGGCATCTACTCTGCTCAGCCAGAGATTACTTTCTCCGCCTAGCCCCCCAGTTAGGCATCACAATCAATGCGGACAAATCTTCCCTTGCTCCGATACAAGTAATGGAGTTTATAGGGGCCAGATTAGATACCAGGGATCTACGAGTCTTCCTGACTTCGGAATGACTACAGAATCTGAGATTGCATGTGCGGGCCATCCTACAATTGGAAGCTCCACCGGCGGAAGTGGTCCTGAGGGCGCTGGGCTCCATGGCGGCTGCAATAATGCTTCTTCCATGTGCTCGCCTAAATATGAGGGTACTGCGGTGGACCCTCCAAGTGCAATGGCCCTTCCAATCTCTTCCTCTCTGCCACCCTATCTCCATCAGCAAGGTTTGCAGGAGGGCCCTGTTATGGTGGCTTCAATCACCGGACCTCCATATAGGCCGGCCCTTCTGCACTCCCCCTCTCGCCACGGTGACCACGGACGCCTCCCGCCTCTGGTGGGGGGGGCATTACACGGGCAGGACAGTCCAAGGCACATGGAACAATACAGAGACCTCCTTGCATATCAACGTTCTGGAGATGAGAGTGGTGCTGTTGGCGTTGCAGGCACTTCAGAATCTCCTCCCCGTAGGAACGATTGCAATTCAGTCAGACAACATGTCTGTTGTTTGGTACATCAACAAACAGGGGGGAACCAGATCCTACCCCTTATGCCGAGAAGCCATGAGAGTGTGGGAATGGGCGATTTCCACCAACCGCTTTCTGATCGCAACGCACATTCCGGGGCGGGCCAACATTCTGGCGGACAAACTCATCCGCAAAATGGGGGCAACCCTGCTGTGTGATCTCTTTGCCTCTCCCTTAAATACGAAATGCGACAGCTTCTTCGCTCTGATTCCCCCACCAGGGGAAGCCCCGAGAGATGCTCTGGTGCATGCTTGGCCGCCCGGTCTACTCTATGCATACCCTCCTCTACCCCTGATGCTAACACTCTTACAGAAAGCCTCACGGTTGGGGAGCAGAATGATCCTCATTGCCCCATTCTGGCCTCGGCAAACTTGGTTCCCTTACCTGGGGTCTCATCTAGTGAATCCTCCTTGGATTCTGGATCCCACTCCGGATCTAATCTCCCATCCATCGGAATTAAAGACCCCGAATCTGGTCAACCTGAAGCTGACAAGCTTGGTTGCTCCAGTTCCACTCTTAGTCAGGACTCCCAGCATCTCTTCACCAGTCAAAGCCATCCTGGTGGCAGCACATAAGCCTTCCACCAGAAAAATATACCGCAGTAAATGGGGACGCTTTTCCATCTGGGCAGAACATCATAATCTGGATCCCTTCACTGCCCCCCTACTGTCCGTACTGGATTTTCTAACCGGACTCTTTCAGCAAGGAGCTAGTTGTTCGACAGTCAAGGTACAGTTGGCAGCCAGCTCCCATTACCATGTGGGTCATGAGACAGGTCTTTTGATGTCAGCTAAATTGTGCAAAACTTTTCTCAAGGGCACCTTTCTACTCGGGGCCCCCTGTCAAAGAAGCCGTACCCCCTTGGGATCTTTCTTTAGTCCTTCAAGCCTTGACCGCTTCTCCCTTTGAACCAGCTGCATCGGTCGATCTCAAATATTTGTCCTGGAAAACAGCATTCCTGGTAGCCATCACTTCAGCCAAGAGAGTTTCGGAACTCCAAGCCATTTCCGTAAAGCCTCCTTACTTGGTCTTCCATCCGGACAGAGTGTACCTCAGGACCAATCCCTCCTTCCTTCCCAATGTGGCATTGGAAATAAATATCAATCAGTCCATCAACTTACCGGTTTTCTTCCCTAAGTATCAAAATAAAGGAGAGTACAAGCTGCATTCCTTAGATGTACACAGGCAGCTGCATTTCTACATTCATAGGACAGCTGGTCACAGACAATCTGATCAGCTCTTTGTCTCCTTTGCTAAATTCAGTTTAGGTAAAGCCGTTTCAAAAGTCACCTTGTCACGTTGGATTTCTCAGTGTATTCTTCTGGCCTACCAAGCTTCCAGGAGGCCCGCACCTGAGGGAGTTCATGCACATTCCACTCGCTCCATCTCTACTTTTGCTGCTTTTAAATCTAGAGTGCCATTGGACGATATTTCTTCGGCAGCTACTTGGGCCTCATCTCATACCTTTATTAACCACTACAAACTGGACGTAATTTCTAGAGGGAGAGCATCCTTTGGCTCCGCAGTGCTCCGGAACATCCTTCCATGATGGCCGCCCAAGATTCAGGTAGCTGGGGACTCTGTCCCACAGGTTGCTGACAAATGAAGTCCCTACTCCAGATTAAGAAGTTATGTACTCACCATAACGTATCATCTGAGTAGGTGGCTTCATTTGTCTGCAACCATCCCCCCTGGCCTTCAGAACTTGGTCCTGTTATATTGTTCTAACTATTATGCTTATTGGAACACCTTTTCAGGTATCCATAGAGGGGCAAACTTGATTTGAGGTCATAGGAGGTTGGCAGGGGATTATGGGTGAGGGGAGGAGCTAGGAGCTCGGATCCATAGCTATGCTACAAGTTGCCGGCTCGGATCCAAGACCCACAGGTTGCAGACAAATGAAGCCACCTACTCAGATGGAACGTTATGGTGAGTACATAACTTCTTATTTTATGTTTGGGTTTAGCTCTTCTTGGAGTTCATGTAGGATGCAGCCCGGGAAACCGTGTGGTCCCATTGATGCTGTGTTTTTTGCTTTGGAGAGGGCGGATGTTACCTGAGCATCTGAGATGTCAGGGGGGCAGCACTCTGCTAGGATAGATATTTGCCCTTTTGGTGAGGGGGGGGGGGTTTGCGCTGAACCTGTCAGCTAGGATGTTGGCAATGTCTGTGGGTTCGATGTATTTTTTGTCATTTTGGAGTAATTCTGAGCATATCTGGGAATTCCCACCCAGGTTTCTAACATAACTAAAGAAAGCATTGTGATTATCCTTAGTGTCCTGTGCAATTTTTCTCTCGAAGCTGGCCTTAGACAATTTTATGAGTGCCTGTAGTTTTTTGCTAATACTGATCAGAGATGCCTTCCCTTTTTGGGATTTTGCTCCTTCTATTGTATAGTTTATTTATGGCTGGGGTCCACCAGACAGGACGTCTGCCTTTGGAGGATTGGGTCTTGGTTTTATTTGGGATTGCATGATCCATGCATTCCTGAAGGTGTTCATAGAATGCGTTTATAAAGGATTCTGCGGTCTGTGCCGTATTTTCCACAGGCTCGGGGGCTTTGAAGGATTCCACCTCGGTTTTGAGTGTGAAATTTGCTTTAGAGAAGTTTTTCACTGTGGTTTTCTGGGCAGGGGGTGGGGTCGGGATGTGAATATCCAGTGAGATTAGTTTATGGTCTGATCTTACCAGTGAGGGATACACTTCTGGTCTGGAGCATAGAGTCCCCATGTTGGTGATGATCAGGTCCAGTATGTTTTCCCCTCTTGTGGGAGTGGTAACAAGCTGTTCCATAGCATTTGAGTTTATAAATTCTAGGAACCTTTGGGCTAGGGTGTTGGAGCTAGAGTAATGCTCCCAGTCTATGTTTGGATAGTTGAAGTCGCCCAATATAATGGTGTTTGGAGAGACCTTCATATTTTCCAGTGTTCTCAGGAAGGCCGAGTGGGGTTCCTGGTTTGGGAGGGTGGTCTGTAGCAGGCTATAAACTGGAAGGCAGTTTTACCCACTGTTAGTTGCACATGGATAGTCTCTGATGCTTCGTGCTGTGCCACCAACCTGGAGGTGTGGGTATCTTTGACGAATATTGATACTCCCCCTCCTTTTGTGGTTCGGTCCAAGTTTTGGGGCCGAAAAGCATGGTATGAGGTATAACCTAGTAGTGCTGGGGTGCTCTCGGGAGCCTTGAACCAGGTTTCTGTTACTGCACAGATATCGATGTTCTCCATGCTAAGGAGAGTTTTGAGTGCGTGCATTTTGAGGTTTAGACTTCTGGCGTTGAGTAGCATTACTCTTAGTTTCTTATCCCTTGTGATACCTATGGAGGTGGGTTTGTCTTTTGAGACTTGCCTAAAAAAGGCACTATGGGGGAAGCAAGAGCCTTTGCCAATATCTGAAAGCCCAGGGGTGACAGGTGCAAGCCGTCCCTAGCGAAGCATCCAGGCTGGTCGAGCATGTCATCCCAGGCTGACAGGCATTGGATCCCCTTTGAATGAAACCAATACTTAAGCCAGTTGTTGAAATTGATCATCTTGTCTTCATATTGTGGCATCATTCTTGGTGAGGGTAAGATGCTACTCAAGGTCAGGGTCTTACCGGCCTGGGCTACATGCTCAGAGAGCTCCTCTATGTCTCTTTTCATGTAGTCCAGGGAGGTACGTCTCAGGTCATTCACACCAGCATGGACAATGACCGAGTCATATTTGTACTTGCCTTGGAGTGACCTGAGTGCTTGTGTTATGTGGCGGATCCTAGTGCCCGACAGGCAGCTCACCATGACCTTCTCCTTGTTCAGCCTGGTGAGCGGGACGTCAGTGTGCCTGATGATAGAGTCACCTATTACAAGTGTATCAGGTGTGTTGTTTAGCCTTAAGGGCTGTGACTGTTCGGCACACTGGCTTTGTGAGCTATGTGTTGCACGTGTTTTGTTTTGGGGTAGCGGTTGCTTGGGTGTCTGCTTTGGAGGTCTCTGCTGCTTAGGCAGATTTTTATTTAGAGCCTCAGTATGTTTTGTGTGTTTATGTGTTTGGTTTGCTGTCGTGGTAGGTCTATGTGAGACTGGAATTGTAGTGAGTGTGGTTTCCTTCTCCTCATGACTGGTTTCGCCAGTACTGAGTTGAGAGAGCTTAGCCTCCAGTTTGGCTATATGGTTGCATCTCTCACATGTGTTGGAATTTGTTGGGAGGAGGAGAGGGTTATCTGTGTACATGAGACAGTTGTAACATTGCCTCAAGATTCCCAGATTCACCAGCTGGACCGGAGAGGAGATTGACAACTGACCTTTGGACATGCTAGAATAGTATTGGGAATTCCTTTATAATTGAAAAAAGGGCCAATGGGGAACAAGGTACTCAAGGGGAGTTTGTGAGGGTGTAGTGCTTTTAATTTTTTTAGTGCTGACTTATATAATTGCTTTAGTGAGCAAGTGCCAGGTAACTTAAATGCAATGTGTTACAGGTAACTTAAATGCAAAAACGACAAACAGTAACTTTCTTTCAAGTGAAACAAGGAAATAAGTACAGTAAGCAATGCAGATATCACTAGGGATCCACAGAAGCGCTGAAAAGCCGCATTTTAGGTGGAATTAGCGTTTCAGGGAAATCAAACAAACAACAAGCATACAAACAAAGCTAGATTCAGCAGTCCTGGATCTAGTCTATGCTACAGCAAACTGTGTTATGAACCACGGATGAAGGCCATCTGAACTTAGTGGACTGTCTGTTCTTATTTATGCAAGAAGAGGTTAGATGTGTTCAGTTTTGATATGTTTAAATTAAAATGGAGGACTGTAGAGAGGAGGTTCAAGTGGATTGATAGGACCTATGTTACTAGTAGGGGGCTAGGTGGGTTAGTGAACGCTGAGAAAAACTCAGATGGTGAGCTGCAGCTGTTATATTTTGAGGACTTGTTTGTGTTTTCCCTTCCTGTTAGTCAACTTTCTTAATGGAATTATTTAGAGGAGTTAGAGAGTTTTGCTTTTTCTTCACAAGTTTTTCTTTATCTGTACCTATTGCTCGTTTTGAGAGACTTTTGAGATGGCTGTATCTTTGTGTTTTGGTGGAAGTTCTGTTGTGTTTCCGTGTATACCAGAAGTCATCTCAGAGTTTTAAACATGATTTGAGTTCAGTTGTTATCAAGTAATTTTCCTTGGTCTGTGTAATTGAGATGTCATTTTTAAAGTAGGATTATTGTTGTTATTATTTTTATTTAATAAGAAACCTCTTTATCAAATTATCACTTATGACATAGGCAATCATACATTTGTATCATAAGAAGTTACTAGGCTGTAGGCCCTGAGGCCCTTATAAGCCTAGCCCATGTTTAGACAAATCAGCACCCGATGCTCCTGTCCAGCAGGGGTGTGGGTGGAATCCCAGGGATGTATTTTCTATTTCCCATCCAGTTATCCAGGTTGCGCTTAAAAAGGGGAAAAGAGGTACTTTGCTTGACATGGCGGGGGAGTCTATTCCACAGATGGGGGAGTCTCTCGGACATGAATCTGTCCCACCAACAAGTCCTATTGATGTCACAGACTAGGTTGAAGCAGAGCATGCGGGTTACTCGAGTGGAGCTTGACTTGCAGATATACAGAAATCTCATCAAGGCGGGGTCCGAGATTGCCTTGTATGCCAGACAGAGGTCACCTCTAAGGAGTCTGTATGAAACTGAGTAGAGGGATAGGGCTTTTATCCTGTCTGTGTATGGCAGAGCCACTGGTGTGATCCCCGGGGTGAATTTTCTATTTCCCATCCACTCATCAAGATTTCTCTTGAGGCCCAGTGAGGTGCTCGGCTTGACATGTATGGGAAGTCTGTTCCATAGCATGGGCAGTCTTTGGGTTATGAACCTGTCCCTCCAGCCTGTTCTGTTGATTGTGATAATGAGGTTGAGATCTCTGGAACGTGTAGAGTGGAGGGATTAGGATTTCTTTAGATGAAGCTTTTTCTAACAGAGCTGGGTCAGACATGGCTTTGTGTCAAGCAGAGATCGCCTCTAAGTAGATGATATGAGACAGAGAATAGTTGGAGTTTTTTGAGTCTGTCCATATAGGACAAGTGCTTAAGACCTAGAATCCTCTTTGTGATGTACTTTTTTGCGGCCTCTCCAGTTGTTGCAGGTGTCTCGTGAGGTACATGCGAAATGGGGCATTGTACTCGATGACTGGCCTAATGAGGGAAGAGTAGAGGGAAATAATGACCTCTTTCATCGTGGATGCAAAACCCTCAGTAATGAGATGTGCCACACAGAAGGACTTTCTGACCACAGTGGCAATGTTGTGGTCAAAAGAGAGGTTGCTGTCAACTTGTGTTCCCAGATCTCTTATAACGCCTTCTGTGTTCAGTGGACTACCATCGATGTGGTAATTCAAGTGAACTGTTTTTTTTTCCCAAGGGGGATGACACATTTTTTGGTATTGAGCTTAAAGCCATGGTTCTGACACCAGTCATTGGTCTCGGTGAGGCCTTTCTGTAGTATGTCAACATCACTTGGGGAGTTAATAATAGCTCCCAACTTGCAATTGTCTGCGAACTTTGTCAGCCAGAGTCCCTTCATATTGGCCTGGACTTCAGGGAAGTAGATACCAAACAAGAGAGGACCCAGGACCGAACCCTGTGGGACTCCACTCGTGACTGGTCAGCAGTCTGACTTGGAGTCAGCTACTTTCACACTGTGGGTTCTGTCTGTGAGCCAGTTTGCAACCCACCTAGTGATATAGGGGTTGATGCCTAGCTTAGTGAGTTTTTCTATGATTCCTGAGTGGGGAATGGTATCAAAGACTTTGGCCAGATCAAGGTAGGCTGTATGAACCAACTTGCCTTCATCCACAGCTCTAGTGACTGACTCAAAGAAGCCAACCAAGTTGAGCAGGCATGATCTACCCTTCACAAAACCAAACTGCAAAGGATCCAGAGTTTGGAGATTCCCTATATCCTTGTTTATTAGGTCCATGATGATGCTTTCCATAGCTTTGCATATCAGACTCATCAGGCTAATGGAACAATAGTTCCCAGGGTCTGTAGTCACTCCTCCTTTGCGGAGAGGGATGACTGTAGCAATGCGCCATTTGGTAAAGACAAATCCTGAGGTGAGGCTGTGATTGAACAGGGCACACAGGTGAGGTGCCAGTTCAGTCTGTAGTTCATGTAGAGCACAGCCAGGGATATTGTCAGGTCCCATAGAATCTGTATTCTTGGCTTTGGACAGTGCTGTTTTAACCTGTGCAGCAGTAATACTGGGTACCTGGCAATCTAGAGGTATTATGATTGGTCCTTTGGGGGGGGGGGGTAAAGTTGCCACTGAATCTGTTGGCCAGTATATTGGCCATATCTGTTGGCTCGGTACAGGAGGTACCATTGTGCAGTAGCTCAGAGCAAATCTGAGTATTGCCGTGGACATTCTTTACATAACTATAGAAGGCCTTGTGGTTGTCTTTATTATCTGCTGCAATTCTGTTTTCATAGCTAGTTTTAGAGGATTTGATGAGGGATCTCAACTTTTTGTTGAGGCTGATAAGGGAGTTTTTCCAGTCTTGGGACTTCACCTTATTCCACATCAGTTTCCTTCTTCTGTTGTAGAGTTTGTTTATGGCAGTGGACCACCAGATTGACTTCCTTTTTTTAGAGGAGAGTGTCTTGGTGTTGTTGGGTATGGCAAGATACATGTATTTGTGTACGTGTTCATACAGTGCATTGGTATATGATTCGGCGGTCATGCAAATATTCTCCAGTTACATGGGTGCCGTGAAGTTAGCCACCTCTGTTTTTAGGAGCCCACAGTTAGCTTTGGAGAAGTTTTTCATGGTGGTTACCTTTGCGGGGAGGGGGGGATTTCCAATGTGATTAGTTTGTGGTCGGATCTAACCAGGGAGGAGTTGACTTTTGGTGTAGAGCAATGGTCACCCATGTTAGTATTGACCAGGTCAAGGATGTTGTTACCTCTAGTGGGGGTAAGAACGAGCTGGTCCAGGGTATTGGAATTAATGAATTCCAGGAAACGTTGGGCAAGTGTATTGGTACATGAGTAGTTTACCCAGTTAATGGAGGTGTAGTTGAAGTCACCCAGTATGAGAGTGTTAGGTTGGACCCTAATATTCTCCAGGATGCTTAGGAATGCTGAGTGTGAGTCTTGGGACATGGTTGGGGACCTATAGCAGGCTATGACCTGAATCGCTGTCTTACCCAATGTTAGCTGCACCTGAAGTATCTCAGATACGTTATGTTGGGCTACCAGTCTGGAGGTGCGCGCATCCTTTATGAATATGGAAAAAACACTGCCTTTGAAGCTTTGGTCCAAGTTCTGGGGCCGAAAGGTGTGGAATGAGTTATAGCCTGGTAGTGCAGGGTTGCTTTCTGCTGCCTAAACCAGATCTCTGTTACAGCACAAATGTTGATGTTCTCCATTTTAAGGAGTGCTTCAAGCAAGTGTATTTTGAGATTTAGACTTCTAGCGTTGAGTAGCATGACCCTCAGTTTGCATTTATTTGTAGCTGTTATGGTGGTAATTTGGTCTTTGGAACACCACCTAAAAAGGCACTATAGGGGTGGCAAGAGCCTTGGTCAGTATCCGGAAGCCCAGGGGTGACAGATGCTATACCAACTATATCCTTGAATTTCTGAGTCCCTTATTTTCTTTGCCAATGGTTCTAAGTAAATATAATGCAAATAACAAAGGAGAAAGAGGACACCCTGCCTGATTCCTCTGTTCAAGCAGAAATTATCAGCGAGGACCCCACCCACTTTAATTTTCACTTCCCATCCCTCATATATCTTCCTAATCAACTTTATAATTTTATCAGGAAATGCAAATGCTTCCATTGCTTTGCTCATAAAGTCCCAGCTCATACCTCTCAACCTTGCAGTGCTAGAAATCTGGACAAAGTCTAAAATAATTGGGGGACAAAGTCCCAAAAATAGGGACATATTTTAAATATTTTTTATAAACTTAGAAAGTTGCTAGAATATAACAGGATATGTGTTAGCATGCATTTTCTGACAGAAATGAAGTCAGAAACTCAACTGTATGTGCTTGTTTAGTGACGTTAGTCCTCAGTGATTTGCCAGAAACCCACAGATTTAATGAGGAACAGACCAAAAATCTAGACATTCTGTGAAAATCTGGACAGTTGAGAGGTATGCCCCAGCTTACTCTGTCAAATGCTTTTTCTGAATAAAGACCTTCCAGCAATAGTATTTTCTTATATTCTGCTTCTCTCTGGATCATCAGTGTTCATTTAATGTTGTCAAATGTTTCCCTCCCCTCCACAAAACCACATTGATCCATATGTATCAATTTTGGTATCATGTTTGCCATTATTTTAACCTTTATAGACATAAACAATTTATAGTCATGGTTTAGTATTGAAAAGGGCCTGTATGAAGCTGGATTTGATGGATCTTTTCCCTCTTTAGGTATTATTGCTACCACTGCTTTCTTCCAGGATGGTGGTACTTCTCCTCTTAAATACTATTAAACAAGATATTTATCAGTTTTTCCCTCCTAGCTTCCAAACTTCCACAGATATACCATCTATTCCTGTGGACTTTCCTGTGGAATGGTTATACATCAAAATTTTTATCTCAAATCCTCCTATCTTGTTAGTAATTGAGCGTCCTCTACCATTAACCTTGGCATATTTAATTCTTCATAAACATTTCCAGTTGTACCTTTTTTGATTTCCATATTTCTCTGCTTTATACAGACTTTCATAGAATTTCTGAAATATTTCTAATACCTCTACAGGATCTGTTGTTACCTTCCTTTTTATAGGCTCCCTAAGATTGGTGGCAGTCCTTTCTACTTTAGGTTGTCTTAGTTGTTGTGTTAAAAGTTTTTGTGTTGTAGAGTTATTATCAAAAACCAGTTGCTTAACAGCAATCTTTCTAAACTCATGCATATTATCGAGGTACTCCCTTATTTTCTGTTTAGCATTCTGAAGTTGATCCTCGTCTTGTTCTGTGAGATTCCCCCTATTCTGCAATACTTTAACATTTGTCAGTCCCTCTAAGTAATTCATGTTACTTCTTAACCATATTTCTCTTTCTTTTATTTCCAACCTATTTATCCCACTCCCTAGCTATATTTTCAGAAGAAATTTCTATCTTCTCTAATAACTCCTGAATAATTTCCGCGACCTATTCCTTAAATTCCTCTTTTTTTCATTACCCTGTGCTTTTATTTTAGTTATTATTGGCGCATGATCTGAAATAGTTATAGGGTGCGTATCAAGACCTTCAATTAAATGCACGTGTTCCTGTGAAATGTAAGATGTTCTTCGTGTTTCACTGTTGCAGTCAAGTTGGGTAATCTACTGGCAGGTTGCCCTCAGTCGGCCTGATTAACAAAGTCTTTGGTCCTGCGTCGGTTGCTGTCCCTTCTTCCATGACGTCAGTGGTATAAAACATACAGCCAACGCCATTACATCAGTCTTTCTTGCCGCGCGGTGCCCGAAGCAGAAGCAGTTCGCAAATGCCAGACGGCCGACTCCTGAAATTTTCGTTTTCGAGTTTCAGAACCGAAGTCTTCAACTAAAAAGCTAATTACCCCATTGGGGAAACTTTTTCTTGCTCCTTACCGATGTCAGTAAAAGTTTATAATTGCATTACTTATGAGAAGCAAATACCTCATAAGGATTTTCATTTGTACTGTATTCCTTGCCTAGGCCCTGACCACAACATGCCTTGCTGTCGGTTTTGTCCTAAATTTAATCAACGCACTATTAAACATCAATATATTTTTGCTTCTAAATATTTTGGCTCACGATTTAATTATCCAGAAATGTCGTCGGTTAGCAATCTGACTACTGGAATACCTATAAACGCAAAGAAAAAGACAGAGACAGGCCGTTGAGGCCCAAAACTGATGACAACGTTTCTCCTAAGCCAGTCGCCAGTTCGCCGGTACTCAGTGAGGCGCCTTCGCAGCCCCTGATACTCACTACTTTTGATTCGCAGGCCTCTACTGAGACCCATTCGGAGTCCGGTATGCTGCGATATGCTTCAATTATGGAACTTGCGGTTGTCTCTACCTTAGATGAGTCCGGAGCCGCTGTGCAGGCACCTGCTTCTGAGAGTGTTTTCAGGCCTACAGATTTGTATATTAGATCGATGCCATCTTCAAAACTAAGGCCAAAATCTATGTCTAAAAAACTGACGCCTGGGCCACATGTGCAGGCCTCTATGCCTAAAAAACAGCAAAATGGCTGAAGATTTAATTACTCTGATCAGGGGTAGCCAACCCCCCCCCCCCCACCTTCTAAGAGGCCTAGGCAAGACATTGATTATGAATCTTCTGAACATAATTCTATTTCTACTGACTCTTCTAATGAACAGGATTTGTCTATACACATATTTGAGGACTCTGATGCAGAAGATTTCATTCCTTCTGCTTCTCCCCCTGAGGGTTTTTCTTTTGGGGAAACTTTACATACTTTAATGGAACATTTCCACTGGGAAAGTCAGGATTTCTCTGAATCTTAAAAGGGTCCGGAGCCGCTGTGCAGGCACCTGCTTCTGAGAGTGTTTTCAGGCCTACAGATTTGTATATTAGATCGACGCCATCTTCAAAACTAAGGCCAAAATCTATGTCTAAAAAACTGACGCCTGGGCCACATGTGCAGGCCTCTATGCCTAAAAAACAGCAAAATGGCTGAAGATTTAATTACTCTGATCAGGGGTAGCCAACCCCCCCCCCCTTCTAAGAGGCCTAGGCAAGACATTGATTATGAATCTTCCGAACATAATTCTATTTCTACTGACTCTTCTAATGAACAGGATTTGTCTATACACATATTTGAGGACTCTGATGCAGAAGATTTCATTCCTTCTGCTTCTCCCCCTGAGGATTTTTCTTTTGGGGAAACTTTACATACTTTAATGGAATATTTCCACTGGGAAAGTCAGGATTTCTCTGAATCTAAAAAGAGACTTAGGGATTTTCTTCTTCTTCCTCAGCATAGGCCTTTGGCTATACCTCCTGTTCTAGACATTGTTGATGATGTTTTTTCAGAATCTAGTATGGCTCCTGATTCTCTGCCTCCAGCTCCTTGTAAGTCAGACAGATACTACAGGGTTCCTAACTCCCACAAATTCCTTTTCAAAAATCCTATTGCAGACCCTGAAACCATTTCCCAGGGTCCCAATGGCATTAAGGCCTCTACTGCTAAAAATCCTACCCCTTCTGATAGAGATTCCAGGGCGCTGGATAGATGGGGTAAGAAGGTTTACACTTCTGCAACCTTGGCGATCAGGGCTTTAAACTGTCAATTTCATATGCTTAAATATCAACAGCATATCGTGGGACTGCTTAAACAGAAAATTATGTTAATTTCTGACTGTGTGGAAAATAAAGATTTACAGGATTTATTGCATTCAACTGAACAAGTTGGAAAAAGTACTCTGCAGTGTGGTTTTGATTCTTTGGAGGCCTCTTGCAGGGCTGCTGTAACTGGGTCTGTGCTAGGAAGGCATGCCTTTCTCAAAGAGCAAATTTTGCCTGATCATGTTAAAGCAAAATTGTTGGATGCTCTTTTACAACAGGACCGTCTCTTTGGTAATAAGGCTGAAGAAGTTTTAAAAAAGATGGAAGATAAAGCTAAATCTATGCAAACTGTGAAAGATTTCTTACAAGTGCAACCTCCAAAATTTAGTAGGCACTGGCCTACTAAGAACTGGTCCTTTCCAGTTCCTTTGAGAGCCACTCAAGTCAAACCCAGACATTCCAAAGGCTCCAGGTTTCAGTCACAAGGGACTTTTAGAACAAAACAATGGGGTGCCTCCTCCTCCAAATCTGGAAACAACAAGGCACCTCCCTATGGTAAGCAGTCTCAATGACTTCCCTTTACACTTACCAAGCACTTACCTTTTGGTCGCCCCTTTGGGAGGAAAACTGGCACTTCATGCAAGAAACTGACAACTTATAACCCAGGACAAGTGGGTTTTAAATATAGTATCCCCGGGATACAGATTTCATTTCCACACTTTGCCAATCCCAAACCGATGGCCAGACCTGCCCCCAAATCAGTGGGCATAGGCCCAGAAACAAGTACTGTCCCTTATGAACATGGGGGCTATTCAACCAGTTCCAGAAGAGGAAAAGGGACAAGGTTTCTATTCAAGACTTTTCCTGGTACCCAGAAAAGGCAAATCATGGCATCCAATTCTTGACTTATCTACTCTAAACACATTTCTGGACATTCCAAAATTCAAGATGCTGACTCTTCAACAGTTACTTCCTATGCTAGGCAAAGATGCCTGGTTGGTAACTCTAGACTTAAAAGAGGCTTACCTGCATATCCCAATCAGGGAATCCTGCAGAAGATACCTCCACTTCAAAGCAGGCTACTTGCATTACCAGTTCTCTGCACTGCCCTTTGGCTTATCTACTGCGCCCAGGGTCTTCACAAAGTGCCTGGCTCCAGTAATTGCATTTTGCAGACAAAGAAATATTCAAATATATCCATATCTGGGCGATTGTCTAATTCAGGCAGAAAACAGGAACATTTTTCTAAAACATCTGGCGTTTGTAAAAAGGGTTCTAACTTGTCTAGGGTACACAATAAACGAAAATATATCACAACTGGTACCCTCTCAAAAAATTACATTCCTGGGTGCAAGCTTGAATTCAACTGCCCAGATGGCTTACCTTATGCCAGAAAAGCAAATTCATTTGGTAACTTATTTCAAACAGGTGGCCACAAAAACCCTGCTATCTTCAAGACAAATTCTGCAAGCCTTGGGGTTCATGGCCTCCTGCATTCTTCTAATTCTATATGCAAGACTGCATATGAGGAAACTTCAGTGGTACTTAAAAAGTTTATGGAGTCAACACTGTCACAGCCTGGAAACATGATTCCTATCAATACCTTGCCTTGCATGCAACTAGAGTTCCTATGGTGGGCAGAGGCCTGCCACCAAAACAAGGGACTGCCATTCACTCCACCCCCCTGCCGCCCAAACTCTAACTACGGACACACCAGACTGTGCTTGGGGGGGCTCATCTGGCAGGGAAGTGCATTCAGGGCAAATGGAGCCCAAATCAAATGCACCTTCATATCAATCAAAAAGAGATGCTAGCTGTACAGAATGCACTGACAACTTTCAAGGACTACCTTCATCCAGGACAATTAATGATAATGACAGAAAACACCACAGTTATTTGGTACATAAACAAGCAAGGAGGTACACACTCCTACCCCCTTTGCAGACTAGACATGGCATTGTGGAACATGGCCTTGACCTATCAAATACAGCTACAAGCTCAATTCCTGCCAGGAAAGCTGAGTACTCTGGCAGACGAACTAAGCAGAAATCTCATGGACCCACACGAATGGAAACTGGAACCACGGATTTTCAACATGTTGATATGCAAATGGGGGAGTCCAGACAGATCTTTTTGCCTCACCCCAGAACTGTCAGTTGGAGAAATTCTGCACAAGAATTCATCACAAAAAAGTCTGCAAAGTGGATGCTCTATCATTCAGCTGGCAAAACCTATCCATCTATGCTTTTCCCCCTCTGCCTGTGCTCTCCAAAGTTCTACTAAAAGTCAAACAGGACAAACCAAAAATGATTTTGATTGCTCCAGACTGGCCTCGCCAACACTGGTGTCCACTTCTGCGCAATGTGTCACACCTTCCACCGTGGCACCTCCCTCAGACACCTTACTGTCTCAGCAGAACAATGAAATTCTGCACACTCAGCTCCAAACTTTGAATCTTGCAGCGTGGCTAATCATCTAAATTCACCCTTAGCATCCCTCAGCAAACCGGTGATGGATGCCATTTTGGAGGCACGAAGGCCTTGTGCTAGAAAATCTTATGCTTACAAATGGAAAAGATTTTGTGCCTAGAATCAATCACAATGGATAAGCACAGCAGTGCCCAATATTCCTCAGATTTTACAATACTTAACTGAGATGCTTCACAAGGGCCTGTCCTTTTCTTCCATAAAAATCCATGACTCAGCCATTTCAGCTCATTACAACACAGAGACGCCCCTCTTCTCTCATCCTCTGCTAAAGCAGTATCTCAGAGGGGCCAAAAACTTAAGACCACCCAGGAGAGCTCCAACCCCTGCCTGGGACTTCAATTTTGTATTGGAAAAACTTACTCTTCCTCCTTTCGAGCCAGCTACTGCAGACTTAAAATTTATCTCTTGGAAAACAGTTTTTCTTTTAGCAGTCACTTCAGCTAGAAGGATTTCTGAATTACAGGCTCTTATGGCAGTGGAGCCTTTCATTATTTTTCATGCGGAGAGGGTGTCTCTCAGGACCAATCCATCCTTCATGCCTAAGGTGGTATCCAGTGTGGCTCTTACTCAAACCATTCATTTGCCAGCTTTCTTTCTCAATCCACAGAACAAGGGGGGGGGCGGATTCTGCATTCTTTGGATGTACACAGACAGCTTAGATTTTACTTAAACAGAACAAAATCTCTAAGAAAATCTGATCAACTACTGGTGGCATTTGCTGCAGGGGCAGAGGGACTGGCTGTTTCAAAGCAGACTATTTCCAAATGGATAAGCCATTGTATTCATTTCTGCTATATGCACCATGGTAAAACTATCCCCCAGGGGATCAGATCTCATTCCACTTGGGCTGCATCTACTTCTACAGCCTTTCTCAGTGGTGTTCCTACCAGAGACATTCTAGAAGCTGCTGCCTGGATCTCAGTTCATACGTTCACCAAACATTACCATTTACCTCTCTTTTCTAAATCCAGAGCTGGCTTTGCCACTGCTGCCCTGCAGGGCCTTATAGCTGGTCCTAATGCTGTATAAATCCATCCTCCCAACCATAGCTTTGGGAATCTACCCAAATGTAATGACTGCAACAGTGAAACACGAAGAACATCGTACAGTTGTGTACACTTACCATAAATGTAGATGTTCGAGTGTATTCACTGTTGCAGTCCTGGTTACCCTCCCTCCAACCCCCTGTTTTTTCTCTTTCGATACTTATACTTTAATTTACTATACTTAAAAGCCTTTTTGGTGTATTTGCTTTAGTTTGGAGATATATATTTTTGTGTTTTTAATTACTTAAATATTTGGCTCCCCATTTGGGGAGCACCTGACATCTGGGGCAAGAAAAACTGATGTAATGGTGTCGGCTGCATGTTTTATACCCCTGACGACCTGACGTCATGGAAGAAGGGACAGCAACCGATGCAGGACCCAAGACTTTGTTAATCAGTCCGACTGAGGGCAACCTGCCAGCAGATTACCCAAATGTAATGACTGCAACAGTGAATACACTTGAACATCTATATTTATGGTAAGTGTACACAACTGTACTTTCTGTCTAGCCTAGTCCAGTTTTTGTATCTTGGGGAATAATATGTAAATTCACTCCGAACTCCTAATACTGAATTCACATCTTCCATGCCAAATGTTTTCATAAATTTCTTCAAAGGTCTACCCTTCTTTGTTATACTTTCCCTTTTGCCACCGACACATCTTCACTGCTACCAATCAAATTCTTGTCCCCACCTATAAGTAATCTTCCTTGCTGAAAGCTGATTATTTCTCCCAGAATTTTCTTAAGTACCATTATAGCAGTTTTACGTGGAATATAAATACATGCTAATGTAATCCTTCTCCCTTGCCAGTAACCCCTTAGTACTACAGATCTATCCATTAGTATGTTTGTTATTGTCTTCTGTCACTATTGGAGCTCTTCTTTTAATTAATATAAGTACTCTTCTTTTCCTTTGTCCCAGGTATTCCACTGAATAACCATCTTGAAAACCTTTCTTTATCAAATTCACATATTCAGTTCTTTCCATGTGTGTGTTTCCTGTAGCACACCTATTTGCCCTCTACATTTTAATATACTTCACTACTCTTTCTTTTCTGTATTTTATCTGTGAGACCATTGACATCTAAAGACATTACAGAAAGCATCATTGTATTAAAAGTTATTATTCACACCTTTTATGTATAGCAGCTTTTTTGTTAAATGTCTCTCGTTCCAGCTTTTGTGTTACATGCATACACTGTTTGGCAGTTGAACTTTTATACAGTTGGTTCTTGTTATATCCATTTGAGCCAGTGTCACATCTTACAAAACTTTTTTGTTTTATTGAAAACCCTCAAACAAAACACACACCAATGCCCCCTAAAACAGACAAAACGATGTACTTCTTTAGATATTGACGTTTTACTCTCCTAATAGGAAGAAACATTGCAAACTGACAGCCACACTCAAAGACTTGAGTTAACCTAAAAGAAAGGCTATCCATGCTAAGATGCATGGTGCAGCCTGTGCTTCTACTAAGTGGTGTCTGTTTTTCTCATCTTTATAGTTATCCCAGCTGGGAAAACACCTGAATGCTTTCAGAGAACATTATGCCCTAGCCAATTTCTCTTTTTTTAGCCAATTTGTCTTTTAATCAGATTGTCTCCATGGAGACATGAGGACCAGATACAGAATTTGCTGCTAAGGATACATTTATTTGCTAGAAAAAGCCTTATAACATTCAATATTCTTTTTCATTTACTTGCTTTCTTTTAAAACTTGTTACTAGATCAAGCTAAAGGCCTAGTTCCAGTCAATCTTCCATGTAAGAATGAAAAAAGCACATTAATTTTTCTTTTGTCATGCTCTTATAACCAGACTTTTTATTTTACATTGCAGTGCTTACATTTCTTAAAACTGAACAAGGAGAAAGAGAGAAGGCAGGAAAAAAAAAACAGGAGCACCTGTTTACAATAGTATCCCCATTACACTTAAAAATAACTGAGAAAACTTTTCTTTATAGCATGCAAAGAAAATTATGCAGTATAAAAATAGTACTATTAAGAAAAATGTGTTTTACTGATAGTTAACTTTCTCATTCCTCTTCACCTACCCCAAGTATTTTTCCGAATATTAATGACATGAAGTACGGCATATACATCAGCGTTTCCCACAAGTCCAACAAAGTCCAAAAAGGTCCATATTTCCAGAGTTTCGTGTTCTGTCATACTTCACAAATATGATGTTATGTAGTCCAATCTTGCCTACATTCTTACCCGTGAGTTCGGAGCCGAATGTCGGCTCCGACTCAGCCATACTTTAGCTCGAAGTCTTTCAATTGGCTGGGCTAAGATGGTATCCCATGCTGCACTGCTCTCTATCCCCAGATCTCGTTTGCCGCTCGTGTAGCTCGGACATGGCCTCGCTCTTGGCTGTGGCTAAGTATTCTTTTCTTTTTTATAGCAGAGAAGTTTTTGCAAAAAAAAAAAAAAGAAAGACTATTTTCATAGCTATTTGTGTGTGTATCTTGAACTGTGTTTGTGGAAAAGTTGTTTTTCTCTTTTTAACGTGTTCTTGTGGTATCCCACTAGCTGTTTCCAACAGGCTAGGCCCGTTTCAGTTAGAGGACCTAGTCTGTCCCCTTGCTTACATTGTGTGCTAACTTTATTTCCCTTGGGCTAAAACCGTTTAAATTAGAGGAATTAGTCCTCCCTCTTGTACTTGTGTTCTATGACCATTTAAGTTAGAGGTCTTTGTGGTGTACTGTCTGTTTGTTCTGTTCCCGCGCTTGTGGCTGATTGATCGTTAGTCTGATTGTTGGGTTAGTTACTCGGTTTTGTGGTGACTATTTCTAAAGATACTAAGGAGCATAAGCCCTCGGGCTTTAAGAAGTGCACAAAGTGTAGTTATAATATGTCTATCACTGATGGACACTCTGTTTGGAATCATGTAGTTTTTGTCATGCTTTTAGCCTACATGTTCTTCAGGAAAGGAAGAACAAATTGATTTTGAAGGGACTTCTGAAACCCTCCTTCAAGGAGGGTTTGGAGAGTGCTTCCAGCTTTAAGTCTTCTCCATCAAAAGCTAAATCTTCCAAGGCTAAAAAGCGATCCCCTGCTCCATCAGTATCTTCGGAGCCACCGAAGAAAACAGATAAATCTTCAATGACATCCTCGGCTCCATTGTCCTCGGGAACGCAGGAAGTGTCAGTGTCTATGGAACCTGCTTTGGCTCCTATTTTCTCGGAGCCTGTTTGGAGCATTAGGCCGATATCTCCTCCACGCAGGTCTCCTTCAGAGAGGAGGTCACGATATCCTTCCCTATCCTCCAAATCCTCCAGGACCTTATTGGATGTGGACATTGATAGAGTGGTGCAGAGACTTCTTCAGTCACTAGTACTGGCTAAATTCTTTTCGGCTCCGACCCAATCGTCTACGGAGCCGGTCCCTCTACCTACATCGATACTTCCTCCTCTGAGCGCATCTCAGCTTTCAGAGCTGGAGTGCTCGGCTCTGTTTGATGTCCCTAGGTCAGTCCCGACAGCCCCTCCTGGCTTATCAGTTCAGACATCAGCTCCAACCCCGTCAGCACCATCCACGGGGTTCAGGACGCAGGATTCCTCTGTCGGACCCAAGGGAGAGGCTTCAGGACACCTCTCTGCTCCTACTCTCCCTCTCGGTGCTTCGGTGCGGGGAAGCCTGACTCCTGTTTCGGCTTCAGACCTGGTCCCTTCTGATCCAAGGTCTTCCATGGCTGGTCGATCTTCGGACCCGGGAGGACCAGCTTTTGAGGCCATGCGGAGTGCGCTGGCCAGGTCGTCAGCGGCTTCATACGGTTTGGTCACTCTGTCCCCTATGGCACCGGTGCAGGTCTCTGATCGCCCTTTGTGTCTTGACAACGGAGCCCCAAGGCCTTAGGGTATTCCCTTGAGTGGTCTCCATATTTCTGAAGGCCCCCTCAGAGTTTTTTGCCTGAGGAGCCACCCAGAAAGAGAATGTGCAAGAGGAAGCACATAGATTCCCAAGATGAGTCTCTCACATCAGACACCGACCTCAAGGAATTGGAGGGGTCCCCTAAGTCATCCTCTGAGGATGTTTCTTTCTCTGACATCCTAGAGATTTTGAAGCAAAGAGTTGACTGGCCATCCAAAGCCCACTCTGAAGAGGAGTTGGTGTTCCTGAAGGCCTTTGGTGCTCAGCCCCCCACCTCCTGGGTGTCTCCAATCTTCGACGAGCTTCTGGATCTGGTTTGTCGAAGGGTGTGGGAAACTCCTGACTCTGTGGGACCAGTCCCCAGGAGACCCAATAAATTTTTGTCTGCCCCTTCTGATAAGGAATTTCTATCCAAGGGAGTCCCTGTGGATGCCATAGTGGTGGCAGCGGCCACCAAGAAGGAATTGGCTAAGACTTCTTCCACCGTCCATCCCCCTAACAAGGAGTCTAGGACTATGGGCCGGTACAGGAAGCGTACGTTTTCTTCAGCGGCCTTTATTTTGCAGTCACTGAATTACTTATCACACTTTACACGGCTCCAGAGAGATCTCCTAAAGGAGCTTGGAGATACTCTAATGGGTAACGTTTCTGAGGCGGTGGCTCAGAAAATCAATGCTCAGATGTCTACCCTCAATTCTATTGCGAACTTCTCCATGAGGTGATCTCTCACGCAGCTTAGGGAGCGAGTAGGGCAGCAAGTTCAAGAGTCGCTCTTAGGAGACATGCCTGGATGCACCTTTGTCATTTCACGGAGGCCTTCAAGTCTACATTCACCGATGCCCCGTTTGATGTTTTTTCTTTGTTCAGAACCAAGGTGAAAGATACTCTCACTAGGTGCGAGCAAGAGGGAAAAACTCTGTCTGCCATAGGAGTCTGTTTTTCCCTTCCCTCTAGGCCTTATCCCAAGGCCCAGAGGGGTGGGAATATGTGTTTCAAGAAATCACAGAGGTTTGTTCCCAATGCACAAGGTGAGTCCCCCTCCAGAGGCAGGGGAGGGGGTAGTTATTCAGGTAGATGCTGCCCTAGGGGCAGAGAGGCCCTCGTAACTCAGGAGACCGTGATTCCTTTCATGGTTCTCCCTACCGCCACTCCTGATGGGAGGCCGGACTTTGAGTTTCTGGAGCCAGTCGGGGGTCGCATCTCACTATACCCGGAGGCCTGGCAAGGTATCATCCAGGATCAATGGGTTCTACGAATAATTTCCAGAGGATATATCATTCCCTTCTCGTCAACTCCCCCTTCAATCAAGAAAATCCCAGATGTTCCATCCAGTCAAAGGGATTCTGCAGCTTCAGAGGTTTCAAAGCTGCTAGAAAAGGAGCCATCCAACATGTCCCCTCAGACCAGATCGGATTAGGGACTTACTCCAGATTCTTTTTGGTGCCGAAAAAGACAGGGGACCCGAGACCCATTTTGGATCTCAGCCGATTGAACACCCATGTGCAAAAGTCCAAGTTCTGAATGGTCACGTTGCAATATATTCTCCCATTGTTGGGAAAAGAAGTGTGGATGTGCTCCATTGACCTCAAGGATGCTTACTACCACATAAAGATGGACAGGGCATCCAGAAGTCACCTACGCTTCTGGCTGGGAGCCAGTCACTTTCAGTCTCGTGCCCTGCCCTTTGGTCTCACCACAACCCCCAGGGTGTTTACTAAATGCATGGCAGTGACGACTGCTCACTTGAGACATCAGGGATTCCAAATGTTTCCATAACTGGAAGACTGGCTCCTTACTGCCACCACCAGGCATCTGCTACTTCAGACCAGAGACGCTACTTTCAACCTGTGTCAACAGTTGGGCATCACCTTGAACTGGGAAAAATCTGACTTGTTGCCCTCGCAGAGTGTCACCTTTATAGGCGCCGAATTAGACACCGTGCTCATGCAGGCGTTTCTACAACAGGAAAGAATCAGAGTCTTACAACAACAGATTTACGCCTTGCTCCCTCTGAGAAGACTGAAGGCAAGATTGGTCCTCCAATTGTTGGGGACGATGGTTGCTACGATTATGTTAGTTCCCCTGGCAAGGTTACATATGGGGCTCCTTCAGTGGCTACTCTTCGCCCAGTGGTCTCTTCAACGTCTTCCACTTTCTCACC
This sequence comes from Protopterus annectens, assembly GCF_019279795.1. NCBI lineage: Eukaryota > Metazoa > Chordata > Ceratodontiformes > Protopteridae > Protopterus > Protopterus annectens. The sequence goes on along the minus strand of NC_056746.1, from coordinate 1,299,171,296 downwards.
CTATTCTACTCACAGACAGGTGCAGACAGGATCTCAGTTGGTGGCTTCACACCGACAACCTCAGTGCAGGAAAACCCTTCGTTCCTTTGCCTCCGGTTGCCACGGTGGCCACGGATGCCTCCCAGATGGGGGGGGGGGCATTATCTAGGCAGGACAGTCCAAGGTACGTGGCAAGAGCACAAGATGCATCTGCATATCAATGTCCTGGAGATGATAGCAGTGCTACTAGCATTGCAAGCACTTCAGAGCTTTTTTCCTCTCAGGACTATTGCAATCCACTCAGACAATATGTCGGTGGTATGGTATCTGAACAAACAGGGAGGAACCAAGTCATATCCCCTTTGCAGAGAGGCCATGCGAGTGTGGCAGTGGGCAGTGTCCTCCCAATGTTTTCTGGTAGCAACGCACATTCCGGGGAAGTCTAATGTGATCATAGACAGGATAAGCAGAGCTATTCTGATGCCTCACAAGTGGTCCCTGAACTGTCAAGTTGCGGAGCAGATTTTCCGCAGGTGGGGGTCAGCCTTGCTGCAACCTTTTTGCCAGCCCCCTCAGTGCCAAATGCAGCAGCTACTTCACCCTTATCCCCCCTCAGGGGGAGTCACCCATGGATGCTTTAGTCCACGATTGGCCCTCCGGTCTACTATATGCCTTCCCTCCAGTTCCTTTGATGTCAAAGGTTATTCAGAAAATGCAATCCTTGGGAAGCAAAATGATTCTGATTGCTCCATACTGGCCTCTTCAAATTTGGTTCCCCTTTCTCCATCCCTATCTCATGGACGCACCTTGGATTCTGGACCCACAACCAGACTTACTGACTCACATGTCAGGGCAGCCCCATCCCTCTCTTCGGACCCTCCGGTTGACAGCTTGGCTACTCCACTTCCGCCATTAGTTAGACTTCACCATTTTTCGCCGGATGTGGTTCATATTCTATCTTCTTCTCATAAGCCTTCGACCAGGAAGATGTATTACAGCAAATGGAAGAGATTTTCCATCTGGGCACATGCCAAACAGATTGACCCTTACACAGCTCCAATCTCGTCAATATTGGAGTTCCTTTCTATGCTTTTCAACCAGGGATCAGCTGCCGCAACCATTAAAGTCCAGTTGGCGGCTATTTCTACCTTTCACGTCGCAGACGAACCTAGTCTAATGGCACATAGACTCTGTAAGGCTTTCCTGAAAGGCACTTTGTTGCTTCATCCTCCTGTCTCTGAACCTGTTATGCCATGGGACTTAAACTTTGTTCTACAGGGTCTTACTTCACCCCCCTTTGAGCCTACAGCCACTTGCGATTTAGAATTCTTAACTTGGAAGACTGTCTTTTTGGTAGCCATCACGTCAGCCAGACGTGTTTCGAAGCTTCAAGCTTTATCAATTAAACCACCTTATTTGATTTTTCATAAGGACAGGGTTTCTCTCAGACCGAATCCTTATTTTCTTCCCAAAGTAGTGTTGGTTAGTAACCTTAACCAATTCATTGAATTACCAGTGTTTTTTCCTCAGTTCTCGAACAAGGCAGAACTCAAATTTCATCAGTTGGATGTGCACAGACAATTACGATTTTATTTGCACAGAACGAAGGACCACAGAAAATCTGATCAGTTGTTTGTTTCTTTTTCGGAAAACAGAATTGGGTCTCCTGTTTCCAAAGTCACATTGTCCTGGTGGATTTCCAGTTGTATTTCTTTCATTTATACGTCAGGGGGAAGAGATTTACCATTCCGAGTGAAGGCTCACTCTACCCGGTCTGTATCTACGTCTACAGCTTTTCAGGCCAGATTGTCTATGTATGATATTTGTGCTGCGGCTACTTGGGCATCTCCTCACACCTTTGTTACTCATTACAAGTTAGATGTGGCATCTAGAGGCAGGTCTTCCTTTGGTTCCACAGTGCTCAGGAGTATTTTCCACTGAGCCTCCCAGGATTTAGGTGCTGGGGACGCTGTCCCATGGGTAAGAATGTAGGCGAGATTGGACTACATAACATCAAGAAGTTATGTACTCACCATAACGTTCGATGTATGTAGTCCATCTCGCCTCACATTCATACTTACCTCCCCACCTTTCCCCATCCTGGAGGATCTAGAGGTTAGGCCTGGTTTCAGAGTTCCCTTCACTGTTGGTTTGTTCTTCCTTCCTTAGGTGTTGTTATGCATGGAGAGTGAGTGCTGATGCTCGCAGCAAACTAGATCTGGGGATAGAGAGAAGTGCAGTATGGGATACCATCTTAGCCCAGCCAGTTGAAAGACTTTGAGCTAAAGTATGGCTGAGTCGGAGCCGACATTCAGCTCCGAACCCACGGGTAAGAATGTGAGGCGAGATAGACTACATACATTGAATGTTATGGTGAGTATATAACTTCTTGTTTATTGCTTTGTAATCTCATATTTGTCAGTTTCCAAGTTACTGGTTTTATTACTGTTCATCTCTATCTCCTATAACTCTGTCCCTGCTTCATTTCCGTTGTACTCTTGATTCTTTTAGTCAAGTTTCATACTCCCTTCTCTCCTGCATTTTCCGTTGAAACATTGGAAAAGGTTTTACTGGCAGTCTCTCTGTGGTCATTATTACCAGAAGAACAAGAAGCAGAATCTCCTTCTGTTTCACAGCTCACTTTTTGTTGGACAAACTTCTGCATTTCTTCCTTAGCATCAAAAAAATGTTTTTGTTCCTCCAAGGAAACATATTTTGAAAATAGCTGGGTACAGCTACTTCTGGACATTTCCTGAATAGTGGAATAAATTTTCTCAGCTTCTGCCTGGTGTACAATGAGTAATCATTCTCCACAAACACTCTGCAGTCTCCCACTTTTAGTACTTTGCCCTGCCACATTTTTGTCGGAGTAAACTTCTGCTGGTAGGATAGCATCTTTACTATTAAAAGTCTATTTTGCTTTCTCATAGCCAGGATTTGAGCATACATACGATGTTTCCTTTCAATTAACAGTTCTTGCTGTGGAATACCAGTCCAGTTGCTTATTTGTGCTTTCATAAAGTTAATACAGTCTGTTCCTTCCAGCTTCTCTGGTACAGAGGAAAAAACTCTATCTATTTTGTCTTCGAATTCTGTTATTTTTTTTAAATATCTCTTCTTCAGCGGTCTCATGTTCAGTCAACATTTTCTTCATTTCAACCTCTGATTTTTGCATTTTTATCATATCATCTGTTGTATGAGTTGATGTGCTCCATCTGTGTTTCATTTATTTTAACCAGGTCTGTGTGCAGTTTTCTTATGCTTTCCTCTAGGTTACTGGAAGTCATGTCTGGAGTTTGCACTACTTTTTGCTGAACAGCTGCAGTACTTTTCCCACTCATGTTTTTTTCGTCACCTTTTGTAGCTGACTTTCCTTCAGGTCCTCTATTCTTTTCGTGGAATCCAGTCAGTGCACTTACTAGCCTGTTACTGAAATTACCCAGAAACAAGGAATGAGGTCTAAAAGGCACCAGGACTTAAATGAGCTATGTAATGTTTGAGTGAGAAAGATTGGGTAGATTATAAGTGATGTATAATGTTTGCAACTGGGAGTGTGTCAATTGAAATGCCTGTGATTTTGTTTTGGGTGGTATCATCTAACAGAATGAGAATAGTTTTGTTCTGTATGGAGGATGATGCATCTCTGATAATGTTTTGGAACTTTCTGGAGAAGACGGAGGTGAGTGGTGTAGGGTTTTCATTTTGTTTTGAGAATTATTAAAAGCCAATTTGGGAGAGTGTCTGAGTGTGCATTAGTTTGGGCTATGAATTTCATGTTTAGTTGTAATTTATATATATGGAGAATAGCACCACTGCTTCTTTGGCCAGGTGCAGTGTCTAAGTAGTAGTTACACTGTGGGGAGAACATTTTATGTGGGTTTTCTGTTTTAATCTTACTGAAGTCCAGTTAGACTACATCCTCTGAGTGTCCTTTGTAAGTCATAGTACCACATTTAGGTTAGTTTAATGAGGACATATTATATGTAGAGCTATTCTGTCATGGGTCCTCTAATCACTGGCTATCAGTAACCCCCACAAGCCTATCCTTGAGGAAGTGTTTTCAACATCCTTAAGTTACTCTAGCCTGTAATTGCAAGGCTTCTTTCCAGACTTCCTTTTTGTGAAGCACTACAACACTGTATATTTTGCAGTCTTGACTGAACATCTGTATAGGGTTAGGGGTTGGAATGATGGTTAAAGTGTTTACCTTACAGGCACAAGGTACAGGGTTTTATTCTCACCTTTGGAAGGGAAATTTGTTAGGCTTAAAATGGCCCACAAGGGCCAGCTAGCCTAGTACTTCCCTGTGAACCTTATAAACGCAGGAATGGCCATCCTAGATCCCCCTTTCCCCTTCCCTCAGGGCTCCTGGGAGCAACCTGCCCATCCCTGGGCATTGCCTGTTTTCATGTTTTCTAGATGTTCATAATTAGAATCGTTGCTGCAGGAGTTCTTTTATGAATGGCGCAAAGACAAAGGCAATCCTCTGACCTGGTATATTATTTTAGCATTTGAACATTCCTAAGGGCACCTGATTGCAGTCTCCAGGAAAAAGCTATAGGGATCTTTTCTATAAAAATGCACTTAATATGTACTATAATCTTTAATCTTTCTGTACCAAGCAAAAAGTCTGCTCTGCTCAGTAGCTCCTAGGTATCTGGCTATGACTACTAAATTCTTTCTCTCATGTCTGGAGAGATTTTGTATGGCCTTTTACTTTTACCACTTGGTGTGTCTTCTGTTTAGAAGAAAGTCACAGCTCTGTAACTTTAAGCTTTGTGTTAATTTAACAAAAACAAAAAAGTAAAATTGTTAAAGAGAACTAGGATTTTTTTTTATCATCAGAACAACAGGTGCTATTGTTTTGAGTTCTCTTGCTTCCACTTCTCCTTCATTTAGTTAGAAATTTATGTTTAAAACTAAACATTAAGTTAGAAAAAAAAGCAGTAGTGGGAGTATTCAACTGTAAATTAAAAGGTAAAGAACTGTAAAGCATACGTTCGATGATTTACAGGTGTTAAGGATCAGTAACCACAGGGTCCAGGAATATTGTGCAAATACGAAGGCAATTCCTGTGGCTTTTGGTGCTAAGATTTGTGCCCCTACATTACAGACTGAAATCTGCAGTCTTTCCATGGTTATCCCTAGCGAGGGGGTTCATCTAATAAGGGGCAGCATTTAGGCAGCCATCAGGATATTTTGTGTTTGTTTTACTTCTAGGGGCTGGGAAGTGTTTAAAGTGGTTTTTACTGTTTTTTTTTTTTTTTTGTGGAAAAATATGACTTTTAATGACTTTAAAGTTTTACCACCTTTTGCTGCTTGCTTTCCCCAGGAAAGAGGCACCATTTTCTGCTTAATCATGGATCAGACAGTTGGTCCCAAGGTCATTGCTTCTTCCAAACACAAATAGAAAAAGGTAAGTAAACAGCCTTTCTGAAACAGCAGGCTGCCAAGCTGCCTCATCCACAGGTGGGTGAGTCTGCTGTGGCCATTTGTTGTACCACAGACCAGTCATCTTTTTCCCCCTGATCCCTTTGGTGTAGCACCTGCAGTCACTAGGGACCGGGGGTTAGCCACGTCCTCAGCAGCTGTTGGTGACCCTCAATGGGCAAGGGAGGGGCAGTCTTGTTGGTCCTGGGAGAGGGAACAGGGAAGGCTTCCCTGTTTTGTCCCAATGTTGTGCCCATCCCTGGAGAAGCTACTTCTGCCATTTATAACTGCATTGACCCCATTTTTTTCTGTCAAAAAGAAACTGAAAACTAAACATGTGTCTACTCCTCCTCCTCCTCATATTTTCTTAGACAGGCGTAATTTACTGGGTCTAGCTCAGTGTTTTGTTCAGGCTTTTGATCCTTCTTATTTATTGCCTCTTAGTAAATGAAAGAATACCTCCTTTCCTGAAGAGATTCAAGATGCAGAATCTAGGTAGGAAGATGAAGGGACAGATTTTCATCATCATATCGATCACTGTTGCAATAGCCTTAGCTATATGGGATTATATCCTACCAAAGATATAACAGTTGGCCAGCTTCCGAAGCTTTAGGACACCTTCCTTGTGCCCAAACTGTCAAGCAGCAAAAGCTGAGCTGAATAAAAGACACGTTTGGGAGTGATGCCCTTCAGAGCTTTACTGCTTCCAAAAGAGTACACTCCTCTGAGAGTTTTGAGGATTGAAAGTCGGCCAGTGATTTCCTTTCCTGGTCTGGTAAGTTCTCCTTGGAAAAAAACCCTTCAGTTTTCTTAATTTTGTTGATGTTTTATTGCGTTCCTCTTCAGGAAAGTTATTTTAAAGCTAGGAGTATTTTGTTTTAAAGGACTGTCTCAGGACTGTGACATACTTTTAAATGGAGCACTCATTTTTTATTGTCAGTTTGAAAGTTGTGTACAGTAACTATAAAACTTTTTTTGTGGAGAAATTGTTTAGTTTTCTTTTGGGGGGCTGGCATAATGTTTTAAAGTGCTTTTTACTGTGTTTTTTTTTCTGTCAAAAAAGTAACTTTTGTGAACTTGTAGTGTTTACCAGTAACTGCTGCTTGTCTTCCAGAAGGAGGCACCATTTTTGGCTTGACCATGGAACAGGGTACTGGTCCCATGGTCAGTCCTCTTCCAGCCACAAAAAGAAAAAAACTTGAGCAAAAAACTTTGCCAACACAGCAGGCAAGCAATTTGCCTCAGCTGCAGGTGGGTGACTTTGCTGTGGCCATTTGTTGTACCTCAGACCACTCATCTTTTACCACAGATCCCTCCAGTGTAGCACTTACAGCCACTGTGGACTGCAGGTTAGCCACACCCTCTGTGGCTGTTGGGATTCCCTCAGTGTGCAAGGGAGAGACATTTGTCAGCCCTGGAAGAGGGAACAGGGAAGATTTCCTTTTGTGTCAGAATGCTTTGCCCATGCAGCCATTAGTAACATGGTTGTCCCCATTTTTCCTGTCAAAAAAGAAACGGAAAACCAAGCATGCTTCTGTTCCTCTTCAAATTTATTTGGCTAGGAGTAATTTACTGAGTCTGGCTCACAGTTTAATTCAGGTTTTTGATTCTTCTTGTAAGGTAATTTGTGGTAAAAGAAAGAAGGAGCCCTCTTTTCCTGAAGAGATTAAAGAACAGGAAGCTGTAGGGATGGATACATTTTTTTTCTTCAGGTTTCATATTCAGACTCAGAGGAGAGCTCAGTTTCTGATGCTCCCCGTGGGGGTTTCTCTGTCTCTGAAACTATTGTTATAATGTGCCAGTGTTTTCAGTGAGAGAACATTGAGGTATCATAATACCTCAGAAAATATGAGTTGTTACAGAAGGATTTTCCAGAACCTATTCCCATTCTGCTGTAGAGGATATATGTGTTACTGCCTATAATTTTCCTGATAGTCAGCCAGCTGCATTAAAAGGCAGATAGGATATATAAAGTTCCTCAGTTTTGTAAATTTTTATACACCATTCCCAAACCTGACCCAGCAGCTAGAGCTTTGGTTAACCCCACTTCTGCTAAGCATTTAGTTAATTCCAATCCTACTCTTTCTGATAAGGATGGGAACCTTATTGATAGGTATGGGGGAAAAGTGTATTCTTCTGCAACTTTGATTTTCAGAATTTGGAATTGTTAGGTTCATATGCTAAAGTTTGTTCTGATAAGTTGTGAAAGTATGAAGTATGTCTTATTTGCAGTTTCTTCTTGTGAGAAACAATCTGCTTTAAATAACATAGTTCCTTCTATGGCACAGATCACTACTCATTGTTTGCAGTATGTATATGACTGTGATGCTTCTCCAGGGCTATGATCATTGGCGCTGTTTTGAGGAGGTTTGCATGGCTGTATTCTCAGAATCACACAGATGATGATAAAAATGAGATTTTAAATTCTCCCTTTGGATAGAGATTTAGCATTTGTAACCTGTGCTGCAGAGGTGATCAGAAAAAGTGAAGGAAGGGGGAGGTTGATCCAGAGAGTCTTAAGATTTTTTCAGCCCTCCTTTTCCAAATTGTCAAAGGAATTTTTTTATCTCCTCGGCAAAAAATAGAATAAACAATCTCAACAAAATTTAGGTAAACAGACATTTAAGAAATAGCAAAGGGGGTTCCAAAAAGAAGTCTCAAACCTCCCAGTACCAAGGGAAGTCCAAAGCTCTGAATAACTGTTCAAGAGACCTTGTGCCCCCTCCCAACCTAGTCCCTTTTGTCTTCCAGAAAGTTTGAATATCCCTTTTTCTCTTTGGCAGCAGATTGTTTTTGGACAAATGGGTTCTGAAAATCATTCTTTAGGGTTACAGATGGCAGTGGAAGGAAATTCCTCCTTTTCAGGGGTCATTACTGATCCTGCAGATCAGACTCTTTTGTTTCCTCCTCCTCTTCATCACATGCTGTTCCAAGGAGCAATAAAACCAGTTCACCCTTCCCAGGTGGGGAAGGGTTTTTATTCAAGGATGTTCCTACAGCCAAATAAAATGAAATGCTTGGAGACCAGTTCTAGATCTTTTTTTTCCCCTAAGCATGTTTGTGATGGTGACAAAATTCAAAATGTCACTTCACAACCTATTATCTCTTCTTCCTCTTTCAAGTTTCTTGTTAACATTGGACTTAAAATATGCTCATTATCACATCCATAGTCATCCATACATTTCCTGAGGTTTTGTGCATGTCTGGATCCCGTTATCACTTCTTTGCCTCACCCTTTGACTTATACACTATACCAAGAGAGTTCACAAGGTGTCGAGCTGAAAGTGTAGCTCCTTGCAGGCTACAAGGCATCCACATATTTCTATATTTAGGCAATTTGCTTATCTTTGCAGTGTCTTTTTCAAAATGTCAGGAATGCCTCCCTTGGTTAAGAGATCTTTTACAGAAGCAGGAATTGCAAAAGAACATTCAAAAGTCTTTCTTGACTCCTTCACATAGGATTGTGTTCCTGGGATGTCACCTAGACACCTCAGTCCAAAGAGATTTTCTTCCACAAGAAAAAATAAGTCTTTATTTAGATCTTTATTTCTAATATTTTCACTTAGACTTTGGTCACTGCAAGGAATTACTGCAGGATTTTGGGTCTCATGTCATCTTGGATTCTCTTGATGTGCAGCAGGTACTAATAGAGTTAAGAAAGCCTGATATAAGAAAACCATATATTATGGCATGGAACATGTTTTGTAGTTGGTGCTAACAACATCATCAGCACCCATTCAGGGCTTGTTCTTTGATTTTTCAATATTTGTGTGAGTTACTATCCTGTGGTCTTTCTTATTCCTCTGTCAAGGTTCATTTATTGGCTATTTCAGCATGCCTGCCAATGGATCCTTCTCTTTCAATGCAGTCTCGTGTCAAAATGTTCTTGAAAGGGATTTTGCATAAGAGGCCTCCAAGAAAACTGGTGACCCTTCTTGAGATCTATATTTTGTGCTAAAGAAGCTAACCCTTTCTCCATTTGAATCATTTAATCTATCTGACTTGAGGTTCTGAACATGGAAAATAGTTTTACTGATTCCTCTGGCCCACTGCAAGAAGGATATCTGAGATGCAACCTCTTATGGTAAGTCAACCCTATATAATTTTCTATAGGGTCGGGGTTTCTTTGAGAACTAATCATTATTTTATGCCTAAAGTGGTATCTGAGTTTACTTTAAGCCAAACTATCCATCTTCTTCTTTCCTGAATCTTGAATCTAAAAATGAGGTAGAAAGGATACTCCATACCTTGGATGCCCACAGACAACTCTGGTACTATCTTGACAGAACTAAATCTTTCAGATCTTTGGATCAGTTATTCATTTCTTGTGAAGATAAGAAGGGACAACCTGGCATTTATTTTTTGGTCGTCCTAGCATCATTTTTCCAGGGCACAGCCTCCCTCTCTCTGCTTGCAGGGAAGCTCTAAATGGCTTGGTGCCCAAACTTGTCTTGTAGTCAGCTCAGTTTGAGCTGCTTGACAGTTTGGGCACATGGAGGGTGCCCTTAAGCTTTGGAAGTTTGCTGGCTGTTGCATCCTTGGCAGGATAGAACTAATATAGCTGAGGCAGCGATCATTCAAACATCTACTGTTATGGTAAGTTTGCTTACACAACTGTACTTTTTTTAAGCACATCCATTCCCTAATGATGACCTTAAGAATGGAGCTGTTTCTTTGGAATGTCTTCACAAAGTCTATAAAAGTTAGACAAGTTAATGGAGTATATGAAACAAAGGTTTTCTCCTCCCACTCCTAAATAATTACCAAATTTTCCTACCGTGTCTTAGCTCTTTTAGGCAGTAAAGGTAATAACAATGAAAAAGCAAGATATGGAAGCTCAAATTTTAGAAACCGCTAGTATTTTCTTAGTGAACTTGATTCTGTAATAACAATCCATGGTGGCTCTTTCTATTATCTACCCAGCCTGTATACCACTCAACCTCTGAGCATTAAAAATCATAGCATTTATGCTAAAAAAATAGCAGATTGTCAGAAAATGGAATACTTATCATTTTTAAGTTTACAATCTTTAGATAGCACACCATGTTTAGTTAATTTTAAAGAATCTTTATGTTGGCTTACTACTTTTATTTAGTAATATATGTACCCAAAACCTAGTGTATGTTTATCAGGAATATATGTAAATCTAGGAGGAGCAGGGCTAAAACTGAAGGTAAAATCCTGGCTCTGTCCTAAATTGTAGCAGTTTACCTGGACTGCTGCATCATAGATGTTCTTCATCTCACATTGCTGCAGTCCTTACATATGGGGTAGTCCGCTGTCCTCGGTCGGCCCGAATACCAAAGTATTAGGCTGACGTCGGTCAAGGCGCTTAAAACTGACATCAGGACGTCAGGGTACAAATGCGCATGACCGACGTCATATCCCCAGTCTTTTTTGCCGCATGGTCCGATGCAGAAGCAGCGTTGCAAGTGCCGTTCGGCGTTCTGAAATTTTTCGAGTTCGGAGTTTCAGACCGAATCCAAGTTGGCTAAGTACCCCGTTGGGGAATATTTTGTTTTATTCTTGGCCCAGTGCATTACCGGATGTCAGAAAAAGTGAATAATTGTATTTCTTGTGGGAAACAGATACCGCATAGGGATTATCATTCTTTGTGCATTCCTTGTTTGGGGCCTGAGCACGACGTAGTTGGGTGTCTTTTGTGCTAGGTTTAATAAGCGCACTATTAGCGAAGGTTAGATTGTGCTAGGCTGGTCTTGAAGCGGTGCAATTATAATATGCCGTCGGATACTCCGGCGCCGCTTCCTAAGAAGCGCAAAGACAAAGCGGTTAAACCCAGGCAAGATGAGTCGTCCGTTCTGGACGCCGGTTCTTTAGAGGCTTCAGTGGAACCGGTGGTTCCGATGGAGGCTTCTCTGGAGTCTCAGGGGGATTCTTTGATTTTGCAGGATGTGGCCTCTCACGAGGCAGGTCAGGCTGAAGGGGCTTCTCAGGTTTCTGTACTCCCCTCCCTTCCTAGGGTGGTTAGACCCTCTCCTTCTGTTTCCAAGGCTTCTTCCAGAGGCAGGCCAGGTTTAGTCTGTTGGTGTCAGTCCTAGTTCAGCAGGGTCTGTGCCTAAGAAGCACATGCTTAAAATGGCAGAAGATTTGATTACTCTGATTAGAGGTTCTTTGCCCCCTCCTGATAAGAGGCCTAGGGTGGAGCCAGAGTTGGAAAGTTTTGAACAGGCTTCGGATGTTTCAGAGTCTTCGGCTGAAGACTTGCAGGAGTACACTCCTTATTCTGATTCTGATGCAGAAGATTCCACTCCTTCTGCTTCTCCTCCAGAGGATTTTTCTTTTTCAGAGACTCTTCATTCTATGAGGGAACATTTTAAGTGGGAAGGTCAGGACTTCTCTGATTCACGGAAAAGGCTTAGAGAATTTTTGTTTTTACCTCAACATAGGCCCTTAGCTATTCCCCCTGTTCTGGATGTTGTGCAAGATGTATTTTCAGAGGCTTCACTTAATCCTAATTCTCTGCCTCCTGTTGAACCGGATAGGTATTACAGGGTACCTGAGGCTCATAAATATCTCTATAAGAGTCCTAGGGCGGACCCAGAAACTGTTAGTCAGGGGCCTAAGGGTGTCAAGGCCTCTGTTGTAAAGAATCCGGTTCCTCTAGATAAAGAGGCCAGAGCTTTGGATAGATGGGGAAAGAAGGTCTATACATCTTCTACCTTAGCTATGAGGGCTTTGAATTGCCAGTTTCATATGTTGAAATATCAAAATTTTCTTCTTTCGCAATTGAAATCTAAGGTGGATGCTCTGGCAGAAGGCATTGACTGTAAAGAATTACAAGATTTGGTGCATGTCTCTGAACAGGTGGGTAAGCATTCTTTACAGTGTGGTTTTGATGCTTTGCAGGCCTCTTCTAGGGTGGCTGCCACTGGTTCAGTTCTTCGAAGGCACGCCTGGCTTAAGGATCAGAATTTATCTGACCATGTTAAGACAAGGATTTTGGATGCTCCTTTGCAGTCTGAAGTGTTGTTTGGTCCACCTGTGGAGTCAGTCTTGAAGAAATTGGAAGACAAGGCTAAGTCTATGCAGACTGTTAAAGATTTTTTGCAAGTTCAGCCTCCATAGTTTAGTAGAAATTGGCCTGCTAAGGGGTGGACGTATCCTTCTTCTGATTCTCAGTCTAGGGGTAGATCTAGACGTGGTAGGGGCAGAGCTCATAGTTCCTTCAGACCTAGAACATGGAGTTCACCTGCACAGTCTTCGAGTGAGGGCAGGGGCCAGTCCTTTCGTAAACAGGCCCAATGACCTACTTTTTCGGCTGCCAGATCCTTCTTGCCTGGCAGCACCTTTGGGAGGACGGTTGGCACTCTTCAAGGAAAATTGGATTTTAATTACCCAAGACAAATGGGTATTGGATATCATACACCAAGGTTACAAGTTTTATTTCCATACCTTACCTCCTTTCAAAGGCATGCCAGACGTTCCTCCTCAGCAAAGACTAGAGGCTCACAAACAGATTTCTCTACTACTTCAAATAGGAGCTATACAACCGGTCCCTCTGCCAGAAGTGGGCCTAGGATTTTATTCTCGCCTGTTTCTAGTACCAAAGAAAGGGAACACGTGGAGACCAATTTTGGATTTATCTATCCTCAACACATATCTGGACATTCCCAAGTTCAAAATGCTGACGTTACAACAGCTTTTACCTCTGCTGGGCAAAGATCACTGGATGGTGACTCTGGATCTCAAGGAGGCTTACCTTCATGTTCCTATCAGGCCCTGTTGCAGGAAGTATCTGCGTTTACGGGCTGGGACTTTTCATTATCAGTTCTCTGCATTGCCCTTTGGCTTATCTACTGTGCCCAGAGTGTTCACAAAGGTTCTGGCTCCAGTGGTAGCTTTCTTCAGGCTAAGAGGAATACAAATCTATCCTTATTTGGACGATTGCCTGATTCTGGCTCAAGGAAAGGACGAACTTCTTCATCATTTACAGTATGTGATGGCAGTGTTAAGATGCCTAGGGTATTCTGTGAACGAAATAAAGTCCAGTCTAGTACCCTCTCAGGACATGTGCTTTCTGGGTGTGAGACTGAATACAGCATCCCAGATGGCCTTTTTGACCCCGGACAAACAAAAGAATCTTTCTCTTTACTTCCACCAATTGTCTCGTCAGTCCAGGCTGACTGCAAGGACAGTCCTTCAAGCCTTGGGGTTCATGGCATCTTGTATTCTGGTACTTCCCAATGCCAAACTGCATATGAGGAAGCTACAATGGTATCTCAAAATGTATGGACGAACACTGCCAAGATATGGACACTGTCATTCAGATAATACCTTGCATTCAAAAGGAATTTTTGTGGTGGGCTCAGGAATGTCACCTAAACAAGGGACTCTCTGTGACCCGACCAGAGGCGAGTCAGATTCTAACGACAGATGCCTCAGACAAAGCTTGGGGAGCTCATCTGAATGGAAAATGGGTACAAGACACGTGGCCTGCCAGACTCCAACATTTACATATCAACTTGAAGGAGATGTTAGCAGTCCAATTTGCATTGATAGCTTTCAAGGATTTACTTCTTCCAGGGCAGGTGTTGATTCAAACAGACAACACAACTGTCATGTGGTACATCAACAAGCAAGGGGGGACACATTCATATCCTCTATGCAGACAAGCAATGATTTTGTGGAGACTGCTCTCAGTTTACAGCTAAATCTTCAGGCAAGGTTTCTGCCAGGAGCACAGAACTCCTTAGCAGATGTGTTGAGCAGACAAATTATGGGTCCCCACGAGTGGAAATTGGATCCTCATGTATTTCAAAAATTGACAGTGTTATGGGGAACTCCAGACATAGATCTGTTCGCTTCTCCACTAAATTACCAGCTGCCAAAGTTTTGCACAAAAAGGTTTCATCCCACAGCTTGGAAAGTGGATGCTCTCTCATTCAGTTGGAGCAATCTTCACGTGTATGCCTTTCCACCACTGCCTCTCCTCCCAAAGGTACTCCTGAAGGTCAGACAGGACAAGCCAACCATGATTTTAATAGCTCCGGATTGGCCTCGACAGCACTGGTACCCATTACTGAGAAGTCTGGTACGGGAGCCTCCATGGCCTTTGCCTTCGATTCCACACCTGCTGTCTCAGGAGAACAGTCATCTATTCAATGCCAAACTTCATTCTCTACATCTAACAGCCTGGCATATTCTGTTTTAAACCCTGGAGGGTCTCAGCTTCCACAACAAGTTTTGAATGTTATTTTGGAGGCCAGAAGGCCTAGTACAAGGAAAGTTTACGGAGATAAATGGAGGAGATTTTTACTTTGGAGTACAGCAAAGGACTTTGATGTTTCTAAACCTAATTTAAGTGTTGCTCTTCAATACCTTACTGAGTTATTGGACAAAGGTTTGTCCTTCTCCTCTATAAAGATTCATGCTGCAGCAATTTCTGCTCACTATGACTGTGACCCACCATTATTTTCTCATCCTTTGTTTAAGCAATTCCTTAGAGGGGCAAAGAATATAAGACCCCCAGAGCTCCTACTCCTGCTTGGGATCTCAATTTTGTGTTGGAGAAACTCACTCTACAACCTTTTGAGCCTGCAGCGACTGCCGAGTTGAAATATTTATCATGGAAGACTGCTTTTTTGTTGGCCATTACCTCTGTGAGAAGGGTTTCTGAATTACAGGCCCTTATGGCGGTTGAGCCTTTCTTAATTTTCCACAAGGACAGGGTGTCTTTGCGTACTAACCCTTCCTTTATGCCTAAAGTGGTTTCTAGTGTGGCTTTAAACCAAACTATTCATTTGCCTACTTTTTATGCAAACCCCCAAAATAAAGGGAGAAGATTTTGCACACTTTGGATATACACAGACAGTTGCGATATTATTTGAGCAGAACTAAAGGGTTCAGGCAGTCTCAGCAGTTGTTTGTTTCATTTGCTTTGGGTTCTCAGGGCAAACCTGTTTCAAAACAAACTATTTCTAAGTGGATTGGTTTTGTATTGCTTTCTGTTATTCCCATCATGGTAAGGAGATTCCAGCTGGGATTAGGCCTCATTCCACTAGGGCTACTGCCACTTCTACAGCTTTTTAAGGGGTGGCTACTAAAGATATTTTGGAGGCAGCTACTTGGAGTTCAGTGCATACTTTCTCTAAGCATTACCACCTTCCACTTTACTCTAAATCTAGGGCTGGATTTGCCACTGCAATTTTACAGGGCATTTTGGCAGCTCCTAATGCTTTATAGTTTTGCCATCCTCCCTTACCTCTGCTTTGGGATTCTACCCATATGTAAGGACTGCAGCAATGTGAGATGAAGAACATAGTACAGTTTTGTACCTACCATAAATGTAGATGTTCAAGATCCACATTGCTGCAGTCCAATTTACTCTCCTCCTTCCCCTCTGTAGTTAGAGGTGGTTGTGTGGTTTGGGTTGTAAATATTGTAAATATGGTTAGTGCAGGGGTGGTTGGCTGTGTTTTGCTGTTTTTTGGCTTTGGCCTTTCTTTTTAGGGCCTTCTGACATCTGGGGCAAGAAAAGACTGAGGATATGACGTCGGTCATGCGCATTTGTACCCTGACGTCCTGATGTCAGTTTTAAGCGCCTTGACCGACGTCAGCCTAATACTTTGGTATTCGGGCCGACCGAGGACAGCGGACTACCCCATATGTAAGGACTGCAGCAATGTGGATCTTCGAACATCTACATTTATGGTAGGTACAAAACTGTAATTTTCACAGCTTTTGTAAATGCTAACACAAGAATGTTAAGTTGTCAATCTCGCCTTCATTCTTGCTGGATGGGTTCGGAGCCGATCCTCGGCTCCGACTCGGCACTTTCTTAGCTTGAGAACTCCTTTTACCAGCTCGAGGCAACCCTATATCCCATGATGCAAGGCGGGACTACCCCAGATCTCGTTTGCCGCTTAGCGAAAGAGGTCTCCTTTGCCAGCTGAGGTAAGTGATTTTCTGGTAAAATCAGAAAAAGCTTAGTTAGGAATTTATTTTCCCCTTTTAGTCTTAGTATAGTCTGTAGTATATTACAGCCTACCCTATTCCCTTCCTTTCAAACTTTATAACCCTTTTTTATAACCTTTAGTATAAAGTTTTAGTTAGGCCTAAAACCCTATTGGCTAATCCCTTCCTGTGTGTTGTGTGTAGGGGATTAATTTGTGTGTTTGTTGGGGTTTGTGTGTGTTACTTCCTCCTAGGATATGTCTAGGGAAGGCAAGGTCTCAGGCTTTAAGAAGTGTGACCAGTGCTGTCAGAAAATGTCTCTGACAGACGGTCACACTTCTTGTGTGTACCTGGGGCCTTTGCACCTGCAGGACTCCTGTGCTTTGTGTCACGCTTTTAGCCAGAGAGTCCTGCAGGAAAGGAGGAATAAGCTTATCCTCCGAGGCTTACTTAAGCCAGAAGGTTCTCCCTCTAAAGCAGGGTCTGGGAAACCTTCTAAACCACCGAAGGCTCAGGCTTCAGTATCCAAGCCTCCTCCGGTGGCGGCTCCGTCGGGCGAGATCGCTCGGCTGGAACCGATGCATCTACCGTTAAAGTAGTAGGGTCGGCGGCTGGCTCCGATACCTTCTCTACTGTGGCCTTGTCGGCTCGGCTGGAGCCGACACTTTATCCAGCATCGGGCGAAACCGGCTCCATCTGAGTTCAGGGACTTCGGCTCCGATGGCGACCGAAGAGATCTCGGTCCCCTTCGATACTGAGTATCCATTCGGCTCCGGGGTCTCCTCTTTTGTCGGAGCGGAGCCATCGGAGCCGATCTTCGAGATCTTCCAAGCTGTCTGACCACGACTTAGAGAGGGTGGTAAGCAGGCTGTTGAAGTCTCAGGCACTGGCCCAAATGCTCCATAGCCCGTCTCAACAGACTTCGGCTATAGCCTTACCCGTTGAACTTCCTCCTCTGACTCCACACCAGAGTTCGGAGCTGGAGCTTCTCGGGACAGCGACTGTTTCGATGCCGGAGCCGATACATCCTTTGGCTCCGTCGTCCTCGGCTCCGATCTCCTCCTTGAGGCCTTCCTTGGAGGGATCCGGTCATTGGGTTTCCACTGTCGGCTCCGAGGGGGCTAGTGGCATCGGACCCTTGTCCGACCCCGCTCTCCCTCTCGGGGCTTCGGCTTTGGTAAGCTCGGCGCCGACATCGGCCTCGGAGCCTTCCCTCTCATTGGAGCCGGGAATTCCTGTTTCTTCAGAGCGGGGATATTCCGGTCTCCCGGGGAGGGGAGCCTTTGAGGTGATGAGGAGTGTCCTGGCCTCTGAGCCTGGTCAACGGTCTATCCCTCTAGCTCCTCCCTCATCAGTGCCTGCAGGCGCCTCTTGCCAGCCTCTTGCTCTCAGGCCCAGGGATCCATCGCCCAGGTTTCCCCACTGGGAATTTCCTCCTCTTCCGAGGTTTCTCCTGATCCTGCAGGGGAACCCCTCGAAGAGGGCGTAAGAGGAAACACACAGACTCCCCTGAGTCTACTACATCTGATACCGACTTAGATGAGTCGGAGGGTTCCCCACGGTCCCCCTCTGAGGATGTCTCCTTTTCAGACATCCTTGAGCTCCTCAAACAGAGGGGGAATTGGCCCTCCATTGACCCCTCCGAGGATGAGTCGGTATACCTGGAGGCTTTTGGATCCCGACCCTCCACCTCCTGGGTGTCTCCGCCTTTCGACCCACTTATGCAGGTAGTGGCTCGGAAGGCGTGGGTGGCTCCAGATTCTGCGGAACCTGTCCCCAGAAGACCATCCAAATTCATTACGGCCCCTTCGGACAAACAGTTCCTTTCCAAGGGTGTCTCGGTGGATGCTATGGTGGTGGCGGCTGCCACTAAGAAGGAACTGGCGGATCCTTCAGTACCTGTCCATCCTCCTAATAAGGACTCTAGGACCATGGACAGGTATGGAAAGCGGATGTTTTCTTCAGCGACCTTTGCTATGCGTTCGCTGAATTATCTTTGTCACTTCACCAGGCTTCAACGAGATGTTCTCAAAGAACTGGGTGAAGTAGTTCAGGATCCTTCTGCTGCTGGGGCTCAGGAAAAGATTGCCTCGCAGCTTGCTATCCTAAATTCCATATCTAACTCCTCCATGCGGCTCATATCTTATGCGGCCGATGGAGCGAGCAGCCGCAGGCACAGGAGTTGCTCTTAGGCGCCAAGCCTGGATGCGGCTTTGTAATTTTATGGACCCGTTTAAGGCGTCCTTCACTAATACCCCTTTGATGGTTCGGCTTTGTTCGACCTCAGGTGAAGGATACCTTGACCAGGTGTGAGCAGGACGGTAAAACTCTTTCTGCCGTTGGAGTCCAGTTTTCCACTCCTTCTAGACCATATCCCAAGGGTCAGTAGTCGGAGACGATGTGGTTCCGAAAAGCCCAAGGCGCTACACGGACGACGTGGTCAGTTTACCCCCAGAGGCAGAGGGGGTAACAATAATAGATGCCGCCCTAGAGGCAGGGGGGGTCCTCAGAACCAAGGCAACAGGGAGTCTCTTCCTGAGAAGCCTTTTCAACATCCCTGAGGTGTTGCCCGACTGTCCACCCTTGGAGGCAGTCGGGGGAAGGATTTCACTGTACCCAGTAGCTTGGCAATCCCTATCACAAGAGATGTGGGTACAGTCGATTATATCCGAGGGTTACAAAATCCCCTTCGAAAGGTTTCCCGTACCTCTACAATCCCTTCCAGACATCTCACCCGGTCAAAGGGATTTGGCAGAACAGGAGGTTTCAAAACTCCTAGAAAAGAGCCGTCAGGCGGTGCCGGCAGACCAGGTAGGATCCGGCGTCTACTCGAGATTCTTTTTGGTCCCCAAAAGGACGGGAGATTGGAGACCAATATTAGACCTGAGCAATCTAAACAGATTTGTCAAGAAGGCAAGATTCCGGATGGTCACGCTTCAGTCCATTCTGCCCTTTCTGGGCAAGGACAACTGGATGTGCTCTATAGACCTTCAGGATGCATACTATCACATAAAGATTCACAGGCGTTCCAGGAGGTTTCTCCGCTTTCGGCTAGGGACCAGTCATTACCAATTCAGAGCCCTGCCCTTTGGCCTCACTTCAGCCCCCAGAGTGTTTACCAAATGCATGGCAGTGGTCACAGCTCATCTGAGACGTCAAGGATTCCAGGTATTTCCTTATTTGGACGACTGGCTCCTCTCCGCCACTACCAAGTGTCAACTTCTTCAGACCAGAGACTACACTCTGCAGCTTTGCAGGAGTTTGGGAATTTCAGTAAATTTCGAAAAATCTTCTCTGCGGCCTTGCCAATCTATCACCTTTATAGGCGCAGAATTAAACACCGTAAAAATGTCAGCCAGACTAACAGATCAAAGAATTCTGGACATCCAAAAATTCGTTCGGCTTCTTTTGCAAAGCAACAAGATCAAAGCCAGATTTATACTGAAGGTTCTAGGTCTTATGGCTGCAGCCATTGTTCTCCTTCCACTAGCTCGCTTCCACATGCGTCTTCTGCAGTGGATGCTTTTCACGCAGTGGTCGTACCACAGTCCTCCGATGAGGCACGAAATCTTAGTCACACAGTCGTGCAGGGCTCATCTGGAATAGTGGATATCTTCCCCTCTTCTTCATCAGGGCCGACCCTTTATTCCCCCTCCTCCAGTTGCCACAGTCACTACGGATGCCTCTCTGATCGGGTGGGGGGGCATTATCAGGGCAGGATGGTCCACGGGACGTGGCAACCCATAGAATACCATCTGCACATAAATGTCCTGGAGATGAGAGTAGTGCTTTTAACGTTGCAAGCCCTCGACGACTTTCTTCCCACGGGGACTATTGCAGTACAAACGGACAACATGTCCGTGGTCTGGTACATCAACAAACAGGGCGGAACCAGGTCCTATCCATTATGTCGAGAAGCTCTCAGACTTTGGCAATGGGCGATCTCTTCTCAGCGGTTTCTGATAGCAACGCACATCCCCGGCAGGTCCAACCTATTGGCGGACAGGCTCAGCAGATCTATTCTGATGCCTCACGAGTGGTCTCTCAATCAATCTGTAGTGGATCAGATTTTTCTGAAGTGGGGCACTCCTTGTTGCGATCTTTTTGCTACTCCTCAAAACAACAAGTGCCCAGATTATTTCACTCTCTTTCCCTTCCAGGCCAACCCCTGAGAGACTCTCTAACCCAGGATTGGCCTCGGGGACTTCTATACGCTTTTCCTCCCTTTCCCTTGATTCCACAAGTCATTCAGAAAGCCACCGTTTTGAGAGCCAAATTGATCCTCATTGCTCCATATTGGCCTCGACAAATTTGGTTTCCGTCTCTGCATCGTCACCTTCTGGTGCAGCCCTGGCATCTGGACCCAGTTCCGGATCTCTTGATCCACCAGTCGGGTCAGCAGCACCGGGCCATTCATTCTCTCAACCTCACTGCTTGGTTGCTCCACTTCCTTCCTTAGCCAGGCTACCGATGATTTCTGACTCAGTCAGAGACATTTTAGTGTCTTCTTTGAAGTCGTCCACTAGGACTGTTTATGCTAGCAAGTGGCGACATTTTTCTATTTGGGCAAACTCCAGAAATATTGATCCCTTTACTGCTCCTGTACATTCTGTTTTAGATTTCCTGGCGGAGGTTTTTCATTCAGGATCCTCGTCATCTACAGTCAAAGTACAACTGGCTGCTATTTCCAAGTATCATGTTGGCTTGCATGACAATAACATTATGTCTCATAGATTATGCAAGGCCTTTTTGAGAGGAGTTTTTCTCCTAAAACCACCTATAAAGCATCCTCCTCCGCAATGGGATCTAAACTTAATGTTGGCATCCTTGATACTACCTCCCTTCGAACCGTCTGCTTCATGCTCTTTGAAGTTATTGACCTGGAAAACTATATTTTTACTGGCTGTCACTTCTGCAAGAAGGGTTTCAGAGATTCAAGCTCTCTGCATTCGTTCACCTTATTTGGTTTTTCATAAGGACAGGGTATCATTAAGAACTAACCCTTCCTTTCTCCCCAAAGTCGTGTCTCAAACCAATATTAACCAACCTATGGATCTACCAGTCCGTTTCCCAAACTATTGCGACAGAGCTGAACAGAAACTCCATTGTGTGCATGTCCATCGTCAGCTCAGGTACTATTTGCATAGAACTAAACAATTTAGAAAATCGGACCAATTATTTGTCTCCTATGCAGAAAACAGGATGGGTCTTCCAGTTTCTAAAGTGACCTTATCCAGATGGTTGACTTCCACCATTTCCTATGTGTACTCTCTCAGAGGCAAACAACTGTCTTCTAAGCCAAAAGCACACTCAACCAGGAGTCTATCCACTTCTGCAGCTTTTCAGGATAGACTACCCATTGATACCATTTGTGCAGCAGCTACTTGGGCCACGCCTCATACCTTTGTCTCTCATTACAAGTTGGACTTGGCCACCAGAGATAGGGCCAGTTTTGGTTCCACAGTTCTCAAGAGTCTGTTCCATTGAGCCACCCGGGATACAGGTGCTAGGGACGCGGTCCCATCCAGCAAGAATGAAGGCGAGATTGACAACTTAACATTTAGAAGTTATGTACCTACCATAACGTTCCATGTTAGTTGTCTTCGCCTTCTTTCTTAAGGCCCCTCCCTCCTTCCCCCTGGCCTGGACAGATCTTGAAAAGTCTCCTCTTCTCAGGTTGTTCTCTCCTGACTCTTAGGTAGGAGAGTTATTTGTTAGGAGTTGTTGTTTCCTAGTTGTTCTAGGTTTATCCTTAGCAGGGTATGTTAGCTACCAAACGAGATCTGAGGTAGTCCCGCCTTGCATCATGGGATATAGGGTTGCCTCGAGCTGGTAAAAGGAGTTCTCAAGCTAAGAAAGTGCCGAGTCGGAGCCGAGGATCGGCTCCGAACCCATCCAGCAAGAAAGAAGGCGAGAGAAGACAACTAACATGGAACGTTATGGTAGGTACATAACTTCTAATTATCTGCCACTGCTGGGTCTTTAATGTTACAGATTTATAGGGGCCTTATCATTTTTTTTCTTCTTCTTTTCTAGTATCCGTCCCTATAGATCTTGTTTACGGCTAAGTCAGATTGCAATTTGCAATGCAGTAAATGTAGTTAGTCTTCTTTCTTATAAGCAAGCCAAACATTAAAAGCAGTTACAGTATTCCACGTAATTTTATCTTTAAGGATCTTTTTATTCCATATATTTGAGTGCTTTCATCCTATAGTACACACTTTCTCAGATCTAAATAGGCTACCCATCTATGTCAAGCAAAGTTCTTCATTAGCACTCTTCAAGAAAAATCTTGATGAGTGGATGGGAAATAGGAAATACACCCCGGGGATCACTTCTGTGTCTCTGTTCAACAGTGGCACAGGAAAATAACTTTCTTGGGTGGCGTGAGCCAGGGAACCTTGTTGGCTAGGCTTACGTAGGCCCTTGGGCTGATAGCCTAGTACCTACCTATAAACCTATAAATAAATTATTGCATTATAGTTACCTTATATAATTGCACTGTTCAAAAACTGTAGATAAAAAATACAAAAAGAAAAAGTAAATCACATCCTCATAATTCCCTTTTTGCTAACAGAACCATGGTCCATCCTTCTACAAATTTTAATAGCTTGGCTAGTAATCCTCCTTCATAACAGCAAGTTGTTAAGCCAGTGAGAAAGCAGACTTCTATATCAAGACCTCTAAGGTTTCAGTCTAACAGCATGGATAGTGGCAGATTGATACTAAACAACCATCTTTTTTCTCCAGGTGTAATGCTGATTCCAAAACAAGTTAAGTGGCCTCCTACCAGAAACTTAATTCATGTCTAAATCTCTTTGGAGATAAATTTGCATATTCTTTTAAGCTGTTGTAGGTATATTTTGGCAGGATGTGTAATGAACTGCTGGTGAGCTTGCTCTATAACCATGTCATTGTGGTCTAAAAATCATAGGTTATTATCTGTGGTGACAACTTCCATTTGGGAACTCTTTGTAAGAAAGCATTAAAAGTATATACGAGACATGTTTTTCCAAGTTTACAAAATATGTATTTTTTTTAATAATTGGATATTAATCTGCTGATACTTAGCCACTGTGTTAACTAGAACTGTTTTACTCAAGATCCTCAGTAACTTATCTAAATTATACAGTGATGTGCAGTCATAATCATACTGGCTAAGAATTCTGTCTCCAGAATGCTGACACACCTTGTTGCTAAAGAAAAAAAAAATAAGAGGATTTAAGATGGACCTTTTTGACATTATAAGGCTGACTGTACAGGGCTGTAGCGATATTTTTGCAATGCAGTAGCCCCAGTTGGATTTGGTGATGGTTAGTTTGTTTGTAATCCAGGCCTGGGAGTTTGAATCTAATCCCTTTCCCTGTATACATTGTATCAATAGAGATCAGATGCCTATAGATACAGCATTGCCATGTTACTCTTTGGCTGTGTGTGTGTGTGTGTGTGGGGGGTCTCTGTGAGAAATGCCCCAGTTAAGTATACCTGGTGGTTAGTGTTACTCTGGTTCAAACCATGTACCATAGGTACAAAGAGCAAGACTATGAATTCCCTACCCACACCACCACTTGTGTTTAATGTTTGAAATGTTTGGACATGTGTTCACTGTTTGAAATGTTTGGCCCTTTGGTCTGTTCCTCTTAGAATTTGTGTTTTCTACCAAATTAGTGAGAACTGAATTTACTAAATAATGATAGCCATTTAAGTTTCAGTCTTCCCATCTTTCAGGAAACGCATATTAATGCAAAACATTTTATTCTAGCAACTTTTCTAAGATTATACAAGCAATGTTTAAAATGTGTCCCAGGTTTTGGGCCTTTGCTCCCCCCCCCCCCAATAAATGTTGACTGTTTCCAGATTTTTTTGTGCTGCATAGTTCTTCAGGGGGAGAGAAGTTTAGTGCTGCTAATGCCAACTCTGTTTGTGTTGTTAGTAGCACAACAGATAGAAAATGCAGAAGGCTGTGGGTTCTACAACCACAGTATGTAGATGGATTCCTGATTTATTTATTTATTTTACATTTATTGACCGGGATTGTCTGACTGAGCTGAAGAGCCCTTCTTCAGTGGAGGCCTGGGGAGAAAAGCCCCAACATATTATACAATACTAATACTGCACTGTGTTGTACTTTAAAGGGGGTGAATGCTGCAGTCCTGAGAATGTTCTCTTTGGCGGAGATACCTAGTAACTATGAACCTGTTATCAGTTTGCCATCCATTCCCTATTGCAATATTACTAGCTTATTTTTTAATATAACATAGGCAGTTTAATCCTCAAGGGCAATAGGCACTTTATTTGTAGATGAAACAATGAAATATAAAGTTGTTTGCTAGCCGCAACCTCTTCATTAGTTACAGTTCTCTTTAATGTGGAATTATTTAGATGACTTTTATTTCTCCAGAGCCTGTGTATATTTAGTGATACTGGTGGATTGTAGAAGTTTGACTATACTTTTATGATGGAAATATTCTGAATTGGGCAGGATTGTCATTATTGGTTCATGCATTTTGTTTCATTGCTTACTGGACGAATGTTCAAAACAATAAATTTAAAACGCGATCTAACAAGTGTGTTGTATTATATAAGGAATATAATTTAATACAGTAAGGAAGGTGTATAAAGAACACATGTATGTTTCATGTGCAAGGGGCCTATGATTTGAAAACAGCCCAAAGGTAATCTTTATCCATCACTGGTCAGATGCATATTCTTTGCATGTGGGTTTCAGTGCTGTTTCAATGAATGTTAATGCTAAGTCTATTTTTATTGTGAGACTGTATTGCTTTGTTTAGCAGATATCTATTAGTGTTTGTGCTATAAAATATAAAATAAGTTTTAAATGAAATCCAGGTAATCATTGTAGAAGTAAAGCAGTATGCACATTACAGTGTTTATGGTAAATGGGGTGAAATAGCCAAGTAATGGGATATTGGAATGGGTGCAGGGGGAGGGCTGTGTATGGGGGGGGGCACATTTGACCATGATTTTATAGGAGGGGAAGGGCGGCAAACTCAAAGACAGCCTCAGGCGGCACAAATTCTAGCTATGCCACTGATCAGTAGGCTATGGAGAATGACTTTTGGAGGTCCTAGCAAACTATAATATTCTTTTGCAAGGATTAGAATATTGCCTACCATTAAATGCCCTACTTTTATCACAGAACCCACTTACTGCAAGTCACCAAAACAAAGTCCTAAGGTTCATCATCTTCTCCCTTCCTAGTGAATGTCATTGCTACGCATTTCAAAAAAAAATAGTTAGCATTTACTACAGAGTCTTGGGCCATACTTTGGTTGGTCTTTTCCTCAGTTTGCATTTGAAAGTCGGTACCCTATAATTCCATGAGTAGGCGTGGCTACACAATTATGTATGCAAATTTTATGTTAATCAGCACACAGATTTATACCTATTTTTCATGGCCCTTTGTCCAGAATTTTGATGTTTCCAGGTTGAGAGGTATACTGTGCAAGTGTGTGTGTGTGTGTGTGTGTGTGTGTGTGTGTGTGTGTGTGTGTGTGTGTGTGTGTGTGTGTGTGTTAGAAGGGGAGGGGCAGACGAACAAAGCTGAAATGTAGTTAAATAATAAAATCCAAAAAGATTGAAAGAGTCTGCAAAGACTCATACCAGATGATTGTTTGTTTTACTCATTATATACTTTTAGTGTGATCTTTTTATTTTATTTTTTATGTCTTTATAAATTTATTTTTGTTTTACTATGGGTTGCTGTGCAGCTGTGGAAAAGAATTCCAACATATAATATTTGTACTTGAGTACCACTTCTTACGTGCCTTGTATTTTCATTCCACCCGAGAGGTGTTACTACTAAACATGCTGCATCCTTGTCACTCCTTACTGGTTATGAACATGTTGATTTGAAATTTAACTCGGCAGATGATGCTTTTTCTAATTTTCCTTACCCAAGTTCTTCCTAGACATATGAATGGTCAACTATGTCAGCAGAAATCTGATTGGCGTGAAATCGTGCCACATTTACATGGAAGCTGTCTGTATGTCTGTGTGGCATCTCATCTACTTTGGGGACTGATAAAGCAAGATCAGATTTTTTTTTTTGTGCCTGACCTTGCCAGTCATTAATCAGAGAAGTATGACATAACATAGTGTACTTTGTGGGATGGTATCCGCACCTCTAAGTGTTAGATGCCAGGTAGACCTTGCGTGAGCAGACAGATTTTCTTGGGCATTCATTATTAAGGGATATGCTTCATTCCTTGCAATTGCTTTTTGTTTGGGGGTGGCCTAGCTATATTATGCCTTATTTAAAAATATTTTATATTTTCACCATTGTCAGTTTTCTGCTTGTCAGTAAAATGTTTGTTTTAAAATAAATGCATTTAAGTTACTAAAGCTACATAATTAGTCAGTTAGTAAGTAGTAAAATAGTGTACCCACCAAATGTCAGTGCGAAGAGTGAAAAATTGGAAGCTAGAGCATATTTGGAAAGCCAGACAAGTTCTCCCTATTACCCTCAGCTTATAAGCTTAAGTAATGAAATAATTTATTTTGGTGAGAAAATCATCCTCAGTTTTATCAAAATAATTTAGCTAATAGTTGTTTTCTGTAACGCAAGGCATATCAAGTTAACATAACATTTTTCTTAATTTTCGAGTATAGGAAGGGATGTTTTATCCAGAATTTGTAAGTATTTCTTTTGCAGCTGTTTTGATGTTTTTCATATGCTTTGCTCGCTCACTGTTTCATTCATTTACTGGTGTATGAACTAACAGTGAACCAGGTTTTGATCTCATTGTGACCATCGTGTCACAGTGTCCTCTTGATGCAAACATAAAAGAAATTCTGCAATTATTTTTTAATTCATTTGGGTATATATTCCAGATGTGCTGTACTAGTTTGTATTATGACTGAGTGAAAAGCATTATGCAAAAATAAACATGACCACTTATGTTAAGCAGAAAGGCACTTTTCACATTTTTTTCTTTTATTGAGCAGGAAATCATTTAGAATGTTCTCTTCGTTCTGGTTTTGGGAAAGGGAGATGGAGACTTAAGTCATATATTGTTTGTTGTAGTTTGATCTACATATCCAGTGATCATGGGCAGTGTTAATTATTCCCCCTTTGCTTCATTTGTAAGTATGAGCTGCATTAGTCCATAAAAAGGCATTCTCAAGATGAGACAGCTCAACATTCAGCAGGTGCGCCCATCCTCCAACACACATAAAATCCCTCCCCCTGCTACCCAACCCCCTCACCACCAGTGTTTACCAGGAGAGGTCCCCGCAGTGGAGCATAGCATCTCCAACCCACTCAGATTATTTAATTACTGCGTTCTTACTGAGCTAATGCTGTGCTGTGAAACCTACAGGGCCTGCTGCTCTGTGCACTGGGACAGAATATTAAATTAATCAAACCCTGCTTTGTGAAACAGTTCCTTAAACTCTTGCCTTATTTCCTCTTTTATACATAATTTATTATGCACTTCATCTGTCACATTTTTATTGCATTTACTTTGCAGAGTTAGGTGACTGCTGTGTTTAGGTTATCAACTTATTGCTGAGTGTGTTGTCTGTGATAGCTTCAGGTGACTGGATTTTAGGAAAACTTTTCATAGATATCACTTTGGAAAGTCTGGTACCTTAACATTTGGTTTTAACTGCTGATGTACTTGCTGTGGCAATTTCAACCTGAAGCAGCAGTCCTTTCTATATGACAATGTTGTCTTCTGCCATAGCCGAAGGGTCTCAGGCAGCCTTGTTACACATAAGGTGCATACTGTTCACATGGAAGCATCCTGTGTATGGAAAAATTTGTGTTAGAATTTTGCACACACACATTTCTCCAACTACATTTGTATCCCTTTAAAAGTATGGTCCCTTTATGTAATACATAAAGGGGAAATTGTGTATTTTTCTTGGAGAAAATATATTCCTATTGATAGCCTGTTATAATAAAGTTAAGAGAATTGTTGAGCACATACCTTTTTTGCACAAGAAATGTGGACAGTGCCAAAAGTAATGGGAGGACAAAGGCCCCAAAAAAGGGACAAATTTTAAATTTTGCTTGTATGAACTTAGAAAGTTGCTAAAATAAAAGGTTTTGTGTATCTGAATGATATAAAGTCTGAAACTTAAATGTTTGTCATAATTTAGTGAATTCAGCCCTCAATAATTTGTCAGAAAAGTACAAGTATTATGAGAAACAGACCAAAAATATGAGACAAAAATCTTGGCAATCTGTGAAAATCTGGACAGCTGAGAGCAATGGTTGGGCATTTTCATCCTTTTACTTGCTATCAAGCAGTTATAGTACTCCCCTCCCCCCCATTTCAGACCCTTAACCTTTTCACTAGCTTTTTATCTTGCCTGCATATTGTATCAGGCATCTGGAAGGTAGCACCTACCTGCTAGCACTCACATGTAGTCTGATTACCATTGGTCTCACTTTTCCCAGTTCCTCCTCTGCATCCTCCACTTTTTTTTCCGATCTCACTAATAAGCCATTCCCTTATGTAGAGTGCCTTTCGCAATCCACAAACCAGACTTTTTCATGTTTTCTTTTTTGCATACTTTGTACACAGGTATTGCCACATCTCATCCTCTCTTTGCAGTGGTCCATGCATCTGTAGTTCCTGTTTTGTCAGCATTATCTTCTCTTCTCAATGTCTGTAGTAAACCCTCCATTTGTTTTCCAGGCTTCCAGCATTGTTTCGCATTACTCTCCATAACCTCAGTTCCTTTACCCACTTTTTTTTAAATAGTGTTTACTTTCTGTGTTACCCCTATTGCCTCAAAAGGCTCTTTTTTAGCTCCTGCTTCACTAAACCTTCATTCCACTTTCACCTGCCAAGACGTTTGCACCCAAATATGCTGTATCATCCAGACATCCCCGGCTGTGTATGATGCAGTGGTCACTTTATTGACACCTGGTGTCTGATTTTGACTCTGCCCTCATAGTCGCACAACTCATCCTGTCCTCTTTTTCTCCCTACCCAATAGTGTTAATAATGGAGTTTCCAGTCATCAATAATGCCCCTTTCTGATTCAGTGCTAGTTCTTTTGAGTCGGCATCCTCAGTTTTGCCTGTTTTGTCCCCTTTACCAGCCTCCATCCCACCAGGCTAAACTACCCATCCATTGTACTGCTTAGAATCTCTTCTGTCCTTACTGCTGTTGTTAGTTTTCATCTCAGTCCTTTGCTCTGCTGCGTCCCATTCCATTATACTTTGGTTTCTCCTGCTGACTTTCCTGCTGTTACCCACAACACTCCTCTTTCTGAGTTTCCATTTTCCATCATTACAACTGTGAGTTCAGTCATCTTGGTTACTTTTTGCTCTGCCTTTTGCTCCAAGACTTTGTTCTGCCTCCTGCTTCCTTTTCATTTTTCTCTCACAGTCTCCAATTCCTCCTGTTTCATTATTGCTCTTCCTCCTCACTGTGTTCCCCCACCCTTCCTCCTGCTCTTTTTCCCAGCCTGTTTTACTCTCTTTTCCTCCACCATCCTGTCTTCTACCTCCTTGTATCCTGTTTCTGACCCTGAAGGTGTCATGATGCCTTGTTTCAGCTAGTATGTGGAGGCAAACTCCCTGCCTCATGACACACTCCCACATCTCTGCATACTAACTCAGACATCACATAACCTTGGAAAAAAGAAGGAACTGCTTTACCCCAACAGTTCCATCATCTCTCTAACTTTGATGAACATTTTTCAGTGAAACACGAGAGTCAAAGAAATAAGGTTAATGATCCATGTTGCAACAAGACATCTGATGTTGTCAATTTTTATTCATTCCTCAGCAACTGGGTTCCGATCTGATCTGACTCAGCCATTACTAAAGCTCGTAGCCACCAGAAACTCTCGAGCTCCTCCCTTTCCCTTCATGCACCAGCCATAATACTCCTTAGGTCTTGTTTGCCACTTTAGCATGAAGATGTGATGGTCTTTGGCTCTTGAGCTAAATAGCATTTTTGTTTTTCAGATAAGTGAAATTTTTCAAATAACTCTTTAATATTATGTTGTTTATTCTGTATTCTATACCTCTCTTTCTGCACGTTAGAGTGTACCTTATTTACCATTGTTGATAATTCTGTCTTTTATACCCTTTTTTAGGGCAATCTTCTTACCATCACTGGTATTTCTTTTCTAAAAATAAAAAAAAATCTTAGTTTTTTGTTATTAACTTTGGAAATGTCTGAGAAAGTCCCCTTGGGGTTTAAAAAATACATGGAATGTGGAGATAAAATTTAATTTTCAGACTCTCATGCTCTATGCATGTATTGTTTAGGCCCTTAGCAGTTAAATGTTGAATGCAGGGTTTGTCACGGATTTAATCCTAGGGCCCCTGGCTGATAGGAAGAATAAATTAATATTAAAAGGATTACTCCCCTCATCCTTTTTCAAAGCGTTATCTGGGGCAAAACCCCCCCCAATCACAATGCAAAAAAATCTTCTAAGCCTTCTGGATCCTCTACACCATCCTCGAATCCTACCACTGAGGAAAAAGGCCAGGAAATTGAATCCGAAAGCTGGTTCTGTATCAGTGTTTGACAATGTCAGCTTCATCTGATCTGACTATCGGATCTGAAGCCATTACCAAGAACTACATGCTCCTCTTCCTTGGATCTGGTGCCATCTTCCTTTCTAGAATTAGGTCGACGCTCAAGATCCCCATCACTGGCATCTGTTTTTTCTTCCAGGAGTCTCACAGAGGCAGATGTGGACATGATGATGATGAAGATGTTCTTCATGTTTCACTGTTGCAGTCATTACATTTGGGTAATCCTGCTGCTAGGTTGCCCTCAGTCGGCCTGAATTTCAAAGTCCTGGGTCCTGCGTCAGCTGCTGTCGCCCCTTCACTGACGTCAGGCCGTCAGGGGTATAAAAGATGCGGCCGACGCCATTTTCTTTAGTCTTTCTTGCCGCACGGTGCCCGAAGCAGAAGCAGTTCGCAAGTGCCAGTCGGCCGACTACTGAGATTTTCGTGTTCGAGTTTCAGATCCGAAGTCTTCAATAAAGCTAAGTACCCCATTGGGGAAACTTTTTTCTTGCTCCAGACCGATGTCAGAAAAAGTAAATAATTGTATTTCTTGTGGAAAGCAAATACCTCATAAGGACTTTCATTCTTACTGTATTACTTGCCTAGGCCCTGATCACAACGTTTCTGGTTGTCGGTTTTGTGCTAGATTTAACCAACACACTATTAAGCGTCGGTATGATTTTGCTTTAAACTATTTTGGACGCCAGTTTAATTATCCAGAAATGTCGTCGGATAGCCATCCGACTACCGGAGTTCACAAAAAATGCAAAGAAAAGGAGAGATAGACAACTGAGGCCCAAAACCGATGACGAAGCTTCTTCTAAGCCAGTCGCCGGTTTGCCGGTTCTCAGTGAGGTGCTTTCACAGCCCCTGACACCCGCTACTTTAGAGTCGCAGGCCGCTACCGACTCCCACGTGGAGTCGGCCATGCCGCTGGAAACTCAAGGTATTAGAGCGTCGGATACTATTCCTTCAGATGGGTCTGGAACCGCTGAGCAGACACTGGCTTCTGAGGGTGTATTCAGACCTAAACATATCTACATCAAACCTACTTCAGCTTCAAAGACAAAGGCTAAAGCACCTTCTAAAGCAAAGAAACAAACTCAAGAACCATGTGCACAGGCCTCTATGCCCAAAAACCAGATGCTCAAAATGGCCGAAGACTTGATTACCTTGATCAGGGGTTCCCATCCCCCTCCTGATAATAGGCCTAGGCAAGAGACTGTCTATGAATCTTCAGATCAGGTTTCTATTTCTTCTGATTCCTCTTCTGAAAAGGAATATTCTCTTCCCCCCTATGAGGATTCTTTTGCTGAAGAATCTATTCCTTCAGCTCCTCCTCCAGAGGACTATTCTTTTGGGGAAACCTTGCATACCATGAGGGAGCATTTCCACTGGGAGAGCCAAGATTTTTCAGAATCTAAAAAGAGGCTCAGGGATTTCCTTTTACTACCTCAACACAGGCCGCTAGCCATTCTACCTGTGTTAGACATTGTAGATGATGTATTTTCGGAGTCTAGTCTTACCCCAGACTCCTTACCTCCAGCTCTTGTTAAGCCTGACAGATATTACAGGGTTCCTGATTCTCATAAATTCATTTTTAAAAACCCTGCTGCAGACCCAGAAACTATTTCACAGGGTCCCAAACGAGTTAAGGCTTCCGCTGCAAAAACCCCACCCCCTCTAACAGAGATTCTAGGGCACTGGATAGATGGGGAAAAAAGGTTTTACACATCTGCTACCTTGGCTATAAGGGCCTTAAACTGTCAGTTTCATATGCTCAAATATCAGCAACATGTCATGGTGTTGCTTAAACAGAAAATGTTGTTAAACTCAGAATGTGCAGAAAACAAGGAAATGCAGAATTTATTGCATGCAGCTGAACAAGATGGAAAGCATACTTTGCAATGTGGTTTTGATTCTTTGGAGGCCTCCTGCACGGCCGCAATTACGGGTTCTGTAATTAGAAGGCATGCTTGGTTAAAGGAACAAAATCTACCTGATCATGTCAAAGTTAAATTGTTAGATGTACCTTTACAGCATGATACTTTATTTGGTGTTAAGGCAGAAGAGGTGTTAAAGAAAATGGAGGACAAAGCTAAATCTATGCAAACTATCAAAGATTATTTACAAGTGCAGCCACCTAGGTTTAGTAGACACTGGCCAACAAAGAATTAGTCCTTTCCTGTGTCAGACAGACCTCAAAGGGGCAGATCCAGACGCCCTAGAGGCAGATCCCAGGCGCAAGGTTCTTACAGGTCAAAGCAATGGGGTGCTTCTACCTCCAAAGTTGGAGAAGACAAATCACAGCCATACAGGAAACAGTCCCAATGACTTCCCTCTGCCTGCACCAAGCACTTATCTCCTTGCAGCACCCTTAGGGGGGAAATTAGCACTTTTTTCTCAAAATTGGCACATTATATCCCAGGACAAGTGGGTTCTAAATATCATGTCACAGGGCTACAAGTTCCATTTCCATACCCTGCCAAAGGCAAACGGCTGGCCAGATCTCCCAAAAAATCAATGGGCAGAGGCACAAAAACAAGTCTCATCCCTCATGGACATGAGGGCCATTCAACAAGTACCAGATCAAGACCAGGGACAAGGATTTTACTCAAGACTGTTCTTGGTACCCAGAAAGGACAAGGCCTGGAGGCCAATACTGGACCTATCTATTCTGAACACATTCCTGGAGATACCAAAATTCAAGATGTTGACTTTGCAGTAGCTTCTGCCCATGCTGGGCAAGAACGCTTGGCTTGTGACTTTAGACCCAAAAGAGGCATACCTGCATGTCCCAATCAGACAATTATGCAGAAGATACCTCAGATTCAAAGCTGGCTCAATGCATTACCAATTCTCTGCACTGCCCTTTGGCTTATCTACTGCGCCCAGGGTCTTTACAAAGTGCCTGGCACCAGTAATTGCATTCTGCAGACAAAGAGGAATACAAATATATCCTTACTTGGACGACTGTCTAATTCAAGCAGAGAACAAGGACATTCTTCAACAGCATCTGGCGTTTGTAAAAAGACTTCTAACATGCCTAGGGTACACAGTCAACGAAAAGAAATCAAAACTAGTACCCTCTCAAGAGGTAACATTCCTGGGTGCAAGCTTAAATACAACTGCCCAGATGGCTTATCTCACGCCAGACAAACAAAGGCAACTGACTACCTATTTCAAAATGTTGGCAACAAAGGCCCAGTTATCTGCAAGAAAAATTCTGCAGGCTTTGGGCTTCGTGGCATCCTGCATCCTACTAATTCCATATGCAAGACTGCATATGAGGAAACTTCAGTGGTACCTAGAAAGTGTTTGGACTCAACATTGCCACAACCTGGAAACGATAATTACCCTTATTCCCTGCTTGCAACAGGAGTTGCGATGGTGGGCACAGGCTTGTCACCAAAACAAGGGACAGCCATTCACATTACCCCCAGCCAGGCAGACATTAACAATGGATGCATCAGATTATGCCTGGGGGGGGGGGGCTCACATGGCAGGAAGATGCATTGAGGGCACATGGTCCTCAAACCAAATGCATCTATATATCAATCAAAAAGAGATGCTAGCTGTTCAAAATGCCCTGACAGCCTTCAAGGACCTACTTCATCCGGGACAACTACTGATAAAGACAGGCAACACCACGGTCATGTGGTATATAAACAAGCAGGGAGGCACACATTCTTATCCCCTTTGCAGACTAGCCATGACTTTGTGGAACACAGCATTAACTTACCAAGTACATCTGCAGGCACAATTCCTGCCAGGAAGGAAAAATACTCTGGCAGACGAACTAAGCAGAAACCTCATAGATCCCCACGAGTGGCAGCTGGATCCACAAGTCTTCAGCATGATAACAAGGAAATGGGAATGCCCGGACATAGATCTGTTTGCCTCCCCTCACAACTACCAGCTAAAAAGATTCTGCACATGGACTTATCACAGACAAGCATGGAAAGTGGACACCCTATCTTTCAGCTGGAAAAACCTATCAGTATATGCCTTTTCCCCTCTACCTCTCCTCCCCAAGGTACTCCTAAAGGTCAGACAGGAAAAGCCAAAATTGATACTGATTGTCCCAGACTGGCCCCGCCAGTACTGGTTTCCAATCCTAAAGAACTTGTCTTAATGCCCAGCTTGGACCTTACCTCATATACCTCATTTACTGTCCCAGAAAAACAATCAGATCCTGCACAGCCAACTCAGGACTTTAAACCTGGCAGTATGGTGGATAATGTAGACATATAAAACACACCTCTTAGTAAAGCTGTGATGGATGTCATTTTGGAGGCCAGAAGGCCTAGTACTAGAAAATCTTATGCTGGAAAATGGAAGAGATTCTGTGCTTGGAACCAGGCACAAGGATCTGATACAGCTGTGCCAAGTATTCCTCAGATTTTGCAATACTTAACTGAGATGCTGGACAAAGGCCTATCTTTTTCATCTATTAAAATTCACGCCTCTGCCATTTCGGCTCATTACAATACAGAGCCACCAATCTTTTCTCACCCTTACTAAAACAGTACCTCAGAGGGGCCAAAAAATTAAGGCCTCCAAGGAGATCACCAATGCCTGCATGGGACCTCAACTATGTCTTGGAAAAACTCACTCTGCCTCCTTTTGAGCCAGCTGCTACTGCTGATATAAAGTTTTTATCTTGGAAAACAGCTCTGCTCCTAGCAATAACTTCTGCAAGACGAGTTTCAGAGCTACAGGCACTCATGGCTGTGGAACCTTTTAGCATTTTTTATCCAGATAGGGTTTCTCTGAGGACAAACCCAACATTCATGCCTAAGGTGGTGTCCAGTGTGTCTCTTAACCAAACTATTCATCTGCCAACTTTTTATCCAAATCCACAGAACAAGGGGGAGAGAATTCTGCATTCTTTGGACGTACACAGACAGCATAGATTCTACTTAGACAGAACCAAAGTTTTCAGAAAGACAGAACAGTTACTAGTGGCATATGCTGCAGGACCACAAGGAAAGGCTATCTCAAAGCAGACTATTTCAAAGTGGATAGCCACTGCATTCGTTTTTGCTACTTATACCATGGCAAGCCAGAGCGTAAGGGCATTAGGCCACATTCATCCAGAGCTGCAGCCACTTCAGCAGCCTTTCTCAGGGGAGTACCAACCAAGGACATTTTAGAGGCTGCTACTTGGAGTTCAGTGCACACCTTTGCAAAGCACTATCATTTACCACTCTACTCTAAATCAAGGGCAGGCTTTGCCACTGCAGTTCTGCAGGGCCTCATAGCCGCTCCTAATGCTGTTTAGCTCCAGCCTCCCAACCTTAGCTTTGGGACGCTACCCAAATGTAATGACTGCAACAGTGAAACACGAAGAACATAGTACAGTTGTGTACACTTACCATAAATGTAGATGTTCGAGTGTATTCACTGTTGCAGTCCAGGTTACCCACCCACCTTTCCCCTTTTCCCTTTTCTTCTGATGGAACCTATCTTTCCTTCTCTGATTTATACAACCTATGTGGTGTATTTGCTTGTAGATGAAGGTAAAGTTTATATTGGTGCATGTATTTATATATATATATATATATATATATATATATATATATATATATATATATATATATAAATTTTGGCTACACTTTTAGGGGGCACCTGACATCTGGGGCAAGAAAAACTAAAGAAAATGGCGTTGGCCGCATCTTTTATACCCCTGACGTCAGGGAAGGGGCGACAGCAGCCGACGCAGGACCCAGGACTTTGGAATTCAGGCCGACTGAGGGCAACCTGCCAGCAGGATTACCCAAATGTAATGACTGCAACAGTGAATACACTCGAACATCTACATTTATGGTAAGTGTACACAACTGTACTTTTCTCTCAGCACAAATACAGATAGGAGTTATTCCGGCTCCTACCCCATGGAGTCAGGAAGCCTTTGTAAGCACACCACCTTTTTCGGTTTCTTCACTGATCCAACCACTTGTTTCAGTGCCCTTGGATTAGAGTCTTCAGGATCATCTACTTCAAATCAGAAGATCTTAGAAGTGAAGTTGTTCTGTCTAGCCATTCATTCTTTACTGATGGGTTCGGAGCCGGACATGGCCGACTAGGAAGCTCAAAGTTCTCCAGTAGCTCGAGACCCCACCCCTTATCCCACAATGCACTGCTGGAATTACCTCAGATCTAGTTTGCTGTGGCACGGATCTCTTGGTTTCCAGCGTTGCTCGAGACTTTATTGGGAGTTTTCAACTTTCAGCAAGTTATATTTTTCAATTCTTATATATCTTTGATCTATTTTTAATAATAGATATTACTAGCTAGTAGATAGTTGTTTTCTGTGTTCAAGCCCCTTTCCTCAGTAAAATCTTTCTTTGCCTTGGCCTTAATATCCCTTTTTTTAGTTGTTAGTCAGTGTTCCCTGTTTGGGACTCTTGTTATTGGATTACTTAATCCTGTTTATATTGATATAGTTGTCAGTTGCCCCTTTTGGGCTGTGTGTATTTGTGTGAGTTAGTTAAGATTTCTAAAACAGCTCATAGTTAAATAGTGTGTTTCAGTTAGTGGAAATTGTAAAATGTCTGAAGAAAAAGACAAACATCCAAAGTCTGGGTTTAAAAAATGCCCAGACTGCAGGCAGAAAATGTCAGTCACGGATGCCCATGTGCAGTGTGTTTACCGTTTGGGTGAGGTGCACCTGCAAGAGTCATGCAGTATCTGTCACTCCTTTTCCACCAGGGTGCTAGCAGAAAGGAAGAAGAAGTTAATTGATAGGGGTATTATCAAACACCCTTTTTCTGAGGCATTTTTTGACCAGGATGGAGCCAGCAAATCATCCAAATCTTCCTTTGAATCTAGGTCTAAAAAAGGAAAAAGGTCAGAAAGTGTGGTAACTTCGGCTCCACTGCCTTCGAAGCCAACAGTCTGTTCTTTTCGGAACCGGGACACTGCTCTGGAACCGGTTGCCGAAAAACCTCCGTCCATATTGCTCCAGTCGGCTCCATCTGTTCACTCTTCCAGGTCCTCTGTCAGTCTCTCTGATCTGGATATGGACCGGCTGGTTCAGAAACTCTTAAAGGCACCAGGCCTAGCTAAATTGCTGTCAGCTCAGACCCAACTGTCGGAGCCTAAGACCACTACTCTTGAATTATCTGCTCCTCCTCCGAGTCATACCAGACCTTCGGAGCCGGAGGAGGCAGACCTGATGATTGTGGATCCCTTGGAGCCGACACTTGCTCCAGTGTCGTCGGCTCCATCTGCTCGGACATTCTCAGTGCCGACCGGGGACTCTAGGAGCCAACACTCTCCGGTCGGATCCGAGGAGGATAGCCTCACCGACTTGTCGGTGCCGACTCTTCCTCTCGAGGACTCGGCTCGGGTGAGCTCGGCTCCTACATCGGGCTCGGAGCCTACGGCTTCAGTGCAGGAGGAGATTGTGGCTCAGTCGGAGCCGTCGACTCCTTCTCATCAGAGCCAAGGTGCATTCGAAGCCATAAGGCGAATGTTGTCTCCTTAAGACTTCCTCATCTCAAGGTCTGGCCCCTTCTTCCCTAAAGTGCCTGTGTCAGTTTCTGTCTCCTCCGGTCATCCCAAGCGTAGAGACCCTGAGGCTCAGGTAGCCCCACAGGGTGCTCCCTGCTCTTCTGAGACCTGTCAAGAAGTTCCCCCTGAAGAGGTTCCCAGGAAGAGATTATGCAAGAGGAGACATTTGGACTCATCCAGGAGTCTCTCACATTGGACACCAGCTTGGATGAATCAGAAGGGTCCCCTAGATCCCCCTCTGAGGACATCCCCTTTGTGGAGATTCTTGAAATTCTTAGGCAGAGGGGTGATTGGCAGTCCAAGAGCCCTACTGACGACGAGTCGGTTCTCCTGAAGGCGTTCGGGTCCCAACCTTCCACCTCTTGGGTATCTCTGCCCTATGATGAGCTTATGGATCTGGTCTTTCACAGGGCGTGGGAGTTGCCAGAATCTATGGAACCTGTTCCTAGGAGGCCCAATAAGTTTATTTCTGCCCCCGTGGATAAGTCCTTTTTGACCAAGGGAGTCCCTGTTGATGCCATGTTGGTGGCGACAGCCACCAAAAAGGAAATATCTGAGACTTCCTCATCTATCCATTCTCCTAACAGAGAATCTAGGATCATGGATAGATATGGGAAATGCATCTTCAGTTCAGCGACTTTCTCATTCCGATCACTGAACTACTTGACACATTTTACCAGACTGCAGAGAGATCTCCTTAAGGAGTTGGGAGATACTCTTCAGGGTGCTGTAGCTTTGAGTGTATCTGACAAGATTGCCACTCAGCTCTCTACCCTCAATTTGATAGTCAACTTGTTCATGCGTCTCGTATCTTGCGCAGCTGATGGTTCAAGTAAAGCCGCAGGTACAGGAATCGCTCTTCGTAGGCGTGCCTGGATGCGACTCTGTTCCTTTGCGGAACCCTTCAAGTCTTCCTTTACTAATACCCCATTTGATGGCTCATCTTTGTTTGGGCCAAAGGTGAAGGAGACTTTGACCAGGTGTGAGCAAGTAGGAAAGTCTCTGTCTGCCATCTGAGTCCATTTTTTCACTCCCACTCGACCCTTTCCTAATGATCAGAGGGGAGGAAAGATGTGGTTCCGGAAAGCCCAAGGAGCCTTTCAAGACACACGTGGAGAGCCCCCTCCAGAGGCAGAGGAGGGGTTTCATTGGAAGATGCCGCCCTCGCAGCAGAGGGGGTCTGCAACACCAGGGTGGCAGAGATCACTTCTCTGGTCAGTCCTACCAGTGCTCCTGAAGGGAGGCCCGGCTGTCCTACTCTGGAGGCAGTCGGGGGTCGCTTATCGTTGTACCCAAAAGCCTGGCTAAATATAACAAATGACACTTGGGTACAAAGTATCATTTCCAGAGGGTATTTCATACCGTTCTCCACCCAGCCTCTTCCCGTCAAAAAAATCCTGGATGTTCCACTCAGTCACATGGGACAAGCAGCAATAGAGGTACGCCGATTGCTAGAAAAAAAGAGTCATCCAGCCGGTCCCAGCAGACCAGACAGGATTCGGAACTTACTCAAGATTCTTTTTGGTTCCAAAGAAAACAGGGGACTGGAGACACATTTTGGATCTCCGCACACTCAACCAATTTGTGAGAAAAGAGAAGTTCTGAATGGTCACGCTACAGTCCATACTCCCGTTTCTAGGGAAGGACAATTGGATGTGCTGAATCGATCTCAAGGGTGCATACTACCACATAAAGATGGCCAGACCATCCAGAGATCACCTGTGTTTCCGGCTGGGAGCCAATCATTATCAATTCCGAGCTTTGCCCTTTGGTCTCACTACAGCCCCCAGAGTGTTCACCAAGTGCATGGCAGTAGCCATGGCTCACCTGAGGCATCTAGGATTCCAGGTGTTTCCGTATTTGAATGATTGGCTGCTTACCTCCACCACCAGGCATCAACTTCTTCAAGCGAGAGAGGCTACTCTGACACTCTGCGATCGGCTAGGCATTACAGTCAACTTCAAAATTCTGCCTTGTTGCCATCGCAGCATATCGTTTT
The DNA here is from genome assembly GCF_019279795.1 of Protopterus annectens. Lineage (NCBI taxonomy): Eukaryota > Metazoa > Chordata > Ceratodontiformes > Protopteridae > Protopterus > Protopterus annectens. The sequence continues at coordinate 1,299,130,947 of NC_056746.1, read as the reverse complement.
TATAGGGACAGAACTAGATTGAAAGTTCTGGATTGATGGCGGCAGCTATTTTAGCAATTACGTTAGCAAGGATGCATATGAGAATCCTTCAATGGCTTCTATTCATGCAATGGTCTTACCAAGAATTTCCAGTGAGTCACATGATCCTAATAACGAATTCCTGCAAGAAGGATCTTCAGTGGTGGTTGACGTCTCTTCATGTCACAATAGGACGTCCCTTCATGCTCCCCCCTCCAGTTGCCACTGTGACCACGGACACTTTCCTGATAGGGTGAGGGGAGCTTTTTCAGGGAAAGACTGCCCAAGGCACATGGACAGATCAAGAATCACATCTGCATGTCAATGTCCTGGAGATGAGAGCAATACTTCTAGCATTGCAATACTTTCAGGACTCTCTTCCTCTAGGGACAATTGCAATACAGACAGACAACATGTCAGTGGTCTGGTACCTGAACAAACAAGGTGGGACCACGTCTTATCCCCTTTGCCGAGAAGCCCTCAGAGTATGGCAGTGGGCACTGTCATCCCAGCGCTTTCTGTTGGCAACGCACACCCCGGGGAAATCCATCGTCATAGTGGACAGATTGAGCAGAGCAATTTTATTGCCCCACGAATGGTCCCTCAAACAAGAGATTGCGGCAGGATTTTCCGCAAATGGGGCCAGCCTTCCTGTGACCTGTTCGCTAGTCACATCAAGAACAAATGCAGAAGCTATTTTGCCCTGATTCCCACGCCAGGTCACTCCCCGAGGGATGCTCTTGTCCACGATTGGCCCCTGGGTCTCCTCTACGCATTTCCACCAATTCCCCTGATACCCAAATTCTTGCAGAAAGTAAAATCGCTGGGACGGACGATCATCTTTATAGCCTCTCACTGGCCTCGGCAGATTTGGTTTCTGCTTCTTTACCATCACATTCTGGAAGATCCATGGATCCTGGACCCGATTCCGGACTTGTTGACACATCCGGCAGGGGATCTTCATCCATCCTTGCAGACACTGAAGCTAACCGCTTGGCTGCTCCAATTCCCCGCATAGCCATGCTCTATAATCTTTCCCATGACACTAGTCAAATTTTGTTGGCTTCCCATAAACCTTCCACTAGAAAATTGTATCGTAGTAAGTGGAAGTGATTTTCCATTTGGGCTTCTTCCCACAACATTAAACCTTACCAAGCACCATTGTCTTCTATCTTACAATTCTTGACAGAAATCTTCAACAAAGGAGCAGTGGCTGCTACGGTGCTAGTGCAATTAGCTGCTATATCTAATTTCCATCTAGGAATCAATGGTTTGAATATTATGGCTCACCAATTTTCTAAGGCTTTTCTAAAAGGTTCTTTTCACATGAGGCCTCCAGTGAAGACAACTTATTCCCCCTGGAATTTGAATTGTATGTTATCTCGTATCATTCTTCCTCCTTTTGAGCCTGCATCATCTTGTGAACTAAAATTTCTGTCATGGAAAACTATCTTCTTAATAGCCATCACTTCAGTTCGCAGAGTGTCAGAGCTCCAAGCCCTGTCTATCAAGCCCCCTTACATGGTCTTCCATGCTGACAGAGTATCTCTCAGGACAAATCTATCCTTTTTGCCCAAAGTATGTTCTGAGATTAACATTAATCAAGTCAATGAGTTGCGCATTTTCTTCCCTAATCATACCAACAAATTGGAATATATGTTGCACAAACTCGATGTTCGTAGACAACTTAGATTTTATTTGGACAGAACAAAAGATATTAGGAAATCAGATCAGCTCTTTGTGTCTTTTTCTGAGGCCAGGAAAGGTAAACCAGTTGCTAAAACAACCCTAAGTGGCTGTCTGATTGTATCACCTACACATATTCTTGTCATAACATGCCCTTGTCTAGTAAGGTAAAGGCTCATTCAACCAGAGCAGTTTCTACCTCTTCAGCCTTTCAAGCCAAATTACCTTTGGACAACATCTGTGCAGCAGCCACATGGTCGAAACCTCACACTTTTATAACTCATTACAAAGTGGAGAAGGCCTCCAGGGACAGGGCTTCATTTGGTTCTACAGTTCTGAAGAGTGTACTTCCGTGAGCCACCCAAGATCAGGGTGCTAGGGACACTACCCATCAGTGAAGAATGAATGGCGAGATTGAACAACTTCACATAAAAAAGTTATGTACTCACCATAACGTTTCATGTGAGTTGTTCCATCTCGCCTTCATTCTCACGTCCCTCCCTCCTTCCCCCTCCTGGCTGGCAGTTGACCTAGAGGCTGTCTTCATCCTGGTTTTTCAATGTGACTTCATTCCTAGGCAGAATAATTATTGTACTTCTATATGGTACGCAGGAAACAAGTTCTGAGGTAATTCCAGCAGTGCATTGTGGGATAAGAGGTGTGGTCTCGAGCTACTGGAGAACTTTGAACTTGCTAGTCGGCTGTGTCAGAGCCGAGGATCAGCTCAGAACCTATCAGTGAAGAATAAAGGCGAGATGGAACAACTCACATGGAACGTTATGGGGAGTACATAACTTATTTTGTCTTCGGAACCGAGACTTACTCTGAGTGCTCTGGCTCCTATGGCTTCAGATCTGGACAACTCTCTGAGCCAGGGTGTTCCTGTCAGGTCTGAGGTGTTAGAGTCGACTCTGAAGTTTTTGAGGCTGTCTGTGCCCCTCAGAACTTTGGCACTGGATAGCTTGGCTCCGTACTCTGCTTTGGGTGGGTTGGGTTGAGGGGTCATAAGCTTGGCTTCTGGGCTCCATCAGCTTCCTTCTCCTCAGAACAGTCTACCTTTGAGGTAGTGGAGAGGGTGATTTCTGCTGCTGCAGGAAAGATGGTTCCTTCTTCCGCGGATCATCCATCTGGGTCCCACATGTCTCTGTGTGTTGAGCCTCAATATCCTGATCCACAGAGACAGCCTACCCAAAGTCTCTTGGATACCCAGTGTGGTATTCCCATTTCTTCCCACACCTCTCCAGAACATCCCAACAAAGAGGTCCCTAGGAAAAGAAAGTGCAAGAGGAGGGAGTTGTATTCCTCTCAGGAGTCCATCACCAAAGACGCTGATTTCGATGAAAGGGAAGGGTCTCCAAGATCACCACCTGAAGATGTCTCCTTTGGCGACATCCTTAAAATCCTAAAGCAAAGGGGTGGTTGGTAGGCCCAAAACCCTTCCTAGGAGGAGTCAGTGTTCCTGGAGGCTTTTGGGTCTGGCCTGTCTACCTTCTGGGTGACTCTGCCCACCAACGGGCTCATTGGTTTGGTCTTTCAACAGGCATGGAAGGAAACTTTCACAGTTGAGCCAATCCCCAAGAGACCAGATCAGATTCTGGCACCACCTGTGGGCAAGGAGTTTTAGAGAAAGGGAGTGGTCCTAGATGCCATGGTCATGGCGGCAGCCACTAAGAAGGAATTTGTGGAAGACGGTTCATCTGTCCATCCCCTTAACAGAGAGTCTAGGGCACTGGATAGATTTGAGAAGCATTTGTATGCTTCAGCAACATTTGCTGTCAGATCACTGAACTACCTGGCCCATTTTACAAGGCTTCAAAGGATTTGATAAAGGAACTAGCAAATGTCTTTCCGGATCAATCACTACTGAGGCTCAGGTCTGTGGTATCGCAGTTGGCTACCCTGTTATCAGTTTCTAACTTGCCTATAATGCTTATTTCACATGCGGCTGAAGGTACCTCAAGGGTGGAGGGTTCAGGCATATCCATAAGGAGGCATGCCTGGATGTGCTTGTGTTGATTTTGCAGAGCCGTTCAGGTCCTCGTTCATCAGTGCTACTTTTGACAGTAGTTCTCTGTTTGGTCCAAAAGTGAAGGACAGACTGTCCAGGTGTGGGCATACATTTTTTGACCTTTCAAAGAACCTTCGCAAGGAATCAGCAAGGTAGTCAAAAAATGTGGTTCAGGAAGTCCCAGGATCCTTTCCAAGATCCACATGGAGATGATTCCCCCAAGGCAGCAGAGGAGGCCCGCAAAACCAAGGGTCCAGAGATTCGTTTTCTGATGGACCTGTCAGTACTTCTGAAAGGATGCCAGATTGTCCCACTCTGGAGGCAGTCGTGGGTTGCTTATCTTTGCACTAGAGAGCTTGGTTAGAAATCACAAAAGATACTTGGGTGCAGAAGATTATCTCCAGAGGTTATATAAGTCATTTTTCCCTTCCACCTCCACCTCTATACAAACTTCCAGATGGTACTACCCAGTCAGTGGAAATTAGAAGCAATAGAAATTCAAAAGCTGCTAAAAAAAAAAAAAAAAGAGTCATCCAAGAAGTCCCACCAGACCAAATAGGATCCAGAACTTATGCAAGATTCTTTTTAGAGCCAAAGAAAACAGGGGACTTTAGACCAATTCTGGATCTCAGTATCTTGAAGTCAGTTCAATACACAATGTTTTGGATGGTCCTTATTCAGTCCATTCTGCCCTTTTTGAGTAAAGACGATTGGATGTGCTCAGTAGACTTTCAGGATACATACTATCATATAAAAATGAACAGACAATCCAGAAAGTATCTACTCCTCTGGCTGGGAGTCGGTCACTATCAGTTTGGAGCACTGCTCTTTGGCCTCCCTACAGGGTGTTCACCAAATGCATGGCAGTCATAGCAGCCCCCTTGAGACTACAAGGATTCTAAGTGTTTCCATATTTAGATGACTGGCTCATTGCTACCCTGACCAGGCCTCTACTACTAAAAGCATGGAGTCAGGTGCTCCAGAGTCGCTGCAGCCTGAGGATAACAATAAACTACAACAAGTCTCATTTAGAACCATCTCAAACACTGGAATTTATAGGAGCAGTGTTCAATATGGAATGAATGACAGCTTCTCTTCCCCTCTCAAGAGTGCTAACTATCAGGTTCCAGGTCGAAAAGATAATCTTCAGTACCGTAATTTCAGATCCATTGATTGCATAAGCCCTAGGATCTATGTCAGCAGCCATCATTTTTGTTCCCCCCTGCAAGATTTCATATGAGAATTCTTCAGTGGACACTGTCAACACAGTAGTCAGCTCTTTACCACCCCATGTCAACACAGATAAAAATAACGTTTGCATGCAAAAAATACATTTGGTGGTGGATTCAAGCAGATCAAAATTGACAAGGTTGTCCCTTCATTCTCTCTCAATCCAGGGCTGTAGTAACTACAGACGCTTCCCAAATTGGGGGGGGGGCACTTCCTGTAAAAAACAGTCCAAGGCACTTGGGATCCCAAAGAGGCCAAAACGAATATCAATGCTCTGCAGATGAGAGCAGTGCTGTTAGCATTGCAGGTTCTCCAAGCCCTTTCAGGACAATTATGATTCAAATAGACAACATGTCAGCAGTTTGGTACATCAGCAAACAAGGGGGAATCAGGTCTTACCCCTTGTGTCATGAAGCCCTCCGGGTTTGGCAATGGGCTATAACCACTTTCTAATAGCAACGCACATTCTGGGAAAGTCCACTGTGATGGCAGACAAACTGAGCAGGTCCAGTTTGCTACCTTACGAGTAGTCTCTCAACAAGAAAGTGACTGATATGATTTTCCGTCAGTGGGGCCAGCCTTGCTGCGATCTTTTTGTATCTCCCCTAAACAACAAGTGCAGCAGCTTCTTCGCTGTCACCCCCCCCCCCCCAACAGGGGGAATCACCAAGAGATGCTCTACTCCACAATTGACCGCACCCCTATGCGTATCCACTGATTTCCCCTAATTTCCAAAATTCTACAGAAAGGTGCCCGGTTGAAGAACATGGTAATCCTTATTGCACCTTATTGGCCTCGACAGATTTGGTTCCCCTTTCTTTGGCCTGATCTGTTGTACCCACCTTGGATTCTAGATCCAATTTCAGACCCCCTGTCCCACCCGACAGGCATGACGCATCCAAGTATTTCAAACCTCAAGCTAACTGCATGGTTTCTCCAATTCCCTTGATAGCCACACAACCGATGCTGTCTTGCCCTGTTCGCCATGTATTTCTATTTTCACATAAGGCTTCCACAAGAAAACTTCACAGAAGCAAATGGAAAAGATCTGCTTTTTGGGGTCAGCAAAACACATTGACTCCTTTTCAGCTCCTGTAGAAAATGTCCTGGAATTTTTGGCAACAGTTTTTAATGAGGGAGCTAGCTCCTCAACAATCAATTTCCATTTAGCAGCAATTTCTGATTTTCACACTGGATTTGACAGTTCCTCCTTGGCTTAATCTAAAATTTGTAAGGCCTTTTTAAGAGGCATCCTCCTGCTCAGACCTCCATATAAAGATCCCACTCCACCATGAGACTTAAATTTGGTACTACAAGCCTTAATTAAATCCCATTTTGAACCAGCAGCTAAATGTGAGCTTAAATTCTTGATTTGGAAAACTATTTTTCTAGTGGCCATTACTTCTGCTAGAAAAATTTCAGAACTTCAAGCTTTATCATCTAAATCTGCTTGCTTGATTTTTCATAAGGACAGAGTGACATTATGCATCTTTCCTTCCTAAGGTAGTGTCAGAATCCAGTATCAATCAGTCAATTAATTTACCAGTTTTCTTTCCCAATTTTTTAAACAAAGGTGAATATATGCTACATTTATTGGATGTTCAACAATTATGTTTTTACTTACATAGAACAAAAGAAATCAGAAAGTCAGACCAATTGTTTTGTATCTTTTGCAGATTTAGAATTGGGCAAACCACTTGCAAAGGTCACTTAGCCAAGTGGCTGACAGATTGCATAATGTTTATTTACAACAAGCTGGGCCTAACCTTACCAAAACCTATAAGAGCACATTCAGCTAGGTATATGGCAACTTCCACGGTATTTCTTTCTAAAGCTTCCATGGATGATGTATGTGCAACTGCAACCTGAGCAATCCTCATACTTTTGTCACTTATTACAAATTGGATCTGGTCTCTAGAGCAAGAGCAACCTTTGGCTCAGCTGTGTTCAGTAACTTCCTTCCTCAGAGTCCACCTGGGAGTTTAGGTAGCTGGCGACTCTGTCCCAATTGTTGAGGAATGAATGAAAATTAACAACATCAGATAAAGAAGTTATGTACTCGCCATAACGTACCATATCTTCCAGCAACTGTCATGTCTTTGGAACAGGCCACCAATTCATGTGAAACAGATCACCTCTACGACACTGTTCAAGAGGAACCTGGACAAGTGGACAAGCACCATAAATTCTTACCAGGGATAGCACCCACAATCCTCCTGGACATGGACAGTCATCATTAAATGCAATCTTGGGTATTGACTAGCAGTTTTATGGTATTACATTGGGATGAAATGGCTAGACTTAAAATTACCTCCGGTCGATATCCTAGTACTCTGCTATGAGTCTATGATCCTATGATCTGTGTTTTCCATTTTCATTCTCCCTCAACTTCCCATTCATCAACCTCTGTCCTTTTCTTACTTTGCTTCTGGAAGAACGAGAGACTATAAGGACACATCTGTCTTTTGGATTGAGCTCCAGATAGGCTCTATATTTTTCAGTCTTTACTAAATAGTTTTTTACCCTTCTCTTTATGGATATATATGTATATATATATATATATATATATATATATATATATATACATATATATATTTTTTTTTTTTTTTTTTTTGGTGTGTAACAGCAAACAAGCTCTTAGGAGTGTTAGGATTGGAGCATGACAGGAAAGGGAGGAGCTCAAGAGTTTTTGGTGGCCACAAGCTTTAGTAATGGGCCAGTCTGATCCGAGGAGCGTATCCAAAACCAATTTTTGAGGAAGAATGAAAATGGACAACACAGATGGAACGTTATGTTGAGTACATAACTTCTTTTTCCATTTAGAATTCAGTTTGCCATGGGTGCCCCCTTGAAAAACATTTCTTTTTTTTTTTTTTTTTTTTTTTTTTTTTTGACATCTAATTTGCGTAGATGTGCAGTCAGTGAAATTCTTTGAAAGCATGTGAATGAGATGAGCAGTCAGCTGTTGTTTATTTAAACACGCGCGCGCACAGACATAAACATATACATATACATAAACATATACACACTATACACACACACACACACACACACACACACACACACACACGTGTGTGTATTCACCCCATACATCCTGTCCCAACTGATGGGTATTTGAGCCACTTGTTGGATGTTAGAAAAACTCCACCAGTCTTAACTCTGGTCATTTCAAAGAAAAGAAGTTTCCTTAGCATAAATAATAGCTTCACTGGAATAAAACAGTCAAGCACTAGTTTTCCACAGGAAAAAAAAATAGTTGGCACTCTAACTGCTTTTATATGGAGCTGTGCTTATGCTGCTGGTATTTAGTGCATGTGGAAGATGTTCTTTAGCTTAGAGAAGCTGGCCATTTGGTCATACCCTTGGCAGGATATAACCCAAATAGGTTATACTACTGCAACAGTGACCTATTATAACATCAGCAGTTATGGGAAATTTACTTAAACACCTGTACTTTTTTATTCACAGGTAGTAATCCTTCCTGCTTAGTTAATATGGGAGCAGATTGTCTCATGCCAAGTCTTACCTTCTTTGCTTTCTCATCTAATGTTTTAGGGTAAGCCCTTTCTTTAAACATACCAGTCAAGTAACCTAATTCTTGCAAAAAGTCTCATCATAATAAAGTCAGTGCAAGAAAAGGTGATGCCAGGGAAACCAGACTTGAATATGGGGAGTTGATCTGGCAGTTGAAGCTCAGTACCAGGCTCCACTGTCGTATTCTTTTACCTTAAAAGAAGACGCGAGACAATGGTGTGCAGTTGGTACCAACTCCAAGCTTTATTGACCGGCCAACATACATGCAATGCAACAACTTCCTGTCTCGCAGCCTTTATATATGCCCCACAGAACACTAACTACGGCAAGATAACACAGTCCATTGAATACACCACATCTCCCTTTCCATAAGGCCCCTTTTCGCTTAGCACCAACCCCAGATCTATTCAATTCTCCCACTTCACTACAACTTGGTACATGGACACCAAATGCTCACTTAGCCACATTCGGATTACTATAAGCACCCCAAGACATTGTTATTCCTGCCCGGAACTTCATAGATCCAAGCGGTCCGGCTTATTAATGACTCTTCCAGATCTGGTCCTCACCACGTCCCCAGGAGCCCGGAGTTCCAGGGGAAGGCCATTGCAAGATGGCAAGGCCTCTTCGATCTTGCTTGGCACATTTTCCGGACACCCAGGGTTTGATTCACAGTCAGGCTCAGATAAGGGAATCAAATGCACACGGTTTCGCCGCACAGTCCCTTGTGGCACGTCTACCTTGAAAGACCTCGGCGAGCAATGGTTTTGATCTACCATACCTGGGGTCTTCAGGTCTGTCACCCACACCTGGTCTCCAGGCAACACATTCCCCAACGGCCTGGCCCGATGGCGTCTGTTGTAGTTTTCACCCATATACACCCTCTTCTCCCCCTCTTTCCCCTTGAGCCTTCTCCAATCAGGCAGCGCAGGGTCCAACTGTGGGGATAAATCGGGAGGAGGTCCGCAACCGTCGTCCCATAAGGAGTTCCGCAGGGCTATACCCATTCTGCAGCGGCGTTGTCCTGTACGCCAAGAGAGCCATGTACGGATCTGTACTTTTTTTTAGCAGGTTCTTCACCGTCTGCACCGCCCGTTCCGCCTCCCCGTTACTCTGCGGGAACCTGGGGCTGCTTGTAACATGATCAAAGCCATAAGCGGTTGCGAAGGCCAAAGACTGACCTGAAAACTGAGGTCCATTGTCGGACACAAGTACCTCTGGGATACCATGGCGAGCAAAAAAAGATTTCAGGTGGCTAATGACCTCATTGGATGTGGTAGGGTTCAACAATGCAATCTCGAGAAACCTGGAGAAGTAGTCTACGACAAGGAGGTAAGTCTGTCCTTTCAATTCAAACAAGTCCACTCTTTGCCATGGGCGGTCAGGGTATGCTGTTGGGAGGAGGGGCTCAGGAGGATTCCTTCTCTCTGAGATGCACGTCCTGCATCTTAAGACCATGTCATTTATCTGTTGGCTAAGCCCAGGCCACCAAACGGTCTGACAGGCTCTGGCTTTGCACTTCACGATGCCTTGATGTCCCTCATGCAACTCCGACAACACCTCATTACGCATGGCAGAGGGGATAACAAGGCGCGAATCTTTCAAAAGCAACCCATCTTTCACTGTCAGTGAGGAACGATCTGGCCAGTAGCTCTTCAGTAAAGGTTCCTGGTTCCCTGGCTGCACAAGTCCATGACCGCACACACACACTGTCCGCTTTCAGCTGCTCCCGTAGGGTTTGGAGGAAGGATGGCTTCACCTGCATGTTTTCCACAATACTATGCACGTAGATATCCGTATCCTCCATTAACTCTGTTTCCTCCGGGGTTAGCCTGGTTTTAAGTGGAGAGCGTGACAGGGCATCTGCCACCCACAGTGATTTCCTGGAGCATACTGCACCGTGTATGAAAACTGCATCAGCCTCATCCGGGCGTTGAATTCTGGGCGGTAAAAGATCCAACGCCTGGCCGCCCAGCAGTGAGACCAGGGGTTTGTGATCAGTCTCTAGACAAAATGATTTGCCCAATAGGTAATCTCGGCGTTCATGCCCAGGTAGACGCCAAAGCCTCCTTTTCGACCTGGGCATATCGTTGGGGTGAGAGTGACCTCGATGCATATGCCACGGGTCTCCAGCCATCCTCCCATTGTTGCTGCAACACACTCCCACCCCAAAGGATGATGCATCTGCGGAAACCTCTCTTCGGGTCATACACAGCCAGAACTGGGGGTGAGGTAATTGCCTCTTTTAAATCATTGAATGCCTTCTCCTGATCCCCACCCCAGTACCAGCTATTCTTTTTAGATAATAGGTCTCTCAAAGCTCTATCCCTCTCAGCCAAATGAGGGATGAACTTCCCCACCTGATTCACCATGCCCAGGAAACTTCTGAGTTCTCCCACTGTAGCAGGTGCTTTCATCTCCGTGATGGACGCGGTCCGCCTCGGATCCGGGCTTATACCCGAACTTGTAATGACATGGCCCAAGAAGGTCACTGTGTCTCTCGACAGGTCACATTTCTCTATATTCAGCGTAATACCAGCTTCTCCCAGCCTCTTAAGTACCGCATGAAGTCGGGCATCGTGCTCCTCCTGGCAACGCCCCCAGACCAATACATCGTCTATGTGACAAATCACCCCCTCTAGTCCTTCGATGACCTCTGTCATCATGCGTTGAAAGTGTTCCGGTGCAGAGTTAATGCCAAAGGGAAGGCGGTTAAAGTGGAAGCGGCCAAAAGGGGTTATGAATGTGGTAAGCGCAGCCGACTCCTTCGACAAAGGAATTTGCCAAAATCCCATATTAGCATCCAGCTTGCTGAACACCTTCGCCCCAGCAAGCATCCCGAGACTCTGCTCAACCGAGGGCAGCACGAACCTTTCTCTGCATACATATTCATTTAGCTTAGTGTAGTCTACACATAGTCTCAACCTGTTACTGTCCTTCTTTGGGACTACCACCATGCCTGCACACCAATCGGTAGGCTCTTCCATTCTGGTAACAACGCCAGCCTCCATCCTCTTTAGCTCCTCTTTCACTCTCCCCATCAATGGCAGTGGTATCCTCCTGGGGTCTTCAGGGAATAAGGCACCGCATTTGGTTGCAGCTTTATGTGGTATGTCCGCTGCACTACCCCAACCCAGAGCACAACTCCGGGTAAGAGGCCTTCAAAGACTCCAGGGTGATAGTGTCAACACGTTTCAAGAGACCCAGTCCCAAAATAGCAGGAAGGCCCAAAAGCGGCATGAGTCCCTGTACAACATACACTTTCTCGCATGTCTGTCTATGTCCGTAACTGAGCTGAAGCTCCAAGGATCCTATAACCACCAGCGGCGTCCCTCCAGGACCCAGCAAGGGTTTCTCCGGCCGCTGGAGCACAGGGAACAAGTTGTGCAGGTTTGACTTGGAGATAACAGTGACATCTGCCCCCGTGTCAAGCTTGAAAGTTATAGGTGTGCCCCGTATTTGCACCTCCACAATCCAAGAATGGTTCCCGGAAGAGACAGAGCCAAGGAAGAACCCCTGTTCATCACGCTCCCCCGGCTCCTCATCTTCTTCAATACTCTGCACTGCCTTGGACTGTCGGCAAACCCGCTGGTAATGGCCCTTCATCCCACTGGCGACATCTTCCAACAGTCGCGGGGCATAGGAGTCTATGGTGAAAAGGCCCCCCACACCTGTAACATAGCGAGACTGGAGCGCCTTTACTCTTTGCTGCTGGCGCTGAAAATTTGGCAAAACCTTGCCCCAACTTTTCGAGCCCTCCAGTCTGCGTCTGGTGTCCGGTGGTGACTGCACAGCGTTCACATTATACTGCAAGGCGGGACTGTCACACCGCAAGGCCGTTTGCTGCTTCTTTACCTCCTCCGACTGTCTGGCCATATTTACAGCCCTCTCTAAGTCCAACTCTTTTTCCATCTGCATCCGCTCTGACAGTCTAGTATCTGCTAGGCCCACAACAATTCTATCCCTTATAAGCTCGTCATGTAATGTCCCATAATTGCAATGTTCGGCTAAAGCATGCAAGGCAGTAACAAAAGCATCAACAGTCTCATTCAGTTCTTGTTTCCTCATATTAAATCGTGCCCGTTCATACACAATGTTCTTTTTGACAATAAAGAACTTTTCGAAACCCTCCTTCACTTTTGCATACTCCTGGTGCTCAGCCTCGGTTAGCTTGAGGCCTCTCAAAACGTCGTCTGCCTCATCGCCCATGCAATATATCAGGGTGTTCACCTGGTTCCCCTCTGGGTTGGAAGATAAGTTACTGGCCTGCCTGAACCGTTCAAACCGGCGTATCCACCGTGTCCATTCGTGGGGTTTGGAGAAGTCAAAGGGTTCTGGCGGCTGGATGCTAACCGTAGCATTGGGAGCACTGGTCGCCATATTGATTCTAGCACGTGGCTGCCGACCATTCTCGTCGTCCGACATGTCTGCTTTCCACACCACTTGGCCCCTCGTACAATCTTCAACAAAAGGTCAGCACTCCCAAGCACAGCCACACAGCACTTCTGACACCATGTCGTATTCTTTTACCTTAAAAGAAGACGCGAGACAATGGTGTGCAGTTGGTACCAACTCCAAGCTTTATTGACCGGCCAACATACATGCAATGCAACAACTTCCTGTCTCGCAGCCTTTATATATGCACGTTCCCCCGCCCCCACAGAACACTAACTACGGCAAGATAACACAGTCCATTGAATACACCACACCACCTTGTCCATCTGTAGTGTTTTAAAATTAAGGACAGCAAAGTTATATGTTGTGTATTTTTAAGCAGAAAATATGCTTCTTTGTTTTTGTTAAATAATACGATTTGTTTACAAAAGGTTTTTAACTTTAGTTCATATGTTAAAGTTTGAATTGTTTTTATTGGATTGTGTTCTTGTCAAATAGTCTTAAGGGACTGTATAAGTAGAATACATAGTTTGTGTTATTGTTCTGATAAAGTCACTAAGATGAAAATGCTTAACAGTAAAAGTTTTGCCACAGCTAAGGTGACATTGTGGCTGGTACATTTCTTTGTCAGAAACTCTGAAACCTTTTTGCATCTTCTCTGAATATTCCTGTAGAGTTTCATCTCCATAGGAAGATGATTCCACGTCACGCACGGACATTGCACTCTCACAGCATAATATGAATCTTATATAATTCACACTGCAGAACTGAAGATATTCATGACACTGGGGTTAATAATAATGGTTAAGATTCCTTGATATCGTACATATTGCAGAAAAGTCAATATGCTATATGCCATATACAAAAAAAATAATTCTAGGTGTGCCTTAACTGATATGCTTTTACTGCGTAATACAGAGGGGAGGGATGACAATTTCTGCACATCGGTTCAAAGTTTAAGGCTGCAGCATACTCATATATTTTTATTATCCTAACTTGTATTTTATTTTTCATGGCAAGTCTTGATACCTTTTAGTAAAGTTCAGCCCTGTGGAAACCCAAGTGTGTTACCTTTAAAAAAGCTTGGTGGAAAGTTGAGACAACTGCTACATAAAAGGGCCTTCAGAAGCCATCTTTAAATTATAAGCATGTCTCTTTATAGCTGAATATTTGTTTGGAAACCAAAAAAGATCAGTTTGAATAGTTTGAATAGGCAAATGATGTTTATGAATGTAGCAGTCTTTTTATAGTACAATTGAGTCTATTCAGCACAGGACCCTCCATTTCGTGGTTAAAGGGGTCTCTGTCTGCCCCTTTAGGCTGTAATTTGAGATTTTTGGTGCGTGTGTGTGTGTGTGTGTGTGTGTGTGTGTGTGTGTGTGTGTGTGTGTGTGTGTGTGTGTCTGTGTGTGTGTGTGTGTGTGTGTTGGGATAGGTTAAATCACAGTTGATCACAAACAGAGCATTGTAAAGATTTGTTGTATAGGATCACTGTCACCAGACACGTGTTAAGGGTGCTTTGTATCTAGCTGCACTGGGACAGACGATCATTATGCCTCTCCACAAAGGCAGGCAAGGGTATTTAATCACCATCTTTTTTTCCCTCAGAACCAAGTAGGATGAAATGAAGAGACTGATCACAACAGTGTATACAGACAGGCCGTGTTTAGAGTATAAATATTGTAAGCACAGTTAGACATGTTCTGCATTCTTCGTGTAGAAATAAAAGACTGAATTGCCATTTTTATTTTTTTTCTCCTTACTTTTTCCCCTAAGTTGCTATGTGGCCTTTTGACTTAATTTACCTTGTTCTGCTATTACCTCCTTCTCGCTGCTACCTGTAGAATTACCGTTTAAGCTGCCAGCAGTCACAGTTCCTAACCTCTTAGGAGTATCGCATGCAGTGGTGACGGCAACTATTTTATTTGTTTAGTTTTCCAACTTAATTCTCCAGCCACAAGTGCATCTCTTGCAGCCTCGGGGCACTCGCTGGTTATGGAACTTGTTCATTTACACAGCATGCAAATGGAGACTGAGAAGTTCAAACCCAGAATGAAAAAAATTATAGGATGATGCTCTTAGCAGCTGCTGTGTGCTGTAAACTGGAATATGTGCATGCTGTAATGTTAATATACATTTTCAATAAGTTACTTCTGTAAAGTATCCATCATACAAGGCCCTTTTCTACCGTGAGTTGCAAAAGTAACTCTTAAGTCCTTTTTTTCTCTATGAAAACAAGGGTAGTCTATTGACTACTTTTGCCCCTTGCCCCTGCCCCCCATGATTTCAGTAGCAGTTTTGAGGCTGAAACCAAGTGTAGGTCAATAGAGACAGAAATAGATGCCCTACCTCTATGCCAGTGGGCCATGTGGATCTAGATGAATGTTATATTTAATAGTTCAATAACTTGTATGTCTCTGTACAACACATAAGCTGCAAGGAGCCATCTGTTTGGATAACTTGAAAAGCTGTAGACATGTCATATTAAACTTTGAAAAACACAAGGTGCAATTCACTTTCCATTCATATATACTATGTGCTTTCTTATTTGCTTCTGACACCCTTTATCCATCTAGGCCCACAAGTCACCCTCCTGACAGCTGCCACTAGCAGCCTTCATAGCCATTTACTTTTTAGAAGTGGTGGATTTACTTAACCCCTCTAAAGGCCTTGAAAGAGTAATAGGGCTTGGTGTCTATCCATCATGGCCAGCAACAGGATAGGATGCCACCATACAGTGAAATCAGCTAGGGTACACTAACATCTGCAACATATCTACAAGATGGAAAGTAGATGTTCTTTGTGTTTCACTGTTGCAGTTATCACCTGCGGGTTATCCCTGCTGTGGTAGCCGTCAGCCGGCCCAAATACCAGAGTCCATGCTTTTGTGT
Source organism: Protopterus annectens (assembly GCF_019279795.1). NCBI lineage: Eukaryota > Metazoa > Chordata > Ceratodontiformes > Protopteridae > Protopterus > Protopterus annectens. The sequence goes on along the minus strand of NC_056746.1, from coordinate 1,299,115,185 downwards.
ACCGGCTGTTGCCGCCTGTAGTCTGATGTCAGGTCATCAGTACTATTAATGAAAGGCAGCCAACGTCATTACACCAGTCTGTCTTGCCGTGGAGCCTGTAGCAGAAGCAGTTCGCATGAGTGCCAGTCGGTCGCTACCAGAAGTGGAATTTCAGCAGAAAACGTCTAAAGCTAAGTACCCCGTTGGGGACCCTTTCTTCTTGCTCTAACCGATGTCCGAAAAAGTTAACAGTCGTCTTGCCTGTGGAAAGCAGATCCCACACCGAGACTTTCATTCTTACTGCATCACTTGTTTAGGCCCAGACCACGATGTCCCTCGTTGCCGGTTCTGTGCCCTCTTTAATCCACTTCATCTTCTGAGCCGTTGGCTTTCTTTGGCTTGGTTGGGTCCAGAGGCGCGACGCAGGCACTGGCTTCCGAGGAGGCTGTTCCCACTATCAATTCGAGACAAAAAACAACGTCTTCTCTTCTGACTACCATTTCCCAAAGACTGACGGATTCTCTCAGGCCTAGAAGCCTGGCCACTCCTCGGAAATCTGCTTCTAGCCACCATCTTGCTACTGCTCCCCCACCTCAAGCTCAAATGCTTAAAATAGTAGAGGATCTCATCTCCCTTATCTGAGGTACTCAAGCCCCCATGCCTAAAAAGAAAAGGCACCCTTCTCCAGAAATTATGACAGACCAAGAGTCTGAGGAATCTGATTATTCTACTTTTGAAGAGGAACAACAGCCCTTAACTGTTTATGAGGATTCAGATGCAGAGGAATCCATCCCCTCTGCCTCCCCTCCAGAGAACCTCTCCTTCGGGGAAACCCTTCACCCCCTCAGGGAACATTTTCAATGGGAATCTCAGGACTACTCACAGTCAAAGAAACAACTTAGAGAATTTCTGGACCTGCCCCAGCACAGACCCCTGACCATCCCACCTATTCTGAAAATGGTGGATGATGTTTTCCATGAATCCAACTTAGCCCCTGATGCCCTGCCTCCTGCTCCAACTGTACCTGACAGGTACTACAGAGTACCGGATTCTCACAAATACCTGTACAGGAACCCTGCTGTACACCCTGAAGTCATTACACAGGGACCCAAAGGAGCTAAGACTAGTTCTGCCAAGAATCCTCTTCCTTCTGACAAAGACTCCAGAGCTCTGGACAGATGGAGTAAGAAAGTATACACCTCTGCAACCTTAGGTATCAGAGCACTCAGCTGTCAGTTCCATATGTTAAAATATCAACAACACACTTTGGAACAATTAAAACAGAAGATTGCTACCTCTCCTGACAGTGCCAGCTCAAAAGAGCTGGCAGAATTACTACACTCTGCTTGTCAAGTGACCAAGCACTCATTACAGTGTGTATGTGATGCCCTAGAAGCCTCTAGCAGGGCAGCAGTGACAGGATCTGTTATTAGAAGACATGCATGGCTGAAGGAACAACCTCTCCCTGATCATGTCAAGTCTAAACTTATTGATGCACCCCTAGATAAGGAGTGCTTGTTTGGGGAAAAAGCAGAAGAGGTGCTTAAAAAGATGGAAGACAAAGCAAAATCTATGCAAACAGTAAAAGATTTCTTTCAAGTTCAACCACCTGGATTCAGCAGGAACTTCCCCTCTAAGCACTGGGCCTTCCCTGCACCCAGCAGACAGGGCTAGGGTAAGCCCTGCAGGGACAGGACATCCAGGCCCCTATCCCAGGGCCAGCAAAGAAGCAAACAATGGACCACTTCCGCCTCTAAGGCAGGGAGTTCTAAGCCAAGCTTCTATGGCAAGCACTCACAATGACTCTCCCTCCCCCCTGCCCTCCTTTTACTCATCTAAAACTAGGAGGAAGGCTCACCCTCTTCAAGGACAATTGGGTCTCTATAACCAAGGACCAATGGATATTAAAAATTATTTCTCAGGGATACAGATTCTCCTTCAGCGAACTCCCTATTCCAAGAGGGTACCCAGATCTCCCCCCAAACCAGTGGGCAGAGGCATTAAAACAGATAAAAACACTAATGTCCCAGGGGACAGTAGAGCCTGTCCCTCCGGATCAAGCAGGAAAAGGTTTTTACTCCAGACTATTCCTTGTTCCCAGAAAAGAGGGCACGTGGTGCCCCATCCTGGATCTATCCAAAATGAATACCTCCTTGGTGGTCCCCAAATTCAAAATGCGAGCCTTGTAGCAGCTCCTGCCTATGCTCACACAAAATGCCTGGCTGGTGATACTAGACCTAAAAGATGCCTACCTCCACATCCCCATCAGGGAATCGTGCAGAAAATTCCTGTGCTTCAGAGCAGGCAGTCAGCACTTTCAGTTCTCTGCATTGCCCTTTGGCTTATCCACTGCTCCCAGGGTATTCACCAAATGCTTGGCCCCAGCTATAGCATTCTGCAGACAAAGAAATGTACAGATTTACGCTTACCTGGACGACTGCCTCATTCAGGCCAACAGCAAGGAAAGGTTGCCCCAGGACTTTCTCTTTATCTAGAAACTCCTAACTTCCCTAGGGTTCACCATCATCGAGAAAAAAATCAAAGGAAACCCCCACCAGGAAAATTGTTTTCCTGGGAGTTGTGCTAGAGACAGCAACCCTAATGGCCTTCCTATCCACAGAAAAGCAGAGCTTCCTGCCTCTGTACTTCACCCAGTTGGCTTCTAGAAGGCATCTCGCTGCGAGGAAGTTCCTGCAAGCCCTAGGATACATGGCATCTTGCATCCTCCTCATCCCTCTCGCCAGGCTTCACATGAGAAAACTTCAGTGGTACTTAAAGAACCTTTGGTGTCAGCACTGTCAGTCCCTAGAGACCACTCTCTCACTAATCCCTTGCATAAGGGACAAATTTCTCTGGTGGGCAGAGGCCTGTGCCATGAACAAAGGTCTTCCCTTCATCCTCCACCCTTCCGGCCAGACCATCACCACTGATGCCTCAGACATAGCTTGGGCCGCTCACCTAGCAGGCAGGTGTACCCAAGGCCTTTGGAATTTCCAACAACTTCACTTGCATATCAACCAGAAAGAAATGATGGCAGTGCAAAACGCTCTGACTTCCTTCCAACCCAATGTCAGGCCAGGGGTCCTCCTTATAAAAACAGACAACACCACAGTAATGTGATACATCAACAAGCAGGGGACACCCAGTCTTACCCCCTATGCTGGTTAGCAGTGAGTCTCTGGCTTACAGCCACCTCCATGAGGCTACACCTAATTGCCGAATACTTACCAGGGATCAACAACACATTGGCAGACCACCTAAGCAGAAACTTACTGGACCCCCACGAATGGCAGCTCCATGGAGAAATCTTTCTGCAAATCACCCAGAAGTGGGGGACCCCAGAGGTGGACCTCTTTGCCTCACACCTCAACCACCAGCTGCACAAATTTTGTACCAGGGAGTATCACCTCCTTGCATAGAAGGTGGATTCCTTGACCTTCCCCTAGAGCTCCCTTTTTTTGTACGCATACCCTACTCTACCCCTTATTCCAAAGGTTCTGATAAAAATACGAGAGAAGAGACCAAAGGCCATCCTCATTGCTCCAGATTGGCCCAGACAGCATTGGTACCCCTTACTGCGCAGTCTGACCTTACAGCCCCCGAAGCTGCTTCCCCTAAGGTCAGACCTCTTGACCCAGGAGAGGGGGAAACTACTGCACCCAGACCTACAGACTCTCAGACTTCCAGCATGGCTTATACTGTAAAAACTAACAAGAAGTCCCCGTTAAGCAAACAGGTCCTAGACATCATCACAGAGGCCAGAAGGCCCAGCACAAGAAAAACTTATGCAGGAAAATGGAAAAGATTCTGCTCCTGGAAAGAATCAAAAGAGGGCAGTACCTCTCAACCCTTCATCCATCTCATCCTAGATTACTTAGCAGAGTTGCTCAATAGTGGCCTCTCCTTCTCCTATGTTAAAATCCATGCCTTGGCCATCTCTGCCCATTATGATTCAGACCCACCCCTCTTCTCTCATCCTTTGATTAAGCAATTCCTCAGAGGGGCTTGTAATATCAAGCCTCCCAGAAGACCTCCCACTCCACCCTGGGACCTGAATTATGTGTTAGAGAAACTAACCATCTGATGTTGTTGATCTTCATTCATTCCTTACTGATGGGTTATCGGTTCCGTCCTTGGAACCAAGCCGGCCTCATACCAAGCTGTCATCAGCTCAGAAATGCTTGAGCCAAGATCCTACCCATAATGCTCTGCTCCCTATGACCTCAGATCTCATTAGCCGCATTGCTGTACAGCCGTGTCAAGCCACTCTCTCTCAGCTAAGTGAACAATTTTTTGAAAGTTTCTATATTGTTAGTGTTTAAAAAGTTTTCAGTCACTTACTGTCTCTATACCCCTACCCTATCGCAACTTTAAGACTCTCTCCCTATAGTTTTTCTTCCCTTTTATTACCCTTTTCTTACCTTTGAGGTAATTCTTCATTACCATCATTGGTAATCCTTTTTTCTCTCTCTTCTTACTCTTCTGGGTAGCTTTCTTAACTCCTTGGTACTGTCGTTCTTCTCCATAACATTATGTCAGACAACAAAGTAGTGTTGGTTTCAAACAGTGTACGAAATGCGGCTGTAAGTTACCACTGTCTGATGGCCGTGATTTATGTGTGTATTGGTTGAATGTCTCCCACCTTTCAGTGCATCCCCTGTGTGGGATTTTTAGACATTTTTCCACCAGGACTCGTAATGAAAGGAAGAAGAAGTTAATCCTGAAATTCCTCCTTAAAACTCCTTTCTGTTAGGCTATCTCTGGGTCGGAGGGCTCACCCCCTCCTGCTAAACCCCGTAAGAGGCATTCTTCTTCTTCCTCCTCAAGGCCGCTCACTTCATCTCCCTCTGGAGATCGCAAGGAGTCGACTCACAAAAAGGTAAAGATTTTGAGCCTGGTGCTGCCATCTGTGGCCCTTTCGGCCCAAGCCTCGGCACCGCCCCTGTTGATTCTTGCTCCATCTATGTCCTCTTTATCGCCAAAGGCACTGGAGTTCCCAGTGCAGACACTTACAGCTCCGACAGTTTCATCACAGCCTTTACTAGCACCTGTCTCTGCAGGTACAGTCTCCTTCAGCACCATTGGTGCAAACTTCTTCAGCTGCGAGTTTGACAATACTGTCCTCTACGGTGCAGAGACCTTTGGCACCGACATGCTCTTCGGTGCAGTCTTTTTCAGCATTGTCGTTATCGCTGCAAACACCTTCCTCGACGACACCATACTCATCGCTACAGATATTTGCCACACCGCCCTTTACGGTGCAGACACCTTTGACTTTTATGACGCTGCCTTCGTTTGCGCAGATAACCTCGACACCATTCTCCTCAGTGCAGACACCCTTGGTTCTGTGCTCTGCACCACACGAACTAGCAAGGACTAAGTATTCCCTTCCTTGGATCCGTTTGTTGGAAGCCAATATAGCCCTTTTATAGAAAGGCCAGAATCGCCTTCAGGTTTCTCTATGAGATCAACCAGGAGCCTCTCGGAACAAGATGTGTTGCGGCTTATCGACCAGTTGCTTGTGGCCAGGGGTCTCTCTCAACCATCTAAAGCTATGTTCCCTCTTCCAGGTGACCTTATTTCTCCACAGACTCCAACGTACACTCCTCCTTCGACTTCCACAGAAGCATCGAAGCTTCCTCTGACAGCAGCTTCCCTTCCTCCAACCCCAATAGTAGACCTCACTTTGTAGCCGGAGTCGTCCTTGTGGCCCTCTGGGCATCGGGCTCTTCTCAGGCTAGTGGCTGTGCCGTGGGGGGGGGCATTCTTGGTTCCACACCAATTTTTTCTACGGCACCTTCCAGGAATCCTCCTTCCCTCATGCTCCACAGCCCTCTTGAGACTCCTGGTCTGGGGGCCGGCTCATTGGAGCGGGGTGTGACCCCAGTTCCGAGATGGTCTTGCTCAGTTCCAGGCTCCCATCCCTCTTTGGGTGGTCCAGCCTTCCAGGCCATGGAGGGGGCACTTGCCTCCACTGGCAAACCCTCCATGTCGGAGACCCCCCCTGTGCCGCAGCTGTCGCAAGCCACAACCACCAGACACCGGGCACAAGGGCCTCAGGTTTCTTCCCCTTAGGAGACACCCTCTTTGCAATCTTCCCCAGAGCTCCCCACTGAGGAAGTTCCTCTCAAGGTTTTGTGCAAGAGTAAGCACATGGAATCCACTGAGGAGTCTTTGACCAAAGATATGGACTTTGATGATGGGGAAGGGTCCTCACGGTCATCCCCTGATGAGGTGTCCTTTGGTGACATCCTCGAGATCCTAAGACAGAGGGGTGACTGGAAGTCCTCCAGCCCTTCCTCAGAGGAATCTGTATTCCTGTAGGCCTTTTGTGCCCGGCCCCCTACCTCCTGGGTTACCCCGCTGGCTGATGAGCTTGTCCAGCTTATCGTCCAGCGTGCATGGAAGGCTCCTGACACCCTGGAAGCTATACCGCAGTGGCCTGACAAAATCTTATCTCCTCCAGCTGAGCATCCTCATTGGTCAAAAGGTCTTCCATTAGATGCCATGGTGGTTGTGGCTGGAACCAAAAAAGACTTGGCAGAAGAGAGCCAGACTGTCCATCCTCCCAACAAGGAGTCCCGGGCAATAGACAGACTCGGGAAGCATGTGTTTGCTTCATCACCCTTCGCTGTAAGGTTGTAAGATCCTTGAACTACTTGGCACACTTTACAAGGTTCCAGAGGGACCTTATCAACTAACTCTCTGAAACCTTGGCAGGAGCTGTTTCTGATGAGGTCCATGACAACGTTGCTTCTCAGATAGCGAACCTAGAATCCATATCTAATTCTTCCATGCGCCTTATTTCACACACAATGGAAGGAGTGGCTAGAGCGGCAGGCGCAGGTGTAGTTACGAGACGACATGCCTGGATGCGCCTTTGTGACTTTGCGGACTCCTTTAAGGCTTCCTTTATGAACGCCCCCATCGAGGCCACTTCATTGTTTGGCCCTAAGGTTAAAGATACACTGGCAAGGTGCGAACAAGATGGCAAGATCCTATCTGCCATTGGTGTCTGACACTCCACTCCTCAACGATTCTACTCCAGAAATCAGAGGAGCGGGAAGATGTGGCACAGAAAATCAAAGGGCTCTTTCAGTGACGCATGTGCCAAGTTCTCCTCTAGAGGCAGAGGGGGAAACTCCAATGGAATATGCCCCTTTCGGGGCAGGGGAGTTTTGCGAAACCAGGGTTCCAGCGACTTTTTCTTTGGGCAACCCTACCAGAGCCCCTAAAGCATTGCCCGACTGCTCACCTCTGGAAGCGTTCGGGGGTTGTTTTTCCTTGTACCCCACTGCCTGGTGAAACATAACCAATGATTCTCGGATACAACAGATAATATCCAGAGGCTATCGCATCCCCTTCCATCTCTGTCCCACCTCATCCAGAGACTTACCCGACGTCCCACCCAGTCAAGGGAAGCAGCAGCACACAAAATCTGAAAGCTGCTACAAAAAAAGAGTCATCCAAACGGTCCCCCCAGACCAGATAGGATCCAGTTTTTACTCAAGGTTCTTTTTAGTGCCAAAAAAGACAGGGGACTGGAGACCCAATTCTGGATCCCAGCACACTGAACAAATTTGTAAAAACAGAGAAATTCCAGATGGTCACAGTTCAGTTTATCCTTCTTGTTCTGAAAGAAGACGATTGGATGTGCTCTGTAGATCTTTAGGATGTATATTACCATATAAAAATGGACAAGCGCCCAAGAAGATACCTCCACTTCCACATAGGAGACAGGCACTACCAGTTTCGAGCACTGCCCTTTGGTCTCTCTACAGCTCCCAGAGTGTTCACTAAATGCATGGCAGTGGTCATCGCTCACCTGTGACTTCAGGGATTCCAGGCATTTCCATACCTAGACGACTGGCTTTTCACTGCCCCCACCAAGCGTCTACTAGAAGAAGCCCTAGATTACACTCTTTTCACATCACAATGCCTGGGAATCACTATAAACTGGGAGAAGTCCAACACGACCCCAACACAATCTTTAGAATTCATCGGGGTTCTGTTGGACACAAGGAATTGCACAGCATCTCTTCCAGGTCACAGACTTCAAAGAATAAGACAACAGGTTCAGCCGCTGCTCTGTCACCACAAATCATCTGATCGGTCCATACTCCAACTCCTGGGGTCAGTGGCAGCCTCGATCACCATTGTTCCTCTGGCCAGATTCTACATGAGACTTCTCCAGTGGTTACTTCTCACTCAGTGGTACCCTCTACAACATCCGTTTTTTCTTTCAGGTAAGTGCAACTGAGAGATGCAAGCAAGATTTGCTCTGCTCTCAAAATCCCCAGCAATGGTCTCATCCTTTCAGCCCCCATCAGCCAAACGCCACGGTGACCACTGACATCTCCCTGATGGGGTGTGGGAGGTTATGTCAGGGAAAATCGGTCCAAGACACCTGGTTGGAGACAGAGGCCCATTTGCATATCAGTGTCCTGGAACTAAGAGCGGTGCTATTAACGTTGCAAGCATTCCACTCCATCCTTCCATCAGGGATTATTGCGATCCAGTCAGACAACATGTCAGTGGTCTGGTACATCAACAAACAAGGGGGCACCAGATCTTATCTGTTATGCCGAGAGGCCTTCAGAATATGGCAATGGGTGATAGCTTCCAACCACTTTCTAATTGCAATGCATATTCCCAGGAGCTCCAACGCGATTGCAGACAAGTTGAGCAGGTGCATTCTACAACCTCACGAATGGTCCCTCAACCCTGTGATAGTGGCAAGAATTTTCAACTGCTGGGGTCAGCCTTGCTGTGATCTGTTCACCTCCCCAACCAACTACAAGTGCAGCAACTACTTTACCCTGATCCCCCTCGGGGACAGTCACAGAGAGACGCTCTAGTTCACACTTGGCTCTCTGGTCTTCTTTATGCTTATCCTCCTCTTCCCCTCATCTCTCAGTTTCAGAAGAAAGCACAGTAGTTGAAGAGCAAAGTGATCCTCATTGCTCCATATTGGCCTCGACAAGTTTGGTTCCCCTACCTCTGGCCTCACCTGCTAGATCGACCATGGATCTTCAATCCATCCCCAACGTTGATCTCCCATCCGCAGGGTCTGACTCACCCCAATCTAACAAACCTGAAGCTGACAGCTTGGTTTCTCCACTTCCTATGATTGCCAGGCAGGATAACCTCTCTTCCCCAGTGCGCAATATTCTTATAGCATCTCATAAATCATCCACCAGGCTAATCTATCTCAGCAAATGGAAAAGGTTTTCGTTATGGGCAGAGAATAAACCATTGGACCCCTTGTCATCCCCAGTTTTGGTGGTTTTAGATTGCTTATCACACCTTTTTCAATCTGGGGTGTCAGCCTCTACTATTCGTGTTCATTTAGCTGCCATTTCTAATTTCCACATTGGTTTTCAGGATTCTTCACTCATTGACTCTGTAAGACTTTCTTGAAGGGTGTTTTTCACCTAAAACCTCCCTTTAGGGAACCAGTACAACCTTGAGATTTAGCCTTGGTTCTACAAGCACTAACAGCTCCCTCCTTTGAACCTGTGTCTTCATATGATTTAAAGTACCTCTCTTGGAAAACTTTGTTTCTGGTTGCAGTCACATCGGCCATACATTTGTCAGAACGTCAAGCCTTATGCATCAAACGTCCCTACCTTATTTTCCATAAGGATACAGTATCACTGAGAACTAATTCTTCATTTTTACTGAAAGTATTGTCAGAGCGGTCTATCAACCAGTCTGTTGACCTCCCAGTATTTTTTCTTAATCATTCTAACAAGGGAGAGTATTGCCTGCATTCCCTGGATGTTCATAGGCAAATACGATTTTATCTGGACAGAACAAAATCTACCCGTAAATCGGACCAACTATTTCTGGCCTTTTCTGGACCAAGGCTAGGTCATCCGGTCTCAAAAGTTACATTGGCATCATGGTTGAGAAATTGCATTACCTTTGTCTACAACAAGGACATCACCTTGCCTCACAGAGTGAAAGCACATTCTACAAGGTCTATTGCAACTTCAGCAGCTTTCCATGCTAGGGCTTCCCTCAATGATATTTGTTCAGCTAAAACTTGGGCCAAATCCCATACTTTTATCCTTCATTACAAATTGGATTTGGCTTCCAGAGGTAGAGCTTCTTTTGGTTCCATGGTGCTCAGGAATGTCCTTCCATGAGGGCCACCCAGGGATACAGGTAGCGGGGGGACTCTGTCCCATCAGTATGGAATGAACAAAGATTAATAACATCAGATAAAGAAGTTATGTCTTACCATAATGTTCCATCTGTGTTGTTGATCTTCGTTCATTCATTACTCCCTACCCTCCGTCCCCCTCCGAAGGTTCCTGGTTGATCTCATATACTCCTTTTTTTGTAGATCTGTTATGACCAGAGGTAGCCTCTACTTTTGTGTCAACTTGCAAACTGGATCTGAGGTAACAGGCAGCAGAACATTCTGGGTAGGATCTTGGCTCAAGAGTTTTTGGCTGATGCAAGCTTGGTATGAGGCCGTCTCAGTTCCGAAGATGGAACCAGTAACCCATCAGTAATGAATGAATGAAGATCAGCAACACAGTTGGAACGTTATGGTAAGACATACCTTCTTTTTACCTCTTTTCAAACCTGCTGCTTCAACAGAATTGAAATACCTCTCCTGGAAGACTGCCTTCCAACTAGCTATCACCTTAGCCAGAAAGGTCTCAGAGCTTCAAGTTCTCATGGCTGTCGAGCCCTCCATAATTTCCATGCAGACAGAGTCTCCCTGAGGACTAATCCCTCCTTTATGCCCAGGGTGGTATCTGATGTGACCCTTAAGCAGGCCATAAACCTTCCCACGTTTTCCCAACCCTCAAAACAAGGGGGAGAGAATTCTACACTCACTAGACATGCACAGGCAACTCGGATACTATCTAGACCATACTAATCCATTCAGAAAAACTGACCAGCTTCTTGTAAGCTTTGCTCCAGGGGCTCCTTTGATAATCATATTGCCAAGGTGGTTAGAAAATCCTTCTATGTGTCCCACCTAATCACAAAAGGGTTCGCATCTAGAACAAAAGAGGTTATTGTGCCCCTCTACTCATCACTCATCAGACCCATCATAGAATACAATGCCCCATTTGGGATGTACCTTATAAGACACCTGCAACAGCTGGAAAGACCACAGAAGTACCTCACCAAGAGGATTACTGGCCTCAAACAGATGACCTATGTAGCCCGACTGAAGAAACTCCAGCTGTACTCGGTTGCATGCTGCCTACTCAGAGGTGATCTCTGCCTGTCATACAAGGCCACTTAAAACCCAGAATTGATGGCCATGCTCCACCTAAAATAAATACAAATCCCCGAGAGCCACATGCTCTAGGGATCTAAACCTCACCATAACGATAAATAGGACTTGCTGGAGGGATAGATTCCTGTCCCAGAGACTCCCCGTGCTTTGGAACAGGATTCCAATCTATATTACGTAGAGCCCCTCACTAACACTCTTCAAGAGAAACCTTGACGAGTGGATGGGAAACAGAAAATTTACCCTGGGATCAGTGGCTCTGCTGGACAGAGGCACAGGGAACTAATGGCTCGGCTGGACAGAGGCACAGGGAACTAATCTAAGGGGGTGGCGAAAGCCAACACATTCTGGCTAGGCTTACATATGCTGTCAAGCAGATAGCCTAGTACTTACCTATGAACCTAAGAAGAGAAGCCCATCTCCAAACAAACCATTTCCAAATGGATTTCAGACTGTATCCATTTTTGCTACAGACTATATGGGAAACCCATTGTCAAAGGAAAAATATACTTTAAAAATGATCAATACATGGTAGGTTCAGGTTAAGGCACTTTAATCTTGCAGCAAGGAGACAAAAACGTGCTAATACAGAGTTTGTCTAACTAGAATCAGGAAATACCAGCATTTTTATACATTTTCTAATAAGACATTGCCTACCAAGCTGACGTAGCAGATCACAAGTTTTAACATCATCATTACATAGCAGTTGTTTTCATACTTTTCTGCTTGTACTATCAGTTTTTGTGAGAAACTTCCTAAGAAAAACAACGTGGCCTTGGCTGCCACCGGTTAGATATATGCAATGTTACCATTCAAGGTACTATGGCTAATGTGAGCACAAAGCAAGTATAGATTGCAGTTCATTTCTTCAACAGTTCTTTGTCCATCTTTATCTCTTCCTTCTGCAGCTGTGCATGTTCTCATATCACGAACAGAGCTAATTGTTCAAAATCATAACATTATAGAATATAGCATTGTTCATTCATTGCTTCCTGACCTAGCAGATAATCACCTGTTTTTCAAGTACATTTAAACATGAATTTCACTGTGCTAGCAGTTATTAGGTCAGAGGGCATCTTGCAAGTTTCAGAAAGCACACTGCAGCTTCAAAAGCATCTTTTAATCTCATATAAAACTAAGCTGTATATAAAATAGTGTATATAAAATAGAATGAAAAACATGTTAACTCTTTTAGCTTCTAATTAGCATTAAGCACACACATTAATACATATTTTTCTAACATTTCCCCCCTGTTAATACTTTTTAATTCTATTTTCAAAAGAATAAACAGTTTGCTTCTTCTCCTAACCTCTTCCATTCAGGATTTGCAGTTAAGAGAGTCATTCAGTTTAGACTTATGAAAGTGTTTCACTTTTCAACAACTCTTCAATTTCAGTACTTTGATACAAAGTCTCAGAAACTGACATGTCTATAAAATCTTTGATTAACTTTTTAATGCAGGGAATACCACAACAAATGCATGCTCCTAGTAGGAGTAATCCCACACAAATGGCAATCAGGATGTTCATTAGGATGGAACCCCACCCCCCAAACAAATTCTGGAAAAAGTCCGTCAGAGGGTTTGGGCCTGGTTTGGTCATGGTCGACACTTGCTGGATCACCTCAAGATGGTCATTTATCTCGTGCTGGTTGTCAGGAATATACGAACAGCATTCTTCTTTGATTAAAGCACACGTACCACCTCTCGCCGCTAGGGTGAAGTCAAGAGCCATGTGGTTTTGAAGTACCACAGTTCTCATAGCATTTAGTTCATCAGTCACTAATTCGAGAGCAGAAAAAGTTGCATTGCTCATAACTTCGAGAAGTTTAGAGAGTTTTCTCAGCTCCCAAATCGATTTCACTGCGCCATATGCAGGGTCTATGCCTGCCCATGATATAATGGTGTCACTCAAGTCCATGTGTGTCAGTTTATCTTTGTTTTTCACGGAGTTATGGTTTCTCCACCCTGCTTCGATTCATCCCACTGGATTCTCGGGTCTTTTCATTGGACTTCTAGGTTTACTGCTGACCTGTCTGACGTTTCAAATTTTTCCCTGAGGCAAAGCTGCAGCGTGTCGTATGGCTGGAACCAGGTAACTCAAAAAACAACTGGCGGACCAATTCTCAGGTAGCCATTTATATGCTTTTTTTCCCATAAACAAAATAACAAGTTTTTACTTTAGTATTGATATAAGCTTGCCCTGCATGAAACATTTTCTTATCAATAATAGAAAGCTGCTTTAAAAGAACAGGATTATGTTGTACTTCACTAACACTTCTATGCATCTTTTCAAAATATGCATCATAGTTTGTATCACAAATAGTTTTTGCCTTACTGGCCTTAATATAACATTTATAAGAAACAGTCACATTGCAATTGCTCCAACCCACCTGAATAGTGTCGTTTTTATAAAAACATACAATCCCTTTTTGTGTAACAGGTAGGTACAATGCTATTTTGTCTTGTGATTTCACGGGTGTAGTATCAAAAATCAAGTTTTCCCAGGTCTCATTGACCCCTAGGGGGACAGCAGTCATCAATAATCCCCCGTATGCTGTTGGTATAGCTGTGCAAATCCAGTAGTAAGAAATATTAAAAGTCCCAGCATACACATATTTAATTGCTTGGAAAGTGTTAAAGTTTGGATGCCAGTCTATGAGTAATGCATCACGTTTGTTCAGTTCAAGTCATGTGGCTGGGAAAAGGAAAGGCCACAGCAAAAAGATCATTGTCATCAGTATAGCTATCAGAATAATCATGCACATTTTCTGAGGTTGTTCTGCATCCCAGTTTACTCTATACCTGGTCATTTTGTTCTCGTTGTACAACAGTAACAAGGTTTTTGTCCAGTTCAAAGTTCTTAACCAATTTACAGTGTGTCAGATGAATCCAGGACGCTCGCTCTGTGATCTTGACTGCAGTGGGTGTTGACAGTAGCACCTGGTACGGTCCTTCCCACTTCAGAGAACTCCAATTCTTTTTCTTCACGACTTTCACCCAGACCCACGTGCCTGGGACTATTGCTGCTTCCGATGGTCTGGTTTGTTCTTTATCTGAAACAGAATTTAACTGCAAAAGTTTGTTATTCAAAAATCGCCTCATATACTCTGCAAGTGAACTGTCAGCCTCCTGGTCTGCAGGCATGAGAGGTTTCCACTGAGGTGTATAATATGCCCTCCCAAACAGAATTTCAAAAGGAGTTAACCCTTTTACATTTGGAACAGTTCTCATACTCAACAGAGCCAGAGGTAGACAGTGCACCCAGTTCTTTTGTGTCTCACTAATCAATTTCCTGAGATTATTTTTCAAAACTCCATTCTGCCTCTCTACTAATCCTGCAGATTGGGGGTGGTATGCACAATGGTTTTTCAGAGAAATCCCAAAGTAACGGCTCAATTGTTGTATAGTTTGATTTACAAAGTGTGTGCCATTGTCACTATAAATCTTTTCCGGTATGCCAAATCTAGGAATAATTTCTTTAACGAGGACCTTTGCAACAGTAGCTGCATCTGGATTTTTAGTTGGAAAAGCTTCCACCCATTTGGAAAACATATCTATAATGACAAGGCAGTACTTCTTATTTTCACATTTGTTCAGCTCTATAAAATCCATACAGAGAGTATGGAACGGATACGGTGGTGTAGGGAAACTCCCTTGCTTAGGCTTCAATGCCCCTTGTGCATGATGCTTGTTACAAACATGGCATGCTGCACAAAAATGTTTTGTGTAGTTTGTAAATCCATAAGTTGTAAACACTCGATTCACTAACTGTACCATCCCCCTGTTGAGACATGGCACTGCCCATGGCTCAACAAAGCTGCATATCTAAACAAGTTAGATGGTAAAATTGGTTTCCTATCTTTGGAGATGTACAGCCCTTTCTCAAGAATTGCTCCTCGTTTTATCCATTTTTGTTTTTCTACATTTGTAGTAAGTGTCTGCATTGTTTTTAACATTTCTAAGTCTAAAATCTCAGATGGTTGTAATTCCTCACTCAAAAGAAATACTTCTGAAGCTGAAGCTGCTGGTTTTGCAGCTGTATCAGCCCTCGCATTACCTTTTGAAATCCTATCCTGTTGTTTGGTATGAGCTACGCATTTGCAAATAGCTACTTTCTGAGGTAACTGAATAGAGTCTAACAAATCTAAAATAAATTGCGCATGATTAATTGGTTTACCAGTAGATGTTATCATTCCTCTATTTTTCCACTGCTGCGCAAAAACATGTACAGTAGAAAAAGCATACTGGCTGTCAGTAAAAATGTTCACTCGTTTACCCGTTGTCAAGGTACATGCCCTTGTCAAAGCAATCAATTCTGCTGCTTGTGCAGATAAGTTGTGCGGTAAAGACTTTGCTTCTAAAATCTCAGTATCAGAAACTACTGCATACCCCACTAGATTCTGTCCTGTAGAACCCCTCCTACATGAGCCGTCCATATAGTATGTCACCTCGGCATCATCCAAGGGAACATCCGTGAGATCTTTACTAGGTAGTGTCTTTTGCTCAATCTCCTGCAGGCAGCAGTGTGGTTTGCCATCTGCAGGGGTTGGGAGCAAGGTTGATGGATTCAAAGTTGTGCATCGTTCAATTGTCATATGAGGTTGGCTCAACAGTATAGTCATACAGGAAAGATGTCTAGCAGGAGAAAGATATGCTACTTTTTCTTGCAGTAAAATAATCGTGACTGCATGAGGCACTCTCAATGTGAGAGGGTGGAATAACACTACTGAGGCTGAAGCCTGCACTGCCATTGCAGCTGCGACTACTGCTTGTACACAGTGGGGTAGGGATCGCGCCACTGGGTCTAGCTGTGATGAATAGTAAGCTGTGGGGCGTTGTTTGTCCCCATGCTGTTGTGTTAACACTGATGTCATATAACCCTGCTTACAATCTACAGTTTGGAAAAATCGTTTATGATAGTTCGGTAATCCTAAAACTAATGAGGATGCTATCAGTTGTTTCAGTTTGCAGAAAGCTGATTCTGCTTCTGTTGTCCACTGTAATAAATTTTGTGCTGCCATAGGCTTTTTGAATATCAAGTTGGTCAGTGGAGCAGATTCCAAGGCATAGTTTGGAATCCAATTCCGACAAAAATTAGTAGTACCTAGGAAGGACCTCATTTCCTTCTTGGTAGTTGGTTTAGGTGCTTGTAATATTGCTGTTTTTCTGTCTTCATCTAATATTCTGCCCTCTCTGGATATTACATATCCCAGGTATTTGACCTGTTTTTTCCAAAGTTGCAGTTTATTTTTTTTACCTTGTGTCCTTGAGTAGCTAAAAATTGTAGTAATGCTATAGTATCTTCTCTGCATTCTTGCTGGGTGGGGGCTGCCAGAAGAATGTCATCTACATAAAGTAAAATCTGGCTGCCTTTCGGTGGGATAAATCCTGCCAGGTTACTTGCCATTTCCTGTGCGAATATTGTTGGATTCTCACAATATCCCTGTGGTAGTCGCGTATATGTATACCTTTTCCCCCGAAATGTAAATGCAAGTCAATGTTGGCTGTCAGGGTGTATCGCTATTGAGAAAAACGCATTGCTAATATCTACCACAGAAAAATACTTTTGTTGAGGTTTCAAATCATTTAATAAGGTGAGTGGATCTGGCACTGTAGGTGCCCTGGGTATAACTGCATCATTTACAGCTTGTAAATCTTGGACCATATGCCATTCTCCGTTTGCTTTCCTAACAGGAAATAAGGGTGTATTACATGGTGAATCAGGAGATTCTATCAATACTCCTTCCTTAAGTAAGACTGCTATTATAGGTTTGATTCCCATTTCTGCATCCTTTCTCAAGGGATACTGTCTCTTTTGAGGTCTAAATGCTGACTTTGGCGTGATAGTGACTGGTCCTGCTGTATGAATAAGTCCTACATCTGATTTTCCTGTTGACCAGAGAGTCTCTGGTATGTCTCGTAAGGCTTTTTCCTCTTCTTCTAGTAAGAGTGCTACTCAGCTGTCCTCACTTGCCTGCAAGTGTACAGCTGGGTGTGTCTGTGTTATCCAGTTCAGCTTCTGCTTTTGTACTCGGAAAGTTCTAACTCTGTCTGCTTTTCCCACCTTGTGACTTTTTCTCCTAGGTCTGCCCACTTCACATTTCTATCTTTAGTCAAACTCACATGTGGTAATCGATTAGATTTGTAAAGTGCTAGGAATTCCTGGGGCAATGAACAGCTTACTACACTGTTTCCTTTTGTGTCCCAGTACAGATTTCGTAATACTAATCTGTTAGCATGGTTTCTAAACAGTTCTTGCTCATATTCTTTATCAGGTCCTGGTTTGCTACAGTAATATAGAGTGCAATGCAACAAATGCTGTTTATCAGTGTCAAGGGAGGGGGATTTACTGATGGCTACGTTCATCAGTTCTTCGGTTACTGCCCCTGGACCAGTCGTAACCAAGTCCGGGCTGTACCAATAAAATGTTTCACCCTCCGGTCGCACTACAAAAGTATCCATTTGTCGCTGTTCTTCCATACCCTGCAAAGTTGGAACTACTGCTATGCCAAATATCTGCATTAAGTCTCTGCCCAAAAGATTCACTGGGCATTTTGCAAAAACAACAATTTTGCTTTTCTGGGTCATCCCTGAAACAGGGTCAGTTATTGCTATGTTGTGGGAGAGTGGCTCCCGATACAGCTGTCCATTAGCTGCTTTCACTAATATGTAATCAAGTGATTCTGAATTTTCTGGTAGTTTGGAAGGATGTATCAGGGTCCGTGAAGCCCCTGAGTCACACAGGAATTTAACTTCCCTCCCCTCTACCAGAAGTGTAACTTCCGGTTTTGTGTCTGCTAAGTAGAGCTCTAGGCTCAATAATGCCAAGTCTAAAATTTCATTTTCTTCATTATCTGTGATTTCATACACATCCTCTATTTCTTCTATCAGATTCTCTACTCCTTCTATCACATTTGCACTTGTCTTTTCTTGATTATTTCTTTCCAGTGATTCTTGACTATCATATAGTCAGTCCTCACCCTCCCTGTCTTCTGTGGTTACCTTTTTATTTTGCCTGCAATCCCTTGCTAAATGTCCCTTTTTCCTGCATTTAAAACATTCACCCCTTTTCTTTCTCTCTTCAAAATCCTCTGATCGTTTATCAGATTATTTGTTTCCCTGGGCATTTTTCTTACCGTTCTTCCCAGTTTGTACTACAAGACTTCTGATCCATCTTCTACTGCAAATACTTGAGTTTTCTTTTTCTTTTTGCTATTAAAATGCCTTTCGGCATGTCTTGCATATTCAAGTAATGACTGTAATCTACTTGTACGATGATCTACCATGTGCTTTGTAATAAAGCTGCTAATGGGTGCAATACTGCCTTTCAAAAATGCATTCTTTAGCTGCTGCTCATATGGGGAATCATGTGTTTGGTCTTCAGGTACCTGCATTCCACAATGGTTATTAAAACACTAATAATCTGGCATAAATATCTATCAACAGTTTCACCTTGTTGTATGCATTGGTTAATGCAAGTCCAGTCAGCTCTAGGTTTCCATGTCTCAGAGATTCGGTCTGTTAGACCTTTCACTCTGTTATCCAGTTCTGCGTTACTATGTGGGAGTGGCCTAAGTTCTGCGTCACAGGGATTCCACTTGCCACTGATCATGTGCCAATCTGGACCCACGATTTGTCTGACTACTTTCTCTACTTCCTCAACATTCAAATGGTAACTTAACCTCATGCCCTGTAAGTCTTCTAAGAATTTTCTAAAATTAACTTTCGGATGGGGAATTCCCTCTGTGGCTTTCCGGATGTCTTCCGGTGTCCACGGTCTATATACTAGAAGAGTTGGGTCCTGTCCTGCCTGTGGATTTGGTACTTCTATGAGTGGACATATCTCTTCTTCACTCATAGCTTGTGAAGTTTTATTTATTTCATACAATTCAATATCTCCTCTTAAGTTGCGTGATCGAGACCTAGTCTCGATAGGATCTCTGACAAACGGTTTTGGTTTTGCAGGAACAGCTGGATATAGCGGAGGTGGATCACCTTGTCCACTCGCTTCATATTCTGATAAGGGAAGCAAACTGGGCAGAGGGGCTGTTGCTATTACCAAGTTATTGTCTTCTTTATCTAAAAACATTGCTTTTGAATTGTTATTCTTTTCTTCCCCGACCTTTTGCGTCTGTTTTAAGTTGTTTGACAAGTTTGATAAGTGAAGGTTTATCTAAATTACCATCAAATTTGTATTTATTAACCCATTTTTTATAGTACCTAACATTGTCGGCACGCTGTAATTGCATATATTTCGCGTCTTCGGTTAAGGGCGGATCTCGGGAACTTTTTGTGCACTTATTTCCCATGTTGTCTTAGCTAAGTTAGAAATTGTTACGTAACCCTTTTTGTCACGTGGTACCACGATTTACACTTCTTCATTGTTTATCTAGAATAACTGCCTACCTATTCTGTTTCCCTGATCTATGACAAGACAGCTATTTTTTTTTTGTTTGATCTGCAATTTACAGATCTCCCTGACAAAAACAAAATACTGTAACAAGTCCCTGATCTAAAACAGAGAAGAGGTAAATTCCTCCTTACCTGAGCCTCCGTGGTGATCCCACCGAAACTGTTGACTCGTCCTCTTATCGCAGATCAGAAACAGTGGCTGGCCTCTTTTGAACGACAATTCAGTCGGAGGTCTTTTCAAAGCAGAAGAACCGATGTGGCTTCTTCCCCGTACGGTTTCATGCCACCGGGCCCATCTGACCTGAGCTAGAGAGAGAGATATTTCCGGTCCGAAGGACCAATCTGTCAAAGGAAAAATATACTTTAAAAATGATCAATACACGGTAGGTTCAGGTTAAGGCACTTTAATCTTGCAGGAAGGAGACAAAAACGTGCTAATACAGAGTTTGTCTAACTAGAATCAGGAAATACCAGCATTTTTATACATTTTCTAATAAGACATTGCCTACCAAGCTGGCGCAGCAGATCACAAGTTTTAACATCATCATTACATAGCAGTTGTTTTCATACTTTTCTGCTTGTACTATCAATTTTTGTGAGAAACTTCCTAAGAAAAACAACGTGGCCTTGGCTACCACCGGTTAGATATATGCAATGTTACTACAGCTAATTTGAGCACAAAGCAAGTATAGATTGCAGTTCATTTCTTCAACAGTTCTTTGTCCATCTTTATCTCTTCCTTCTGCAGCTGTGCATGTTCTCATACCACGAACAGAGCTAATTGTTCAAAATCATAACATTATAGAATATAGCATTGTTCATTCATTGCTTCCTGACCTAGCAGATAATCACCTGTTTTCAAGTACATTTAAACATGAATTTCGCTGTGCTAGCAGTTACTAGGTCAGAGGGCATCTTGCTAGTTTCAGAAAGCACACTGCAGCTTCAAAAGCATCTTTTAGTCTCATATAAAACTAAGCTGTATATAAAATAGAATGAAAAACGTGTTAACTCTTTTAGCTTCTAATTAGCATTAAGCACACACATTAATACATATTATCCTAACACCCATCCCTAAGTCTATCCATACCCACGCCACTAGGGCAACCTCCACTTCATCTGCCTTCCTCAGAAGAGTACCTATCAGGGACATCTTGGAAGCGGCCACCTGGACCTCTGTCCATACCTTTACAAAGCATTACCACCTACCTCTCTTTTCTAAGTCTAGGGAAGGGTTTGCCTCCGCAATTCTGAAGGGCCTCCTGACCCATACCTAGGACTCTACCTATCCTTCCACCCTTTACCTCAGCTTTGGGAATCCTCCCACAGGTGATAACTGCAACAGTGAAACACAAAGAAGATAGTACAGTTGTGTACACTTACCATAAATGTAGATGTTCAAGTTTATTCACTGTTGCAGTCTTGGTTTCCCCCCTCCCTCAATCCCCCATTTCACATCTTCCCCTAGGGTGACACTTGCTTTTCAAGGTGGCTCTTAGCCACCAGGACCACTTCTCCCTTTTCCCTTGTGCTTCTGATGGGTTAGGGCAAGAAAAACCGATGTAATGATGTTGGCTGCCTTGCTTTATAGTACTGACAACCTGATGTCAGACTACAGGCAACAGCAGCCGGCGCACAAAAACATTGACTCTGGTGTTCGGGCTGGCTGAGGTCTACCACAGCAGGGATAATCAGGTGATGACTGCAACAGTGAATACACTTGAACATCTACATTTATTGTGAGTGTACACAACTGTATTTTTCCCAAACCATGTCTTTTACTAGCTACACTCCCCTGGTCATACAGAAACTAGCACTTGAGAGAAGCATGTCCTCCTGTTGAAGAGAGACATGACTACTGTCCCCTGTATTTGCGGCCTCAGACACACCCTTCTTCATCTGGGCCTACGTTTGTCTAGTAAGCAGAGCCAGATCCAGCACTAGGTAACCTAGGCAGTTGTGTAGGGCCCTGCTGGCTTGGGGCAGCCTGCTGGGAGCTGTCACAACATTTAAATTTTAACTGAACAATTAAAAACAATTTTTCTTTAAGGACACATTCTGCATCTGTGTGTGCATCTTTACTACAACACATGTGCACACACAACACAACAATGCATGACATTTAAATGCACATTTGAACTTCACTTCTCCATTTTCAAGTATACATTGGACTGCTTGCTACAAGCATACATTAGACCAGAGAACAAATTGCTACTTTCCTTTATACACAGAGTATTGCCAGCTGCCATAGACTGGGAGAAGAACTTTCCTTTCCTTTCCTTCAGCAGGTCTTCAGAGTGAGTGTGTGTGTGTATGTATGTGTGTGTGTAAAATGCCTTAGTTAGGGATGGTAGGTTACTTAATTACCAAAATGGCCAAGTTAGGGATGGTAGGTTAGTTAATTACCAAAATGGCCAAGTTAGGGATGGTAGGTTAGTCAATTACCAAAATGCCCAAGTTAGGGATGACAGGTTAGTTAATTACCAAAATGACCTAGTTGGGGATGGCAGGTTAGTTAATTAGCTTGCTCAGGCTAAACACTGTACCTTGGCTGCATCAGACAAGAGCCATAATCCTCTACACCACACCACCCACCAGACTTTGGTAATTTTATTTATTTTTATTTTTATTTTAATTTTACATTTGTTGACCGGGATAGTCCAACTGGATGCATGTCCATTTTCAGCGGAGGCCCGGGGAGAAAAGCTCCAAGGGTAAGCAGATACAGCATTACATATTACAAACAGGCAGTTTACAGAGATTACATAAGTAAGCAAGTTAAACAAGTTCCACAGGTTAGAGTTAATCTTGAGCGCAAGTCAGGATTCAGTTAAATTACACAGTAAACTGGTTAACAGATTTTTACACATTCTAGAGAGAGTTAGCCAGGCTTGATACATTGACTTAGCGAGTTAAGTGACAAATGTTGTTTGAGAGTAGTTTTAAATTGACCTAAGGTGGAAAGTAAGATAATATCAGCTGGAAGGTTCCAGGATCTACTTACAGAGTTTGCAAAGAGAGAGTCACTGGCTGTGTTATTAATTTTGCTAGTCTGAATTAGTAGTTTGTTAGAGGATCGAAGCGGTCTAGGATTGTTATAGGGGGTGATAATATTTTTAAATGCAGTAGTATTGTCCGGATTATAGAGCATTTTATAGGCCATAATCAGTTGGTTATACTGGATTAAGCTGGGTAGTTCAAGCCACCCAAGCGGATTTAGATTGATGCAATGATATGTCCTAAAAGGCAGCCCAGTGGCAAACCTGGCAATGTGGTTGTAGCAAATTGAGAGTTTGTTAAGGACGGTCTTGTTTAAATTTGAGAGTAGAGGGGATGCATATAGAAGGGTTGAAAGAAGGTGAGAGCGAGCTATGGCAATTTTATCTGGAGGGGTTAGGAAGGCTTTTATTCTGTAAAGTGACCCTAGTTTTTTATTGATGGTTTTGATAGTTTGGTTAACATGTAGGTCGAATTTTAGATTATTGTCTATGATGACACCTAATAGTTTTGTAGAGGGGTCAGGGGAGATTATTGTGCCATCATTTGAATTTATGGTAAAGGTGAAAGCAGTAGACCTACGTGTTGGTGAAAATAACAGCATTTTAGTTTTTTGGGGATTTAGGATCAGACGACGTTCAGAAAGCCACTTTTCTATTGTATTAAAGGTGGTCTGGGTAGCTGACCATAACTCTATTGGAGATGTGGCTGAGCAAGTCAGAGTAGAGCCATCAGCATATTGGATACAGCTGACTTTTGGGATGACCGTATAAAGATCGTTAATGAAGATGGAGAACAGCAAGGGCCCTAGTATAGAGCCTTGTGGTACTCCAAGGGTGTTGGGTAGAAGGTTAGAGAGTTTGTTCTGCCAGAGGACAGTATCCTGTCGACCATTCAGGTAGCATTGAAACCATTGAAGGGCTCTAGTATCTAGACAGAATGTTTGCAGGGTGTGGATTAAAAGTTGGTGATCAACCATATCGAATGCCTTGGAAAGATCCAAGAAGAGGGCTGAGGATATATAATTATTGTTGCGATTATAGTTTATGGTGTTGGTAAAGGCTAGGAGGGCTGAAGTAGTGCTGTGATGAGGACGGAAGCCATGCTGAATGTCTACCATAAGGTGATTCTGGATTAGGTGGTGCATGAGTTGTCTATGAATACATTTTTCCATAATCTTTGCAAGTGGAGAGAGTATAGCTATTGGCCTATAATTGGAGAATTCAGTAGAGCTGCCTCCTTTGTAAAGTGGGATTACATAGGATATTTTCCAGATGGTGGGAATTTTATCTTTTATTGGCTCGTATAACAATAGTCCATGGCTGAGTGTGGGTAATGCTGGATTTGCCCACAGTTGGTGTGGTTTGGTCACAAGGGCAAAGCCCGAGTGACCAATCAAAGCCAAGCGTGGGTAAATCCAGCATTACCCACACCCAGCCGTGGGTTTATTGTTATTATACAATGACATTATTTAAGAAAAAAGTTACATACCTTTCTTAATGTCCTTGTTTAACGACACAGTGGTGCTCTTCCCCATTTTTCCCTGGTATCATGGGGCTTTCTTGATGTACTACACATGCGTATGGGACTTGCGTTCCCATGCTTAATGCAGTACATCAGTGCTGTGGAAAGGAAACAACGGAGAAAGGAAGATCTCAGTTGCTTTTTTATTTGTCTGTTTTTAATAAAATAAATTTAAATCCAAAGACTTCAAACGTATGAGAGAAAAGGGACAGAGAAATTATAAGAATAATCAGGTATGTTGCTCTAGTTTTGCATGTTCTTCTTTCGGCTTTTCCCGGTTAGGGATCGGCACAGCGGAACTCTGGTCCGCTAATGATTGGCAGTAGATTTTTATGGTGCCGAGGTGCCAGCTTGACGCCCAACCTTTAACGAAGGCATGCCCATCCACGCATGTCTTTCGAACACCACTCGACCGCAGGGAGGACATGCAGACTCCACACAGAAGGCGCTCCAGCCAATAATCGAACGGGAGAACCTCTTGCTGTGAGGCGATAACGCTACCTCTGCCCCACCGCAGAAACTTGCTCTAGTTTTGCATAATGTACCTGATTATCCTTGTATTTTCTCTGTCCCTTTTCTCTCATACGTTTGAAGTCTTTGGATTTCTAAGTTTATTTATTTATTTTAAATTAAAGAAAACTAGAATTTCCATAGCCTATATTAATAGAAGGAAGTCTATGTGACCGGACCTTTTTTCTGTTGGTATATATGCGATTTACAACCGGCATGCTGGTTAGGCTGACCAATCAGTGTGTTTATTTTTGAATGTTAATGGCCAGTCTTTGTATAATACATTTTGTTTCACTCCTTATTGGAAAATAATCTGCAAAACTACAGGGCTGCATTTTCAACAGATGTGAGCTTCAAGGTAAGAGAAGTTTATTGTTGCTCATGCTAAGTCCGTTTTCAATGCGCAAGTGTTTTGTTTAGCAAATGGTAGTCTGTGTTTGTGCTATAGAATTTCAAAGCAGTGTCAGTAGCACAACATGTGGCATACTTGCCTGTGGTGCAGAAGGCTGTGGTTTCTACTCCCACACCATATAAATGGATTGCTGATACTGCAGTATACTTTAAGGGGGTGGGGAGTTTTGCACTCCTGAGTATGTTATCCTTTCGATGAGATGTTAATGGTGTGTTTGAGAGTTTTTTTGCACCCATCTGAGCTATTAAAAAGAATAGGGGCAAGTTCCCCAATGCGCTGGTAAATTTCCTGTAGTAGTATAAATACCACCAAGGGTCTCCCCTGAGAAGATGTTACTAGCCTAATGGAACTAACCAGATCAACAAATGATATTTAAATTAAAAGTTTTAAATTAAATCCATATCTCTGCCTTTGTTTCAAAAGTAAAGAAGAAAATAGTGTGCATGCTGACAGTTTGAGCAGCATTTATGGTATATGGGTGAGAGAGACAAGTAATAGGACACCAGAATGACTGTGGGAGAAGGGGGGACCCATTTGACCATGATTTGGCTTTGCAAGTAAGGGTCTATGGCTCTGGAACATATCCATGTGCCAGGAAGACAGAGGCAGTTTATTTTAAGTAGTGTGATGCCATATAATGAAGGAAGTAAATTTGTTTACCATACAGTGCTTCTAAGATAAGGAATATGCTTCCTTTATGAGGGTCACACTACAGAAAGAATCTTATAGTTCAGGTTTGTTGCAGCTGATGATTAGCACTGCAGCATGCAGTGTTCTAGGAAGATTTGTCATTTAGTGACTGAAGAACTGTGTATCTCATGTGTAAGTAGGGATATCTCTTCCTCCCTCTCTCTTTGTGCATCTTGGGGAGTCTTTTTCCCTCTTCATATGTTACTGGTTGTTATTATTATTATTATTATTGCAATTTGAAGGGTTTGCCCTTCGTATCATTATTTCATGCAGCATTGAAAGATAAAAGGAAAACAGTGGAGCCATGAAATGAAGTGTTTCACCATCCCGTTCCCAAGTACAGCAGGAAATACTGCTGTACTAAATAATGGTCCTATTACCAGAGGACAGGGAAAGAAAAGTCTCGTAAAGTTAAGAACAGCTTCCAAAAGATAAAATGACAGTAAAAAAAACATAGAGAGGATGAGGACCCCTGAGTCAAACCCCTACCAAGGAGCAACTACTATCCCTCCCTGCCCATAAAACACTCAGGCTTCTAACCACCCCTGTTCTTCAATGACCCAAAATGATGCATTTTGGTATTCTTTCACCAAGATAGGTTAGACATAACATAAGACAAGTTGGTAATGATACCAGTCTCCAAAAGTTACAGGCTGCTGTTTTTGACCATACCAGATATGTATGTCATCTCACCCAACCTAATGGGCCAGGCTTACTTAGTGTAAAATATCTTTCAAGATGCATTCAAGCAAGGGGCATATAACTAGTTCCTTGTAAGCAAGAGGCCAAGGCCTTCAACTAGCACTCTTTTTGGTACCAGGAAAAAATTGACTGGAGATCAGGTCTAGACCTGTCAAGAACTCTGTTGGCATCATTACCACTCCTGGCTCCTCAAGCCCTTATAGCTGTGAACTGAGGTTCAGTCTCCACATTCCACTCCACAAAAAATACAGGTGCTATCTAAGGTTCAAAGTGGGGTGGGGGTTTGCATTTCCAGTTTACCTCCGTAGCCTTTGTTTGGCTACTGCACTTAGACTTTTGCAAAATACTTGTCTCTAGTAATTGCTTATTGCATGACCAAGGACATTCATATATATCCTTACCTGGATGCCTACATAATTCAAGCACTACTCCAGGAAGAGCTGCAGAGGATGTACATTATACCCTAGATTGTTTCCAGAGACTGGGTGACTTTAAAAATTTTCAGAATTGCAGTTAACTCTGGCCAGGTTGGTGATATTCCTACGGGCCTGCTTGGATACCACATAGTCCAGAGCCTACCAACCCCAGAAAAAGCTGAACTTATTGACCTCCTCCTTCCAAGAGATGGTACTCAGGACCTAAGGACACAGTTAATATCTGGGAATTCTTTGGAATCCTGGGTTACATGGTTTCCACCATCGTGATGGTGTATTTGGCAAGATTGCACATGACAAAGCTGCAGTGGTTCCTATGGAGTACTTAGGAACGACCGATAACTATTAGTGTGCCATCCCATCCCAGTCCTGCCCTGTGAGAGGTAGGAGCTAGAATGGTGAATCATCCAGTTGCAAAAGAATTAGGGAATGCCCTTCAGACAATTGACACTAAGCCTGACTTTAATCATGGATGCTTCTGATACAGCTTATTGGGATTGACACAGTTCAGGGTATTGTTTAGAGTCCCTGGGTGGAAAAGAGGCTCATTAGTGTAAAGGAAGTAGTGGTAGTCAATCTAGCACAGAGGACATTCAAACCATTATGGAAGCCTGGAGTCCTGAAGGTCTTTACAGAAAATGCTACATGGATGTGGTACATAAATTAGGGAAGGGTATCCACTCTGCAAGTAAACTGTACAAGCTTCAAAGGAAGCCTTGGAGTCCCAGTTGATCCTAAGGGCCACCTGCATTAAGCAGGACTTGTGGATTCCCATCAGTGGATTTTGGACAGTGACACCTTGTCAACTTAACCAACCATAAGGATGTGCCAGAGATAGCCCAGTTTGTTTCTGCAAGCAACAGAAAACAGAAAAAATTCTGACCACATGCCCTACACAAATAGGCTTGAGGAGTGGATGCCTTCTCTTGGAGTTCTGTGAATCTTATTTGTTTATGCTTTCCCATCCATACCCCTCTTCATCCTTCTCCCTGAGTGTTACAAACTTGCATTCATGCAAGACAGAATCTACAAAAGCTATAGTCCCAGTTAGCAGCTGTGCTATCTTTTTCAAACCATACCATGAGACTAGCCTGTGACACTGGTGAAGTTTCTTCATGAACTGCAGACTCTGGATTGCCATGCATTATCATGCCTGCCTATGACTTAAAATTTTTAAAGATGCCAGAGCAACTGTGATAAACTTGCCCTTTCAGGGTCCCACTCTGTTTGGCCCTGATGTTGAAAGTAACCTAGTAATCATGGGAAAAGGAATGAAAAGCCCTCACAGTTGCTGATATGAAAATTCACACTTTTCAATGCTTCACTTGTAGGATGCGAAGGATCCCACACCAGGTATGGTTTATGATTAGCCAACAACAGCAATTCTAGCAATCTGAAAGAAGACTGAACTACTGTGGCAAATTCCAGCAGAGACATTCATTCCTCAGAAGTAGATGACTGGCAACAGCAGGGCGGCTGTAGCCCATTTGTGGGTAGGCAACAGCAGACTCTGAGATCCTGCCCAGCTATAAAAAATTAATGTAGTTTACATATTTGGAGTTTACTCTACACAGCACTGTTTACTGGTCTTTGAATCCTGCCCAGCTATCCCAATCTGGTGGCAGTTATGGAACATTTATCCCTCCACTTTCTTGCATAGCTGGCATCGTGTAAGATGGTCATAGTTCATTTAACCCTTACCTGCTTGCCAAAGGAAAACGGGATATGCCTCCAAGATGTCTACCACCCAATGTGTCCAAGAGGGATCTTTGCTTCAGGATAGGAGTCACTCATTTTAATTTCAGAACTGTTGCATTTGGTCTCACAAGAGCCGCTAGTGTGTTCATCGATCCTATGTCTGCAGTTACAGCAAAGCATTGGATCCAAGGGACAAAAGTCTCCCCCTACTTGTATGACTGGCTCCAGGTTGCTGTTTACCTAAACAGTCTGATCTCTGCTAGGGAGACTGATAACTGTCCTTTGGCCTTTAAGGGTCACAGTAAACACTGATGGCCTCAAATGGAGTTGTCCCAACCTCCCACTTTTTTTTTTCAGGGTTTTACATCTGAAACTTGGTTTCCTGGGGCTGGTCTCTGTTGTATTCAGTGCATAGCAGTACATGGCAGCACATTCAGCCAAAAACAGGCAGCATGTGTTGCTCAACAGCAAACCACTCACTCCTTCCTGGGAGCTGCCAAATTACTTCTTTCTCTCATTCACGTTGTTTTACTTGCTGCAGCACAGGTCCCTATACTGAACATATTACATTTGTATAAATATACCAACTATAACTGTAGGTAGTCAAATACGTGGCATAAATGCTGCAGGACAGGCTTTCTCCTTTTATATCCCATAATTCTGTACAATGCTATAGGTTTGGATGTCTTTCTGTGTAGGTAGGTCTGTATCAGTTTTTGGGATTTCTAGTTTATTTGATTATATGACAAAAGTTTAATTCAGTGTTTTGGTATGTTCCTTCTTATCATGCTTATCCTTTTCATTTAGGATAGACATTGTCTGGCACATATAGTTACTATTTATTTTTGTAGCTTTGGTTTAGGCTTTTATTGTTCTTTAGCCTTTGCTGCCATCATTTGTTGGTGTATTACTTCTGTTTTTTTTCCTTCTCACAGCTGACCACCAGCTGCTAAAAAGGCTTCTCATCCATTAGACCTAATGAGCAGTCCTTTTCTTCAGCCCCTTACTTGGAGCCATTGAGAAGATTGAAGATCCTGTTGTGGCATCATATTGCTGTTGCAAAGTGCTTTTGCTGTAAAACTCTAGCTTGCCTCAGCCATGCATATGACCATTAATGTCCAGGGGCAGATGTGCAGTGGGGGAGATGCTTGTCATATTGTCTTGCATCCACTGTGACTCAGCCAGTGTCCCTTTCCTATTCCTCATTAGGACAACACCACATGGCATGTCCCTAGCTTCCATCAGGGGCTAAACACAAGTTGCACCCAAGTGCACACAACCATCCCGCCAGAAGAGACACTTCTATCCTTCCTCTACCCAGTGCTTTAAACAGCGAGGAGGCTTTCAAACCTGGATCACCTGGGGTATAATCAGGGCTTTATATCTCTATGTCACATCAGTGGTGTATATTACTTTTCTTTTTCTCACTTTCTAGAGTGCAAAAAAGGAGAGTGGGGCAGACTGTACAACTCTTTTATAAAAGGAGTCTTTAATAGTCATAGCTCAAGACTGCATCCAAACATCCACACAGACATCCATTTGCTGAGAAAGGGTTGACTAGAACATCTACTCTTATAATGTACTAACAATACAGTAATAGCCTTCTCCTTCTAACCAACAGTTTTATAATGTAAAGAAATTTGTGAAAGTCATGCCAGTGTATTACATTTCAGTATTGATACTAGCGTGCCGCGTTCTTTTTTAATTACATGCGGGAAGTTAATGGCTTAGAGCACACAACTCGCTGTTCCAGAATTTCTAAGAATGTACAGATTTGTCCACGCTTTTTTTATCAGTTCGTGATAAAATGTGTATTTTTTGGCAAGTCATTGAGCACTGAAGTTAACAACTCATTCACTCCAATGGCGCTCGGGAAGTTTGCTTTGTAACTTCCAATAGGCGGAGCCTAAGCCTTTTGACAGAATCAAATTGTGTCCTCACATTTCTAACAAATGTTCATATTTCTGGAACCATAAGGGTTATGAAAGAATATAAATAGGAAACTGTTCAGCACAAACTATTCTTACAGTGGTAGTATTCTTTAGCTTCTAGGTCTTAAACCGAATTGTATAAGTCACAGTAACTATTACATTTGTAATATTTTGTAAACAACTTACAATATCTCAGCAACCACTCAGGTTAGACACATATTGTCAGCAATATTTTATTAATCTAGCTGAGAACTTTCATATGAGGCTAAGGAGTTCTTTCTCTGTTACTTGGTTGTTGAGATGTTTAGAAAATGTGAAAATTATATCTATTTACCTGCACTAAACAGAGATCAAATATTACTGCTGTTGAATTTGCCATTGTGTAAGCTGTAAGATGAAATATTTTAAAACCTTGTACATAGCATGCTTTTGGAATTATTGATGCAAATATGAGCACACAATATTTGACGCCTAGAGACATCAGTAGAAGTTAACTGCAGATGCACCTGGAGGCGTCACTCGGATGTGTAATGACAGACATTTGCTTTTAAAACTTAATATCCTTCAGAAAATTTTTGCTAATACAAAACCTGTTATTCTAGTAATGTTCTAAGTTTATAAGAGCAGTATTTTTAAAGTATGACCATATTTTTGTGCCTTTGTTCCCATTATGTTTGGCTTTGTCAAGATTCGTTGTGCTAGGAGGTTGAGCGGTATGTTTGGGAAATAAGGAGTGAAGGTGGACAGAGATTGTCGGTGACTTACCGATTGATAGAATTGTTGTATTTATAGGTGTTACACAGGATGATGTGTTTCTTTCAACAGATACAGAACACTGATACCACATTTTGATCATCACAATGTGTGTGCTGTTGCAGGCAAGATAAGATGTAACCTAAATTACATTATAACTGGAGAATGATTAAAAGCCTTTGTAAAAGTGTAATCAGAGTTTTGTATTCATAACATATGTGCTGCTGAGAAGGGAGGAAACTGTAAATAATAAAATGCAAAAAACTGAAACTTATTGTATCCCGGTCAAATTTTCTACTGAAGGTAGGGCAGCAGGTTGTACTTAGTCTTTATTCGACGATTTTGGTCAAAGCCAAAAGTAATGGGGGAACAAGGGCCCAAAATCAGGTACAGTAGTGAGTAGAACAACAGGTTTTAGATCAGCATGCATTTTCCAAACAGTAAGAAGTATGAAACTATTGTGCATCCCTGACTGACTGTAATCCTCAGTAAAAAATATGAAGCCAGATCAGGGGCATTTGAGAGATGTGCAATGGATGTGTTGATTGGTTAAATACTATTTTATTCTTTTGTATTTAAATGTAATAGTCAGCCAAAAAGCAATCGGTGTGAGTGTTGTACTGTAGCCCTATTAATTAATAGTATGACAAGAAACTATACCGGCATGTATGTAGGCAGAGTTCTGAAATATATTTTAATTGCAAAACAAGAACCCTGGTATTTTTAGCTACTGTTTGAGGATAAGTTTTCAAATTTTATGTCTCATTTTTTAGACTGTTTGCATTTTATGTTAGATACTCTGTCCCACTGTGAGTTTTTTTTAACACACTGAGCATTCTGTCATAAGCAGTATATTGGCAATTTGAAATTGCAGCCTATCTATAGCACATAGATACACATATAGTAGTGGTTTCCTGAAGACAGGTGACTGTGTGCAGTATGTGACCCTGAAGGTCAAATAGAGCAAATTATATTTAGCCTGCAGTGCAAACAGGTGGGCAGTGTGCAGATGTTCATTGTGCATACAGCTGCAGTAATCACAGATGGGTTTTCTGCCGTGAGGCGGGTCCTCGGTCGGCCGAATTCCAAAGTCTAGATCTGGCGTCGGTTGCTGTCGCTTTCTTTCCTGACGTCAGTGAGGCAGGGGTATATAAGACACAGCCGACGCCATTTTCTTCAGTCTTTTTTGCCACGCGGTGCCCGAAGCAGAAGCAGTTCGCAAGTGCCGGTCGGCCAGCTCCTGAATTTATGAAAAATTGGAAACCGAAGTCTTCATTAAAGCTAAGTACCCCGTTGGGGAAACTTTTCTTGCCTCAGACCGATGTCAGAAAAAGTTAACAATTGTATTTCTTGTGGGAAGCAAATACCGCATAAGGATTTCCATTCCCTCTGCATACCTTGTTTAGGCCCAGACCACGACGTCTCGGGCTGTCGCTTTTGCGCTACTTTCAATAAACACACTATTAAGCGTCGGGCGGAGTTCGCCCAACACTTTTTTGGTAAAGCCTTTGATTATAAAATGTTGTCGGAGACTCCGACTACCGTTTTGTCCAAAAAACGCAAGGACAAGGACCGACACGCGAGGCCCGCGGTCCCCACCGACACCATGCCAAAACCGGCTACACGTGGTCCGGTTCTCAGTGAGACACCTATGCAGTCCCTGACTACCGACGACACTTCTTTGGCAGTGTCTTCTGTAACCGAGACCGCAGGTACCTCGGCCCATACCCAGACTACAACCACCGAAGCCACTGTGAGCGTTGAGCCTCGTAATGTGGACAGGTCCACTTCCACCCATGGTGTCTTTAGACCCTCATCTTCCTTTTCCATTAAGGCCTTTACTAAGTCCAAATCAGCCAGGCATCCCAAGAGGCCTGTTGCACAGGGCCCATCTCCAGGCCCCATGCCTAAAAAGCAGATGCTTAAAATGGCTGAGGATTTAATTACTCTTATCAGGGGATGTTCATCGTGCATACAGCTGCAGTAATAACATATGGGTTCTCTGCCGTCAGGCGGTCCCTCGGTCGGCCGAATTCCAAAGTCTTGGTCCGGTGTTGGTTGTTGTCGCTTCTTTTCCTGACGTCAGTGAGGCAGGAGTATATAAGACACAGCCGACGCCATTTTCTTCAGTCTTTTTTGCCGCACGGTGCCCGAAGCAGAAGCAGTTCGCAAGTGCCGGTCGGCCAGCTCCTGAATTTACGAAAAATTTGGAAACCAAAGTCTTTATTAAAGCTAAGTATCCCGTTGGGGAAACTTTTCTTGCCTCAGACCGATGTCAGAAAAAGTTAACAATTGTATTTCTTGTGGGAAGCAAATACCGCATAAGGATTTCCATTCCCTTTGCATACCTTGTTTAGGCGCAGACCACGACGTCTCGGGCTGTTGCTTTTGTGCTACTTTCAATAAACGCACTATCAAGCGTCGGGCGGAGTTCGCCCAACATTTATTTGGTAAAGCATTTGATTATAAAATGTCGTCGGAGACTCCGACTACCGTTTTATCCAAAAAACGCAAGGACAAGGACCGACACGCGAGGTCCACGGTCTCCACCGACACCACACCAAAACTGCCTACACGTGGTCCGGTTCTCATCGAGACGCCTATGCAGTCCCTGACTATCGACGACACCTCCTTGGCGGGGTCTTCTGTACCCGAGACCGCAGGTACCTCGACCCATACCCAGACTACAACCACCGAAGCCTCTGTGAGCGTTGAGCCTCCTAATGTGGACAGGTCCACTTCCACCCATGGTGTATTTAGACCCTCATCTTCCTTTTCCATTAAGGCCTATACTAAGTCCAAATCAGCCAGGCATCCAAAGAGGCCTGTTGCACAGGACCCATCCACAAGCCCCATGCCTAAAAAACAGATGCTTAAAATGGCTGAGGATTTAATTACTCTTATCAGGGGTTCCCAACCCCCTCCTGACAAGAGGCCCAGAGTGGAGGAAGATTCTCCCTCTTCTGATCAGGGCTCCATTTTTTCAGAACACTCTGATGTAGGAGAGCAGTCTTACTCTCCTTTTGAAGATTCTGATGCAGAGCAATCCATTCCTTCTGTATCTCCCCCTGAGAATTATTCTTTTGGGGAAACCTTGCACACTTTGAGGGAACACTTCCATTCGGAAGGCCAAGACTTTTCTGATTCCAAGAAAAGACTGAGGGAATTTCTTTTGTTACCTCAACACAGACCTCTGGCGATACCTCCTGTCTTGGATGTACTTGATGATGTTTATTCGGAGGCTTGCCTTAACCCGGATTCCCTGCCTCCTGCCCCAGTCAAACCTGATAGGTACTACAGAGTTCCTAACTCTCACCAATTTCTTTTCAAAAGCCATAATGCTGACCCTGAAACCATTTCTCAAGGCCCCAAGGGAATGAAGGCCTCTACTGCTAAGAATCCACTTCCTTCCAAAAGAGAGTCAAGATCCTTAGAAAGGTGGGGAAAAAAGGTATATACCTCGGCCACCCTAGCCATGAGGGCCTTAAATTGTCAGTTTCATATGCTTAAATATCAGCAGTTTCTGTTATCACAATTAAGAAATAAAATGTCTCAACCTGAACAACCAGATTCGAATGAGTTGCAGGATATGATGCATAGTGCAGAACAAGTGGGTAAACACACCTTACAATGTGGTTATGATGCCCTAGAGGCCTCAAGTAGAGCTGCAGTTACAGGATCAGTCATTCGTAGGCATGCATGGCTTAGGGAACAAATCTTGCCTGATCATGTGAAAGCTAAGTTACTAGATGCTCCTTTACAAAAGGATGTGCTATTTGGTACTAATGCTGAGGAGATACTACGGAAAATGGAAGAAAAAGCCAAATCTATGCAAACTGTCAAAGCTTTTCTACAGGTTCAACCACCACGTTTTAGCAGAAATTGGCCTTCTAAAAACTGGTTCTTTCCAGCCATGGACAGGCCCCAAAGAGGAAGATATAGGCGCACAAGGGGCAGAGGTCAATCACAAGGATCTTATCGAGGCAGGCAATGGCAAGCTCCAGCACCAAGAGGTGGTGAAAACGGTGCACAGCAATACAGGAAAGAAACCCAATAACTTCCTCCTTTCCATGCCAAGCAAGTTCCAGCTGGCAGCACCCTTGGGGGGAAAGCTGGCATTATTTGCAAGAAATTGGCATATGGTCACAACAGACAAATGGATCCTGGACGTTATAAACAGAGGCTACAGATTTCATTTTCACACTCTTCCAAAACTGAGAGGTATGCCAAACCTGCCACACAATCAAAGGGCAGAGGCACAACTACAAATTTCAAAGCTCATAGACATGAAAGCTATTCAAGAGGTACCTACTCATGAACAAGGTCAAGGGTTTTATTCCAGGCTATTTCTGGTACCAAGGAAAGGAACCGACTGGAGACCCATTTTGGACTTATCCATCCTAAACACATTCTTACTCGTACCAAAATTCAAGATGCTCACATTACAGCAGGTTCTTCCCATGCTGGGCAAGGGGTTTTGGCTGGTAACATTGGACCTCAAGGAGGCATACCTACATGTCCCAATCAGACAAAGCTGCAGAAGATACCTCAGATTTCTTGCAGGTTCAATCCACTATCAATTCTCTGCATTGCCCTTTGGCTTATCTACTGCGCCCAGAGTATTCATGAAATGCCTGGCATCAGTAATTGCCTACTGCAGACTTCATGGGATACAAATTTACCCTTATTTGGACGACTGCCTGATCCAAGCGGACAGCAAGCACATACTGTTGAAACATCTGGCTTATGCAACACGGTTACTGAATGCTCTGGGATACACAATCAACAAAGAGAAATCCAGGCTAACACCAGCTCAGAAAACAACTTTCCTGGGTGCCAACTTGGACACAAACACCCAGATGGCCTATCTTACACCAGAAAAGCAGAGGCAAATAACTCAGTACTTCAAAATGCTAGCAAATTGTAGCAGGCTTACTGCAAGGAAAATCCTGCAGGCTCTGGGCTTCATGGCATCTTGCATTATTTTAATCCCATGTGCAAAGTTGCATATGAGAAAACTTCAATGGTACCTAAAAAATCTATGGTCTCAGCACAGCCACAGTTTGGAAACAATAATACCAATAATTCCATGTTTGCAAAAGGAATTTCTATGGTGGGCTCAAGCATGTCAAACAAACACAGGTCTCCCATTCTGCAAGCCTCAAGCAAATCAAGTCATCACAACAGACGCCTCAGATTACGCCTGGGGGGCACACATGACAGACAGGTGCATTCAGGGCAAATGGTCCCAAAAGGAAAAGCACCTTCACATCAATCAAAAAGAAATGCTAGCAGTAATAAATGCAATTACAGCTTTCAAGGACCTCCTGCATCCAGGACAGTTATTGATAAGAACAGACAACACCACAGTTATGTGGTACATAAACACACAAGGAGGAACACATTCATACCCCCTGTGCAGACTAGCCATGACACTTTGGAACTTGGCTCTGGAATGGCAAATCAAACTTCAAGCACAGTACTTGCCAGGTTTGGAAAACACGCTGGCAGACAATCTAAGCAGAAATATCACAGATCCACACGAACGGAGATTGCATCCTCAAGTGTTTACAGAGATAATCCAAGCGTGGGGGAGGCCAGACATAGATCTCTTCGCCTCCCACAGGAATCATCAATTGGAAAAGTTTTGTTCAAGGACCTTTCATCCAAAGGCCTGGAGAGTGGACGCCCTTTCATTCAGTTGGACAGCATGGACAGTTTACGCTTTCCCACCTCTGCCTCTTCTGCCCAAGGTGCTCTTGAAAGCAAGAGCAGACAGACCGAAGATGATACTGATTGCTCCAGACTGGCCAAGACAACACTGGTACCCACTCCTGAGGAGCCTAACACATACTCCTCCCTGGCCCCTACCTCTAATGCCTCTTCTGCTGACTCAGCACAGCTACAAAACTCTTCACAGTCAGCTGAAAACACTCAATCTCGCTGCATGGAAAATTCCTTAACACCACAACAGACCCTACTCCCCAAAGAGGTGCAGGATGTCATTTTGGAGGCCAGAAGGCCATCTACTAGAAAGGCTTACTCCGCAAAATGGAAACGGTTTTGCTCTTGGAATGAGAAAAAAGGCCAGGACCCTAGAAAACTGAATTTGCCTCAGGTATTACAGTATCTAGCTGAGCTGCTGAACAGTGGACTTTCATTTTCCTCCATAAAAATCCATGCCTCAGCCATTTC
Source organism: Protopterus annectens (assembly GCF_019279795.1). Taxonomy (NCBI): domain Eukaryota; kingdom Metazoa; phylum Chordata; order Ceratodontiformes; family Protopteridae; genus Protopterus; species Protopterus annectens. The sequence continues at coordinate 1,299,077,684 of NC_056746.1, read as the reverse complement.
TGCAGAATTCAACACGGATCCACCCTTATTCTCTCACCCACTCTTAAGACAGTTCCTCAGAGGGGCTAAGAATATAAGACCACCAAGGAAACAACCAGTGCCAGCCTGGGATCTTAATTACATTCTAGATGCCTCCCTTTGAACCAGCTGCCTCAGCAGATTTGCAATATTTGTCCTGGAAAACAGCTTTCCTTCTGGCCATTACCTCAGCTCGTAGGGTTTCGGAACTACAAGCCCTCATGGCTGTGCAGCCCTTTCTCATCTTCCATCAGGACAGGGTTTCCCTTCGAACCAACCCGTCATTTATGCCTAAAGTGGTATCCAGGGTAGCTTTAAATCAAGCCATACACTTACCTACCTTTTTATCCCAATCCTCAAAACAAAGGGGAAAGGCTGCTACACTCCTTAGACATCCATAGACAGCTACGTTATTATTTGGACAGAACAAAGCCTTTCAGGAAATCAGAACAACTTTTTGTGTCCTATGCTGTAGGAGCTCAAGGGAAGCCAGTTACCAAACAGACAATTTCAAAATGGATAGGCCACTGGATACGGTTTTGTTACTCCTATCATGGAAAATCTGTCCCTACAGGCATCAGATCCCACTCCACCATGGCCACAGCTACCTCTACAGCCTTCCTCAGAGGAGTTCCTATCAAAGATATTTTAGAGGCAGCCACTTGGGGTTCTGTGCATACCTTCACAAAACACTACCACCTGCCTTTATATTCCAAAACTAGAGCAGGCTTTGCCACTGCTGTGTTGCAGGGCATTCTGGCTCATCCCAGTTCCACCTAGTGCCTACCACCCTGTGCGTAGCTTTGGGATTCTACCCATCTGTGATTACTGCAGCTGTATGCACGATGAACATAGTACAGTTTTGTACCTACCATAAATGTAGATGTTCGAGTGCTAATACAGCTGCAGTGCAGTTTTCCCTCCCTCCTTCCCCTCTTGGTAAAGGCCTAGGGCCTAACCCCTCTTCATACAACCTGATTGGGTTATCTTTCTATGGTATATTTGCTTGCAACTACTGATTTTTGATTATATTGCATTGCATGTATATAAATATAATTTATGTATTGCCTTCCTACTGGGGGCACCTGACATCTGGGGCAAGAAAGACTGAAGAAAATGGCGTCTGCTGTGTCTTATATACCCCTGCCTCACTGACGTCAGGAAAGAAAGCGACAGCAACTGACGCCAGACCTAGACTTTGGAATTCGGCCGACCGAGGACCTGCCTGAAGGCAGAAAACCCATCTGTGATTACTGCAGCTGTATTAGCACTCGAACATCTACATTTATGGTAGGTACAAAACTGTACTTTTTGATGCAAACACCCTCTTACCTGCAGTGATGTATGCACACACAGGCTACTACTGTCTTGAGCAGCTCAGGGTGTACATGAGGTGTAACCTTCAAGAGCATATGTTAAGCCTCATGAGTTTACATACAAACTTGTGTGTGCACATGTCTGTGTGTATATGATGTAGCAAGAGAGTTTGAATCTGTAGGCGACATTATCATATGGCAGCCCCCCCCCCCCCCCCCCCCAGGCAACAAACATTTAAAAAATGTTTTGACAAGCTATAAAAATTTGGACAGTTTTATGGTTATAGCCTTTCCTTAGGTGATCACAGGTGCTTAATATACAACTTATAAGGTGTCAACAGTTTGATGCCCCCTTCAAATTGGTAGCTTGGGCAAGTGCCCTATTCACCCCACCATTGTTATGGCAGTGTGTGTGTGTGTGTGTGTGTGTGTGTGTGTGTGTGTGTGTGTGTGTGTGTGTGTGTGTGTGTGTGTGCGTGTGCGCGTGTGTGTGTGTAAATTTGGACACAGTCAGAATAAGGATGAAGATTCAGCCTTTTGGGTTAATTATTTTTATATGAAATCTTTTCATTTCATTCTTCATAATACCTCACATTAAACGATTACAGTACCAGTCCCATTTTTTTAAAGCTGGTATTGAGGTAGTGAATCAGACTTGTGTTCTAGTGTTCTTTTGCAGATTGACTTGCTAATACTGAAAAGTGCTGTTAGACTTTATATTTTCTTACACTATTTAGTTGCTTAAAGACCATTAGTGAAGGAGGGGTTGGAATTAAGTCCATTGAGCATAGCAGATGATAATGCACTGGGACAACTCAGTTTGCCACTGGCCCATACAAAGTTTTTCTAGTCTTAGCTGTCCTAGTCCTTAACAATCTGGAGGGATGGTTGGACTTGTGGGCCAAAGAAAAGTAGGGTTTCAAGATGTCTGCTAATTCCCAATAGACATTACATTGAAGATAACGTTTTCCCCTCAGGTTGTTGGCCATAAAGTTATATAGTAATTGCCCCAAAGACATTTGCTTAAGGCGTGTTATTTATTTATTTTAATTTTTGGCAAGTTGTACTGTTATGCAGTTCAGCATTTACAAGTTGTGGTATGTACTACTGCCAGACTGGACTCAGAATGACCTGTTGTATACTGATAAACTGTGCTGTAAAGTCCCACATTTTGTCCAGCATTTTTCTGGTATCTGTCGTTAAGGCATTTGCTCTAGGTTTGTTTTTCTCTTTTAATTTGCTTAAAAATGAACCATAAGTCAGAGATACAATGCACATGAAAATTGCTATACCTGAGAGCCCAGTTCCAAAACCATGGCTGGATTGAAGATATGCCGACCATTGCTGTTCTTTTTTAATTCAAAAGAAAACATTGATGTAGTTGAGTGATTTGGTATTTGATTTTTGCCTGTGTTCTGACCCAGAATAACCATTATTGTGGCAGTGTGGAGGACCTTTACTCAACTGGTCATACTTTTAAGATGATCTGATACTAGAAGTGAACAATTTGTTTTAACCAGTAAATTAAGTAAAACATTTAAACTGTTTAGTATTCTCTCAGACAGTTTTAAGTGAGATCACTGGACCTAGCTGGTCTCCCCACCCCACCAGCTTCCCGGATAAAAAGTGATGAGGACTGAGACATTATTGTGCTTCTTAAGCATGTCCATTGGAACCAGAGTGTATCTTGATGTAGCAGCTGAAACATTTGTTTTCTATGCAACTGCTTGCACATGTGGTCTTTTTAATTTCGTTTTGTGTAGCACTCACCTCACTTCTGCAGATCTTTTGCATCATACACTTTTTAAAGCATTCTTTTGTAGTTTAAAAAGAATATATAGCGAAAGTATAAACCAGTGATTTAAGTTCCTCTTAAACATGTTCTTGGTTACAGAACAACTTATTTGGGCATTGTTGCTTGTTGAAGTCTCCTCTCCTATGGGTTTAGCTATGCATATGCAATGGACTTAATGTCAGCACTGAGAAAAGTGAATTTCAGATATTGAGAAAGACTTTTTCTGTCATTGTGGCACTCAACAGTGATTAGAATCCATGCATAGCATGTAGGTTTTGCTATGAGGTGTGGTTCTTCGGGCATTATAAATTCTAATAAAACTACTTTATGCAGAGATGGGAAATGTAGGAGAGTCTGACATGCTGAGGGGCAAGAAAAAAGAAAATAAGCTTTCAGTGGTGTTCTTAGAGCACTATTGAAATAAATGTGGTCTGTTTCTGTCTGTGCTTTGTCACTTGTCCTTGAAAATGGAGCTTGAATGCTGGTAGCTACAGCAGGCTTTTGATAGTGATCGAATTGCTGCAGCAGTCTTCTTTCATATTCGGAATTGATACTGTCTTGAAGCAGCTTTTAATTTGTGAAAAGTGTGCTTTGAATAGTTTTTTAGCCCTGACTTTTGCAGTGTCATTAACATTATTCCTGAAGCCTCTGTGGGCTGCAGGGCATTACGTAAAGCAGCTGCTCTTTGTAAATAAGAGCGTTTTTGTCTTAGTCCCACGGCATGAAACACAAAACAATGAGGCTTCTTTTTCTGTGCTCCAAAGTGAAGTATAGAAATGTTGCCTAAACTGAACCAGTGCTGAACTAGAACACTTATTTTCTCTCCCCCACCCCATCTGTGACTCTCACTGCAGTATGAAGAATTTTCACTCAGTACACAGTGACTTTTTGTATTACCTGTAAGGTCTGTTTGGTTTGGTAGTAATAATGTCATTCATAAGAAAACTTGTGACTGAAAGCAAAGTTATTTTGAAGGGTCTGGAGGCATCAAATTGTTCTTTGTGTAAAGTATGAGAAACTATGGTTTAGAGAACAGTTGTGCTGCTTGGTGTACAGTCCAGCCTTTGTAAAACATTTTTGCTTTTAACGGTTCCTTGTCTTTTCTCCCTAAGTTATGTTTGCAGCAGTGAATCCACATTATTTACAAGAGGCAAAACAAATTACACCTCTGAGCTCATTAGCTTACTCAGTTTTGAAACTGAGATCTTTTAAGTATATATAAAAACACATTTTGAAATCTTAATACAGTTAAAGTAATTTTCAGTAATAGAGACGTGGTAGACTAGGCTATCAACTTGCATGACATGTTCTGGAATTGTCAAGTCAGAAAAGCAAATCTGTTTTACTGGCTCTCTTACACAGAAGGCTTAAGCCCTGAATGTGACCTGGATGACCTGGGATCAGTAAGTGACCTCTGCACTGGAGAAGCCAGCTGTGGAGAATGGGAGTGAATACCTGCCACAGGCTCATCCCACCTGGTGGAACGGCAATTAAGTCCGCTATAATACTGTTACCCATTAGAGGTTGAGTTTCACTGCTTAGCAACAGAAGGATGAAAGTGCACGCACCCATGAAGCAGCACATTCATACACGCTGCACAGGATTAGGTGCATTTATCGATTGGACAGTACTGTGGGAGCATACACGGGCTGTCTCAGGGAACTGAGAGTTAATGCAAGCATGAAAACACCTGTGAATGCTTTCTGGATGTTAGCTCCACCTGTTGATTGAAGTAGTTAAGGGAAATAGTGAGCTGTCAGCAGGTGCAGGTAGAAAAAATGATATAAACTATGTTGTTAGAAGGTTGTGTATTCTATTTCCACACCAGTTAAACTGATTAACACTGCAGCGCAGTCATAGCCGGCCTTAGGCATAGGCCAACTAGGCGGCCGCCTAGGGCACCGCTCTAGCAGGGGTGCTTTTTCAGTGTTTATTTGGTGTAGGTAGACCAGGATGGGGGCACTGGGTGGTGTGGTGGGGGCACCATGGAGCCCTTTTGCCTAAGGCACCAGTTGACCTAAGGCCGCTCCTGAGTGCAGTGTAAGGTGGGGCAGGGTGCCCTCCTAAGTGTGCCTTCCTTCAGATGAGATATTAAAGTGATTTAATCTGCTTAAGTTGGTGGTAGCTCAGGTGGATGTAAAAGATCCCATGGCACTTGTCAAAAAGAGTAGGGGTCCTTTATTTATGTACAAAAAGAACTCTTATTTACAAAATATTTGCATATTTACAAATTAACAGATATAAAGATATTCAAATCTATTTACACATATTCATAATTCCTTTTGCAATCATACTAAATGTTTATATTCACCGTTAAACATAATTTCATTTATTCTTTCATTCCATATAACCAGTATAACATAAAATAACTATCTATTGTTTTAACACATTCTTTACTTCTGTTCTTATAATATCCATGATGTTATGTGATCCTATCTCGCCTACATTCTGACTGATGGGATCGGCTCCGACTCGGCACGCTTATGCCAAAGAGCGAAGTCTCTTATTGGCTGAGCTTACTATATCCCAGGATGCACCACTACCAGTCCCCCAGATCTCGTTTGCCGCTAACAAGCAAAGACGTGGTCTCGAGCTGGCTGAGCTAAGTAGTGCTTTTTTCACTTACTTTCCTGTCAGGAATTTCCTAAATCTTCAACAAAAAGCTGTTTTAACAGCTATCTCGTGTTTTTGTGTTTGAGTGAGCATTTTCTGTAAAGTTTTTGTGTAGTGAATGCGTTTTTTTCTGACTAGAGGTCCCCTTTGAGTTTAAGGGCCTTCCCCTGTCAGTCCGTTGTTGTTCAAGTCCCATTTTATTTAGGGGCTTTTGGACCCCTTTGGTTATATTTGTCTATTTGTGACAGCCTTTGTTTTAAAAAAAAAAGAAAAGAAAAGAAATTTTTCTGTCATTGTTAGTGTGTTTGGTTTTTGGCTAGTTACACTAAATTGGTTGCCATAATGTCACAGGCTCCTAGGCCTTCAGGATTTAAAAAGTGCACTAAGTGCAGTTTCAAGATGTCAATAACAGATGACCATTCTCTCTGTGTGTACTGTTTGGGCGCCAAACATTTGCAGGAGTCCTGTAGCGTGTGCCACGCGTTTTCCTCGAGGGTCCTCCAAGAGAGGAAAAATAAACTTATTTTAAAAGGCCTTATTAAACCCTCATTTGAAGAGGCTTTAGCTTCCTCCCCTTCTCCTGCAAAGAAACGGCGTCGGCTCTGACCAGCCCGTCGGAACCGACCGCCAAAAGACATAGGCAGGCTTCTCCTTCGGCTCCACGGACTTCGGAGCCGAGGGGGGAAGGGTCTGCCTCGATGCCTCCAGCCTCGACTCCTCTGGGTTCGGAGCCGACGGCTGGGGCCTCGAGAGGCGGATCATCTTCATCGGCTCCACTGATCTTGGAGCCGATGAAGGTTGTCCGCTCAGACACTTCCTCCTCGGCGCCGAAGCCCTCTTCGGCACCGATGGAAATTGGTTTGGACACTCCTTCGGCGCCGATAATTGTCGAGTCGATTCGGAGCTGGTCCCCTAGTCCCTTGGAGCCGTTGGAGAGGCCTACTTGGACCCATTCGGTCTCTTCCAGGTCATCAAGGATGTCAGATTTGGACATAGACAGGGTACTCCAAAGACTTTTCCAGTCCCCAGTCTTTCAGAAATTTGTTTCGGCTCCGACCCAATTGGCTTCGGAGCCGATAGCCCATTCCATTGCCATTCCTCCTCCGACCGCTTCGGCTCCGTCGGAGCAGGTGCTGATGGAGCCAGTGGAGATCCTAGGGTCGGCTCCGACCCTTACTCCAACCCGGCCTTGGTCCGAGTTTAGCACACGGACTTCTTCGGCCGGACCGGGGTGGCGTTGGGACCAGTGCAGTCGGTTCCAAGCCTCCCTCTCGGTGCTTCGGCGCGGGACTTCCGTCTGCTATCATGGCTCCGGAGACTGGACCCTCCCAGGATTCTGGGGGACCGGCCTTCAGAGCTATGAGGAGTGCCTTGGCCAAGTCTTCTTGCCATCTCACGGCTTTACCGGCACCTTCCTGGGCATGGAGACTGGGTCTTTGGCAGTTCCCCTGTCTCTAGGCAGCGGAGCCCTGGGCCTGAGGTTACCCCACTGGGGTTCCCCTCCTCCTGAGGGTCTTTCGAGTTGTCTTGGAGGAGCCCCAAGGAAGAGATCGTGCAAGAGGAAGCACGTGGACTCTCCCGATGAGTCTCTTACATCGGACACTGATCTTGATGATGCGGAGGGGTCCCCAAAGTCGTCCTCGGATGATATCTCATTTGCAGACATTCTAGAGATCCTCAAGCAACGAGGCGGCTGGAATTCCAAACCCCCCTCCGCTGATGAGTCGGTGTTCCTCAAGGCCTTCGGGGCTCAGCCCTCCGCCTCCTGGGTGTCTCCGCCCTTCGACGAGCTCCTGGATTTGGTTTGTCGGAGGGCGTGGGAACATCCAGATACTGTGGAACCAGTGCCTTCTCGCCCTAACAAATTTTTGTCTGCCCCACCCGAGAAGGAGTTCTTAAAGGCGTGGCTGTAGATGCCATGGTGGTGGCATCTGCTACCCAGCAGGACGTGGCAGAGGCTTCAACGTCCGTCCATCCTTCTAATAAGGAGTCTAGGAGCATGGACCGGTACGGGAAGCGCACCCTGACTTCAGCGGCCTTTACTCTGAGGTCCCTGAATTATTTGGCACATTTCACCAGACTACAGAGGGATCTGGTCAAGGAGCTCTCAGACTCCCTCTCAGGTAACCTACCTGAGCAGCTAGCCCAGTCGGTTAGCTCTCAGTTGGCTATCCTTACCTCGATTTCTAACTCGTCCATGAGGCTCATTTCATATGCGGCCGAAGGAGCGGGCAGAGCGGCAGGCACAGGCGTGGCTCTACGGAGACAAGCCTGGCTCCGTTTGTGTCATTTCGCGGAGGCCTTCAAGTCTTCCTTTGCCGACGCTCCCTTTGATGGGTCCTCTTTGTTTGGACCCAAGGTAAAAGACACTCTTACCCGCTGTGAGCAGGAGGGAAAGACTTTATCTGCTGTAGGAGCATGATATTCCACTCCCTTTCGGCCTTATCCCAAGGCTAAAAGAGGAGGGAAGATGTGGTTCCGCAAATCACAGAAATTCTTTCCTCAACAGCAGGAGGCAGAGGACGGGGAAATTTTTCTGGGAGACGCCGTCCCAGAGGCGGCAGAGGCCCCCGCAACACTGGAGACCGCGAGTCCTTTCGTGGCTCTTCAGCCTCCCACACTCCATGAGGGATTGCCCGGCTGTGCTGCTCCGGAGCCAGTCGGGTGCCATTTTGCCAAGCACCTAAAAGCCTGGGAGTCTATTACTCAGGACAGATGGGTGCTTCGGATTATTGCCGGAGGTTACACCATTCCCTTTACACGCTCACCCCCACCGTCCAAAAAAATCCCGGACCCACCACCCAGTCAAAGGGAAATTGCAGCCGTAGAAGCTTCAAAGCTGCTAGAAGAAGGAGTCATCCAACCGGTCCCCACAGACCAGATCAGATCCGGAAATTACTCAAGGTTCTTTTTAGTGCCAAAAAAGACAGGGGACCTGAGACCCATTTTGGATCTCAGCAAACTAAACCAGTCCGTCATGAAGTCCAAATTCCGCATGGTCACTTTACAATCCATTCTCCCATTGTTGGAGAAAGATGTTTGGATGTGCTCCATAGATCTCAAGGACGCCTATTATCACATACCGATACATCAGGCGTCCAGGAGGTATCTGCACTTCAGCCTGGGAGACAGTCATTTCCAATTTTGTGCACTGCCCTTTGGTCTCACCACAGCCCCCAGGGTGTTCACCAAGTGTTTGGCAGTAGTGACTGCTCACCTGAGGAGTCTCGGATTCCAAGCGTTTCCCTATCTGGACGACTGGCTCCTGACTGCCACCACCAGGCATCTACTACTAGAGAACCTACAAGCCACCATCTCCCTGGGTGTTTCCCCGGGAATTACATTCAACTGGTCAAAGTCTGTCTTGCTGCCTTCTCAGCGCATAAGATTCATAGGAGCAGAGATAGACTCAAAATTAATGCGGATCTTCCTTCCTACCGAAAGGATACAAACATTACAAAATCAGGTCCGAGCCCTGCTTCTAAGATCCAAAGCCCCAGCCAGGATGGTCCTGCAACTTTTAGGTTCAATGTCTGCCACGGTTCTCCTAGTTCCTCTGGCAAGGTTGCACATGAGGATTCTCCAGTGGCTATTATCGACACAATGGTCTTTTCAAGAGCTCCCCCTCAATCATCACATACTGATTACAGAAACGTGCAAACGGGACCTCCGCTGGTGGCTTCTGCCATCCAATCTGAATCAGGGAAGACCTTTGTTATACCCCCTCCGGTGGCCACCTTGACTACGGATGCCTCCCAGACGGGGTGGGGGGGGCATTGTCTGGGCAGGTCAGTTCAAGGTTCTTGGCTTCCACGAAACATCTCTCCATATCAATGTGTTGGAAATGAGGGCTGTACTTCTGTCCTTACAAGCCCTCCACAAGTTTCTCCCTCAAGGCATTATCGCCATTCACACAGACAACATGTCGGTAGTCTGGTATCTAAACAAACAAGGAGGGACCAGATCTTACCCCCTTTGCAGAGAGGCCATGAGGGTGTGGGAATGGGCAGTGGCTACCAAGCGCTTCCTGGTAGCGACCCACATTCCAGGCAAATCCAATGTATTGGCAGACAGACTGAGCAGGACTATTCTCTCTCCTCACGAGTGGTCTCTGAGCAAACAGTAGCAGCTCAGATTTTCAAAGATGGGGATTCCGTGCTGCGACCTGTTTGCAACACCACAAACACGAAGTGCAAAAGGTTCTTTTCCTTGACCCCGCGTCAAGGGGAGACAGCTACGGATGCTCTAGTCCAACCTTGGCCAACAGGACTGCTTTATGCTTTTCCTCCGATTCCACTCCTCCCCAAAGTCATCCAGAAAGCTTCCCAATTGGGGTCCACAATGATTCTAATTGCTCCGTACTGGCCTCGTCAGATATGGTTCCCCTACCTACAGAAATATACTCTGGACGGTCCTTGGTTCTTGGACCTAATTCCGGACCTTCTGGTTCATCAGTCGGGACAACAGCACCAGTCCCTTCACACTTTGAAATTAACAGCTTGGCTCCTCCACTTCCGACTATAGTCAGAAATCACACCTTGGACCCGGAAGTTATTCACATTTTATCTTCAGCCCACAAACCCACCACTAAGAAGTTGTATCACAGTAAGTGGAAGAGGTTTGCTATCTGGGCTCAACTCAGAGGATTAGACCCTATTACTGCCCCGATACCAGAGGTCTTGAAATTTTTAACATCCTTGTTTAATCAAGGATCTTCAGTCTCTACTATTAAAGTCCAACTAGCAGCTATCTCCAAATTTCACGATTCCACAGACCCACCGTTGATGAGCAGCAGATTATGTAAAACTTTCATGAAAGGTGCTGTGCTTTTAAGACCCGCAGTTTTTCATCCTGCGCCTCCGTGGGATCTTGATTTGATACTTCGTGCCTTAACATCTTCCCCCTTTGAACCGGCTGCTACATGTGAGTTGAAATATCTGTCTTGGAAAACTGCCTTCTTAATTGCAATTACCTCTGCAAGAAGAGTTTCAGAACTTCAAGCCCTATCTATCAAACCACCGTACTTGATTTTTCACAAGGATAGAGTATCACTTAGACCTAATCCATCTTTTGTCCCAAAAGTTTGCTCTAATCTCTGTCTCCAACAATCTTTAGAGCTACCAGTTTTCTTTCCAAAATTTTCAAACAAAGCGGAATACACCTTCCATACATTGGATGTTCACAGGCAATTGCGCTTCTATCTAGATAGGACTCAGCAAATTCGGAAAACAGATCAATTGTTTGTGTCCTTTTCAGATAATAAACTGGGTAAAACCATCACTAAAGCTACTATTGCCAAATGGATCAGAGATTGCATAACTCAAGCTTATTCCTCTTCAAATAAGCAACTTACAACATCTGTCAAAGCTCACTCTACTAGAGCTATGGCTACCTCTATTGCATTCCATTCCAAGCTCGCTATTTCTGAAATTTGTGCTGCGGCTACTTGGTCCAACCCGCACACTTTCATTTCCCACTATAAATTGGATGTGGCATCTAAAGGACGAGCATCATTTGGTTCCACGGTACTCAGGAGTGTTTTCCAGTGAGCCACCCAGGATTTAGGTGCTAGGGACGCTGTCCCATCAGTCAGAATGTAGGCGAGATAGGATCACATAACATCTTTTAGTTATGTACTCACCATAACTTCAGATGTTTGGGATCCATCTCGCCTACATTCCTAATACCCACCCTCCTTCCCCTGCCTTGGAGATCAGAAGAGATTGAACGGTTTGGGTTCTACTGTTTTTATCTTGTATCATCTGTCAATGTTATATAAGCAGTGCATGCGTGTGTGCATGTATGCGGACAAACTAGATCTGGGGGACTGATAGTGGTGCATCCTGGGATATAGTAAGCTCAGCCAATAAGAGACTTCGCTCTTTGGCATAAGCGTGCCGAGTCGGAGCCGAGGATCGGCTCCGAACCCATCAGTCAGAATGTAGGCGAGATGGATCCCAAACATCTGAAGTTATGGTGAGTACATAACTAAAAGTTTAGTCATATTCATGTTTATTTTATCCACTTTTTATATATTTTAAAAAATCTTCTTACATGGTTTTCCCCATAAATTCTTTAACTCCTTTACATTTGAAAAATACGTTATGTAGTTTATTCTTCTTGAGAATGTAAACATATTCTATCACTTTTCCTTTTATGTGTTATATTCCGTTTTACTGGCAATTTATTTATTACCAGTCTCCACAAAAAAATCTTGACATTCTACTTTCTGATTACACCATTTGCTTCTTATTTTCATAGCTTTATTTTTTTCATCTGTAAGATTTTCCCATGGTTTTACATAGGAATGTTTTATCATTTCATTCTCATACCATACTTTTCTTTTTCTATATCAAAAACATTTATTTTCCACAAAAATATTTTTTCTTCATTTATGCACTTTTTTTTCTCTTTTCCTCTTTTTACCATACTCCAAAATTTGTCATACTTATATTTATACAATTTTACTACTAATTTGTCATCTTTTTCATTCATCCATATTAATACCCTGTACAAATTTAATGAAGCAGCATACACCACTGGGTTAATTAACCCTAAACCTGTTTACCCTTTATTTTACATACAAAACTCCTGTTTTTACCGGGTTTAATCTGGAACCCCATTTACATGAAAAAAAATGTGTGCAGTAATTGTTTTTCAAATACTGTTAGCAACAGCAACATAAATACACTTGCTAAGTATGCTATTTTCCCATTAGCACCGAATATGTCAAATAAGCCTTTTGTCTGAATGATAATTTATATGTTCTCCAGAAGGACATGTTTGTTTTATTTCTTCTGTTTTTTTCCCATTGAATTCTAGTTACAGCTTTATTCCCAAACTGTATACCTAACGCAGAAATGTAATTCATTGTAAAGTATATTTCCCTTTATCTTTACTACATCATCTAAACCTTTAATTTTCTCTTTATTTAAAGCTATCCCCATCACCTATAGACACTCATTTCTGCACATTATTGCTTCTTTTATCCAAATTTAATTATTTTTGCAGTTAGTATAATGTCATCTGCGTATGTTAACAGAACTGGAATTCTTAGCCCTTCAGGTGTTATATACCCTGCCACCTTCATTTTGTAATTTAGTTCACATGCTATCACATCCACATCTAATGCAAAGAGTATACAACTCATTGGACATCCCTGTCTTACACCACTGTTCATATGTACCTCTTAACTTAAGGAAAAGTACTTTTAATCCACCTTTATTACCTACATTTAATGTATTTGAGAAAAGTATAGTAGAAGAATTGTATAAGTTAGATGGGGGATAAAACAAAATATGGCCGTTCCAATTTATCTATAAGGGAGAAAAGAATTCTGGATGAACTTAGTAAAGATAGCTCCATCCGAGTTTTAAAGCCTGACAAAGGAGGGGATACAGTTTTCTTCATTTCTCATGAGTATTTAAGAGCTGTTAAAACTACTAAATGATGAGGAGACCTATTCGGTATCTTCTATTAATGAAATTAATATAAGTCATCAAAGAATAGACTCCTTTTTGGAAGAGTATCTTTTGGAACAAAGGATAACTATTGAGACATACAGTTTTTAAGGGGAAAAAGCTCCTAGAAGAACAAACTTCTTTGGAATTCCTAAGGTCCACAAAGACCCCTTTAACCCCCCATTTAGACCAGTAGTTTCAGATATGGGCTCTAAAACGTATTCAATTGAGGTTTTCATTGATAGGTCTTTAACACATTTTATAGGTGCCATTCACCATTTAATTAAAGATTCATGTGTTTTTTAGGCCGTTTGATACAAGACGCGGTCTAAGGACCTGATTTTTTTAATAATAGATGTAGTGGACCTTTTTTCATCCATTCCAAAGGAAGAAGAGTTAGAACATTTCAGGAATAGCCTGTCTAAATGTACAACTTTTACTCAAGATCATATTAATCTCATGGTTGAGTTTATGAGTTTAGTGTTGGATTATAATTTTATTTATTTTGAGGAGGAATACTATAGGCAAATTAAGGTAATAGCAGTGGGGGCATCATGTGCCCCAATTTTTGCAAATTTAGTATTAGCTGATTGGGAATCAACACATATTTTTAATGGGCATTATTTTAAGTTTATCAAATTATATGTCAGATTTTTGGACAATGTGTTCATTTTATGGAATGGTCCTGGGACAATAATAGTAACCTTTTGAACTATTTAAATCAGTCGCCCGTTTTCTTTTTACATTTTACATATAATTTTAATGAGAAAGGTATTTACTATCTTGACACTTTCATTGAACATGATATAAATGGTTTTAAGTCTAGAATTTTTCAGAAGCCAACTTTCAGTAATGCCTATTTAGAATTTTCCAGTTGACATCCATATAGCCAAAAGAAGAGTATTTTAAAAGGTCAGTGTATAAGGGCTGTGAGAATGACTTCTCATTATGAAGAGGCATGTAAGGAAATAACACTTATAGGCCATATGTTTTTAGAACGGGGTATCCCTTTCCCTTGGTACAGGATACCTGTAATTATGTTAAATCACAATGGAGATTCAAATATAAACCCCTATTGTGCGCAGATAGTCTAGAAGTAAGGAAAGAAGAAAAACGGTAAATATGAAAGAGCTCTAGTGGTTTAGTATGGCCCTTATGTAGAGGTGATAAGAGAAATTATAAGTAAAAGTTGTAATATCATTAGAAGGAACCCACAGCTTCATGAAATTGTTGGTAGTGAACCCTCATTCATTTATAAGACAGGTTGAAAAAGGTGGAATGCAAAAGACATTTAATTCAAATAGGAAGAGAACAACACAGTCTTTATATTTTAGAAGTGAATAAGTTAGTTTTGGATAATGAAGTTAAATCTGTAGTATGGTTTGCAAAAGGAAATTGCCAGACTAAGAATGTTGTCTATCTCGCAGTTTATTGCAGCTGTTTTGCATTTTATGTTGGCAAAACTGAAAGGTGTTACAGGAAGAGGATTTACGAACACCTGTACAATATTACTAAGCATGATGATAAGAATGTTCTACATAGGCATTCTTTAATTTGTCAAGAGTTTAGTATTTTTAAAATTGCCATATTAGAGCAAGTTAAGAGTGACCCTAGGGGTAGTGATTTGAGAAGTAGGTTAGAGGAAAGAAAGGCTGTCTGGCAGGTTAAGCTGCAAGTACAGTCTTCCATGGTATCAACGACAACATTTCTTTAAAGTTGTTTTTAAATAAAAGATCTTTGCAGTTTTTTTTTTTTAGGATACCCCCATTGCTGCTTGATATTTATACTTTTCCCTATACAATAGTTTAGTGTTGGTTTAGGCTTTGTTTATATATTAGTTGATTTTAGGACTGTTGTATTATTTATAAATACTTGTGTAATTATTGGGTGATTTTTTTTTTTTTTTTTGAAAAAGTGTCCTGTCTTTTTAATTTATTATTGGGCTTAATCGGGTATTATTTAAGCAAGTTCCAGTTGTTACTGGATTAATTCTGATGAAGTCCTGGTTTTAGAGGGGCAAAAGTGCTCAATTCTTTTATTTATTTATTTTTTTACATTTTAATAAAATGTAGTTGTGTTTAAGGTGGATTTGAGTGTACCCGGTTTTCTAAAGTACATCCGAGGTTTACTTCCACCAGTACAATATTTTTGTTTTGTATAAGCATTTTTACTTTATTACTACTATACACAGACATCCATAATGTACTAATTTTCTCACTTATATTGTATTCTTTCATTATTACTCATAAGATTTAATGTCCAATTTTATCAAATGCCTTATTAAGGTCTCTTATCATGATTTCCGCTTCTTCTTTTCTGTTCATAGTATCATCCATAGTTTCTTTATCATTAATATTTCTTGATAACCCTTCCCCTTTCTACTGTATATACTGTCTTCTATAATATTTTCCATTTTAGTTTCAAATGTCTTTTGTATTATTGTCACAAATGACTGTTATTCAATACGATTGGTCTCCATTTTTTAAATTGTCTTCTTTCTTCCTTTTTCCATATGAAATTAAGTATTCCAGTATATAATTCTTTGTGCATAAAACCTTCATTTAACCATGCATTCAAAGTCTTCAAAAATATTTTTTGCCAGTCCCTTAAATTTTTGTACATTTCATACTCTATCCCATCTAGTCTTGCAGTCAAATCTCTATTTACCTGTCCTAGTACTTTATCTACCTCATTTACAGAAATCTCATTTTCCAACTCTTTATTCTCTTTTTTTTGTTGTGTATTTTGTAATATCCTGTGCATAATCTTTTCCTGAGTTCTGTTTCTCCTTTTACATTTTTATTTCTCTCATTACACTACAGTCTTCCTTTACTAACCTGGTTGAGTAACTCAGTACTTCTTCTCCTTTTCCTTCTAAAATGTATTTTTGCTTATACAACAATTCTTGTATTATTTTTCTTGATTTCTTTCATGTAATTGTTTTTCTTTGTCAAAGTACTTTCTGTCAATATGGTCTAAATCTTCCAATGCATTGTTATATGTTCTTTTATATTTTTCTTTCTCTACTTTTCTCACACCATATTGCCACTGTAAAGAAAAATCTTTTTTTTATATTTCTCCTTAAATATCTTCCACCATTTAGACCATTTTTTTTATAAAAGTGTTATTATTGTAATTTGATCTTTGCATAACTGTATTACTAATCTCTTTCCTTCTTCATTCCATGCTTTCTCATTTATCCTTTTTATTCCTTTGCCAGTTTTTACATATTCCTTGTTTTCCTTTATCTCTAGCCATATTGCAAGATGATCACAGAATCTTGTTTCAACTACCTCCCCTCCTCCTGTAACTAAACATTCTGATACTATAAAATAATCTATTTCAGTTCTGTATGTACCCATTTTGTAAGTCCATGAATTTTTGTCCCAAAGTTTTAACTTCCCACCTTATAACTTCTAACATTTTTTCTTATATTATTTCCTTTCTTTTTATGCTTGCCTCTTAAATCAGTCTCCTGTTATTATGATATTCATATTTATCACTACATAGTCTACTGTCTGATGAAATGACATTTCCCTTTCTTTACAATTATTGTAAGCATATAATATTATAATTCTGTATACTTGTTCTTTTTATTTAAAATCTACAATGGTTAATCTTCCCATTTTTGCTAAAGTTACATCTAATATTTTTACTGTATTTCTGCAGAATACAGTTATTCCAGAACATTTCCCAAATTACAGATTATCTTTCCTTCCCATAGTTTCTCTGTTTGTAATCTTTCATTTGTTAAAAATCTTGTGTCTTCTAATATAATTACATTTACATTACATGTATAAACCACTCAAACTTCCTATTCTTCTTACAATATTCTTAATACTATTCACATTTACAGAAAGCACACTAAAAGTTTAGTTTTCCCTTTTCCTTAGATTCATGGTTTCATAAGTTCATAGCTAATTACAGGATAACTTTCTTAACTGGCCATTTTAATAGCCAGTTTCACTCCTAAAGGTGAGAATCGAGCATTGTACCTTGTGTCTGTGAGTCAAACACCTTAACCATTGTACCAGTCCCCAGTCATTAGTTGTATATATTCTTTTTCATCCATTTCCTTTTTTATTTTTATACTTATTCCTTTAATTTTTTTCTCTGTCTTTTACACTTTTACCAATAGAATTCTGTTTTCTTTTCTTTTACTGCCTCCTAATTTGTTATCTTCATCGCTTATTTTAGAACCTTCTTCTATGTCCTCTTTAGTATTTTTTTCTTGTCTACTGTTTTCTTCTATTTCTACTACTACTACTACTAAAAGTTCTTGTCTTTGTTCATTTTCTCATCTAATTTTTCTTCTGTTGCTACTACTTCTAAAATTTCTTCTCTTTGTTAATTTTCTTCTCTTTCTTTTTCCTTACTCTTATTTTCATAATCCATCCATAAATGTTCAATTTTGTTACATTTGTAACATTTTAATTGACATTTTTTGCATCATGTCCCATTTCCCCATAAGTATAACATTTTATCTGATATTGTTAATCCTCGTCCAGTTCTTACATGTGGGTATTGGTTCCAACCTCAGAACTGAGCCGGCCATCTTCCAAGCTCGCGCCAGCTACAAACTCTCAAGCTAAAAACTCTTACCCAGAATTCCCCTCTCCCTGTTACCTCAGATTTCGTTTGCCGCATCGCTATTCGGTCGTGTCAGGCTACTTCTATTGAGCTAGGTACAGTATTTTTCTTCATAATAAGTTCTAAGACAGCTTTTTTTCACAAAAAAAGTTATTGGATAGTTATCTCTTACCTTATTGCATTTAACAACTACCCTTTTTCGAATCCTTTTCATCTCCTTTCCTCTCCTTTTACCGCGAGGTAATTCCTTTTTTACCATCGTTGGTAAACCCCTTTTCCTTCTTACCTTCGGGTATTTCTTGTACCATTGCTGGTATTTTTCTGTTTTTTTTTTCTTTCTTTCCTTAACAATCATGACAGATAAAAAAGGTAGTCCAGGGTTTAAAAGATGTTTAGATTGTGGACATAAATTACCTACTTCAGATGCACATTTCCTGTGTGTCTATTGCTTGGGTGTGCCTCATTTAACAGTTGACCCGCCTTGTGGGATTTGTAAGAATTTCTCTAACAGGATGTTAATTGAGAGGAAAAATAAATTAATATTGAAGGGGCTACTTAAATCTCCTCTGTCAGAGGCTCTTTCTGGGTTACAGGCTTCAACCCCTCCAAGATCCCATAAGAAAAAGAGTGATGAACATAAAAAGACGAAGTCTCTTCCTTCGTCCCCAGCTGGGGACCCTCAGGAACCGAGACCCAAGAAAGCTAAGCTTTCCAGTTCGGATTTGACTTCTTCGGCTCCAACGCTTTCAGTGCCTAGACCTTTGGCACCGAGGCCATCGGCGCCATCTGAGACCTCGGCACTGACTAGTGTGCCCCATACCACATCGGTACTGTGGAGCTCCTTGGTTCAGACTCTCTTACCGGCACTGACTGTCCAGTCAAAGCAGACTGTTATGACGTCGATGGATGTTTCGGCGCCCATTTCCTTTTTGGCTCTGACAACTTAACCTGGCACCGACTACCCTCTCGGTAAAGACCATTCAGTTTTTGTCACCGATGTTTTCGGCTCAGGCCTTAGCGCCGACAACCACTTCGGTACCAACCTCATCGTCTGTGCAGACCACGCCTTTGGCACCGATGATTTCCTCAGTGCAGACAACAGTAGTTCAGTCCATTACAGCTGTTCTCAGTGCAGACCACCTCCGTGATGGGCACCGAGTTTGCTCTGTCCTTGGATAGACCTGACTCTCCCTCAGCCATGTCCGTGAAGTCCACTAGAAGCCTGTCTGAAAATGATGGGTTGCATCTTGTGGATCAAGTGCTTTTGGCCAGAGGTATTCCGCCCCCCCAGGACCAATCCTTCCTCAGGAGGTGATTACCGTTTACCAAAGACCCCTACTTATTCTCCTCCTTCATTGCCTTTGAAGCCCCTTGATATAGCACAGTCTTCCCCCACTACGGTTCCTTGCGGTGGTGGTGCTGCGGTAGCATTGACGGCTCACAGTATGACGTTGTCCTATTCGATTCTCAGCTAAAGCGTCTTCTGTGTGGAGATGTGTGAATGGGCATACCTTCGTTGAAGGTTGTGCGTCAGAGCTCGCAACTTGGTATGTAAAAATCAACTGCCAATCATTAGCAGACTGGAGTTCCGCTGTGGCGACCCCTAACCAGGAAAAGCCGAAAGATACAACAACAACTAAGGAGCCACAGTTGCCTTTGTGGCAGGAGAGTCTTGTTACGGCCCAGGATGTCAGCTGTGGCATACGTACTTTGGCATTTCACAGCCATCCAGGGACTCCGAGTTGGCAGGCTGAGCCACTTAGGTGAGGGGTGACCCCTGCCCTGGGCCCCCATCCCTCTTCAGGTGGACCGGCCTTCCAGCTTATGGAGAAGGCTCTGATGTCAGTTGGCGATCCTGTGATATCACTCTCCCCGCCGTCCTCTTGACCGCAGTGTACACAAGCCACCTCTAGCAGACACCAGGCGCAAGGGCCTCAGGACATACTCCCACATGAGACCCCTTTTGAGCTGTCTTCCCCAGCCTCTCCCTCTGAGAAAGATCATCAAAAGAGCTTGTGCAAGAGGAAGCACATGGACTCCACAGAGGAGTCCCTTACTGAAGACACAGACTTTGATGATGGGGAAGGATCCCCTCGATCACCCTCTGAGGTATCCTTTGGTGATATCCTTAAAATCCTTAAACAGAGAGGTGACTGGCAGCCCTCTAACCCAACCTCTAAAGAGGAGTCTGTGTTCCTGCAGGCCTTTTGTGCCCAGCCCCCTACCTCCTGGGTTACTCCACCTGCTGACGAACTTGTCCGGCTTGTCGTACAGCATGCGTGGAAGACTCCTGACACCGTTGAGGCCATTCCTCGGGGGCCAGATAAAATTTTGTCCCCTCCTGTTAATGATCCCCATTGGTCCAAAGGTCTTCCTGTAGATGCTTTGGTGGTGGCAGCCACAACTAAAATGGACATAGCGGAAGAAGAAGAAAGCCAGACTGTCCATCCGCCCAACAAAGAGTCCTGGGCTCTGGACAGAATAGGGAAGCTTACTTTTGCATCAGTGACCTTTGCAGTCAGGTCCCTGAACTATATGGCACATTTTACCAGGCTTCAAAGAGACTTAATTTCTGAGCTCTCTGAAACTTTGGCTGGAGCTGTGTCTGATGAGGTCTGTGACAATGTGGCCTCTCAGCTAGCCACCATTGAATCGATCTCTAACTCCTCCATGCGCCTGATATCTCACGCATCAGAAGGAGCAGCTAGAGCAGCCGGTTCAGGCATTGTTCTGAGACAACATGCCTGGATGCGCTTGTGTAATTTCGTGGAACCCTTCAAGGCTTCCTTTTTCAATGCTCCCATCGAAGCCTCATCGTCATTTTAACCCAAGGTTAAAAGCACACCGGCCAGATGTGAACAGGACAATAAGACCCTTTCTGTTGTGGGTGTCCATTATTGCTCCCCTCAGTGGGCTTTCTCCAGAAACCAAAAGAGTGGGAAGATATGGCACTAAAAGTCTCAAGGTTCTTTCCATGACACACAGGCCAAGTTCTCCCATAGAGGCAGAGGGGGAAACTCTCAGGGAAGATGCCCCTTTCAGGGCAGAAGGGGTCTGCATAACCAGGGATCCAGGGATTCTTTCCCTTGCCAATCCTGCCAGCGCTCCTGAAGAGCAGCCCAACTGCTTTCCTCTGGCAGTGTTTGGGGGTCGTTTCTCTTTGTACACTTCTGCCTGGCTAACCACTACCACTGATTCTTGGGTACAAAGGATAATAACCAGAGGTTATCATATCCCCTTCGACCTTTGTCCCACTCCCCTAACAAGCTTACCTGACGTTACACCCAGTCAAAGGGAAGAAACAGCGTTAGAGATTTCAAGATTTCAAAGCTGCTAAGAAAAAGAGTCATCCAAATAGTCCCTCCAGACCAGATAGGATCCAGATTCTACTCAAGACTATTTTTGGTACCAAAGAAAACCGGGGACTGGAGACAAATTTTGAATCTCAGTGTATTGAACAAGTATGTAAAAGTACAGAAATTCCGGATGGTCACAATACAGTTTATCCTTCCATTTTTGGAAAAAGACTATTGGATGTGCTCGATAGATCTTCAAGATGCGTACTACCACATAAAAGTGGACAGACCATCAAGAAGATTCCTTCGCTTCCATGCAGGAGCCAGTCATTACCAGTTCAGAGTACTGCCCTTCGGACTCTCTACTACCCCCCCCCAGAGGGTTCACAAAGTGCATGGCAGTCATCACAGCTCACTTGTGACTACAAGGATTCCAGGTGTTTCCATACCTAGACGACTGGCTCATCTCCGCCCCCTTCAGACATCTATTGGAAGAAGCCCTAGCATACTCTCTCCTCACTGCAGAAAGGCTAGGCATAACCATAAACTGGCAAAAATCCAATCTCACCTCTTCTCAGTCCACAGGATTCATAGGGGTCATCTTGAATACAAAGAATTGCAGAGCATCCATTCCAGAGCACAGAAGTCTAAGGATAAAGCAGCAACTGATTCCAATCCTTTCAAGGGAGAAATCCACAGCTCATTCTGTTCTCCAGTTGTTGGGTTCCATGTCAGCCTCCATTATGATTGTCCCCCTGGCCAGGTTTCACATGAGGCTTCTACAATGGCTACTGCTCACCCAATGGTATCCCTTTTCAGTACCCTCTTTCAGTCAAGATTAGGGTAACTCACAGGTGCAAGCAAGATCTAAATTGGTGGATGGCACACAATCCATCTCAATGGTCTTGCCCCTTCTCCCCCCAACAGCCCAAGGCTACAGTGACCACGGACGCCTCCCTGATGGGGTGTGGGGTGCTATTTCAGGGATAGACAGTCCAAGGTACTTGGTCCGAAATGGAGGCCCATCTACATATAAATGTTCTAGAGCTGAGGGCAGTACTTCTGGCGTTAAAAGTATTCCATTCCCTGCTGCCGTCTGGGACTATTGCGATACAATCAGACAACATGGCGATGGTCTGGTACATCAGCAAACAAGGTGGAACCAAATCTTACCCACTCCTTCGAGAGGCCATGAGGATATGGCAATGGGCAATGACTACCAACCGCTTTCTTCTAGTAATGCACATTCCCAGGAGTTCCAACGTGATAGCAGACAGACTCAGCAAGTGTATTCTACAACCTCACAAGTGGTCCCTGAATCCCTTGATAGCGGCAGAGATTATCAGCTGCTGGGGTCTTCCTTGCTGCAACCTCTTTGCGTCCCCAACCAACTTCAAATGCAGCAACTATTTCACCCTAATTCCTCCCTCTGGGACAGTCACCAGGGACGCTCTAGTCCATGATTGGCCCTCGGGTCTGCTTTATGCATTTCCACCTCTCCCCCTCATTCCCCAGTTTCTGAAGAAAGCCCGCCGGTTGATGAGCAAAGTAATCCTCATAGCACCATATTGGCCTCGTCAGATTTGGTTTCCCTTCCTTTGGCCTCACCTGCTAGATCAACCGTGGATTCTCCATCCAACCCTGGGGTTGATCTCCCATCCGTAGAATCTGATTCACCCCAACTTGAACAGCCTGAAGCTCACAGTTTGGCTCCTCCAATTCCTTTGATTGCCAAGCAGAATTATCTTTCTTTGCCAGTATGTGACATTCTTATTGCATCTCAAAAGTCTTCCAACAGAATTACATATCTCAGCAAGTGGAAAAGATTTACTTTTTGGCTGAAAGAAAAACAAGTAGATCCTTTTTCAGCACCAGTGTCAATAGTACTGGAATATCTGTCTACCCTATTTCAGTCCGGTCTATCTGCCTCTACCATTAGAGTTCATTTGGCTGCAATATCTAATTTTCATGATGGTGTCCAAGACTCTTCTCTTATGTCACACAAATTATGCAAGACTTTCATAAAAGGCATGAATCATCTAAGACCCCCTTTTAGAGAACCTACTCAACCATGGTACCTGTCATTAGTCCTACAAGCATTGACTATGCCACCTTTCGAACCAGCTTCTTCTTGCTACATCAAATGTTTGTCATGGAAAACCGTGTTTTTGGTCGCCATTACTTCTGCCAGACGTATCTCTGAGCTTCAAGCCTTATGCATCAAGAGACCATGTTTGATTTTTCGTAGAGATAGAGTGTCATTGAGAACTAATCCTTCCTTTCTTCCAAAAGTGATCTCTGAAATGTCCATTAATCAAACCATTGAATTGCCAGTTTTTTTCCCCAGTCATTCAAACAGAGGAGATTATTGCCTATATACCCTAGATATTCACAGGCAAATTCGCTTCTACTTGAACAGGACTAAGGCTTCTTGTAAATCAGACCAGTTATTTTTGGCCTATTCTGGACCAAGATTAGGATGTGCTGTTGCTAAGGTCACATTGGCTAAATGGTTAAAAGACTGCGTAACCTTTGTTTATAGAAAACATAATATTCCATTACCTACTACTATAAAGGCTCATTCTACAAGGTCGGTGGCAACTTCTGCTGCCTTCCATGCCAAAGCCTCTTTACATGACATTTGTGCAGCTGCAACTTGGGCTACTCCTCATACCTTCATCAATCATTACAAATTGGATTTGGCCTCCAGGGGAAACTGCATCTTTTGGTTCTATGGTGCTCCGGAATGTCCTTCCATGAGAGCCTCCCAGGAATAAAGGTAGCTGGGGACTGTGTCCCACATGTAAGGACTGAATGAGGATTAACAATATCAGATAAAGAAGTTATGTCTTACCATAACGTTCCATCTGTATTGTTGATCCTCGTTCTGTCATTACGACCCTCCCTCCTTCCCCCTCTTGTGGCTTCTAGTGGATCTCACCATCCGGTTCTGTTAGGTCATTTGACCAGAGGTAGCCTCTACCTTCTTTTGACTTGCAAACTCAATCTGAGGTAACAGTGAGAGGGGAATTCTGGGTAAGAGTTTTTAGCTCGAGAGTTTGTAGCTGGCGCAAGCTTGGAAGATGGCCGGCTCGGTTCCGAGGTCGGAACCAATAACCACATGTAATGACTGAACGAGAATCATCAATACAGATGGAACGTTATGGTAAGACATAACTTCTTTTTTCTGTCATTCTTACTTATCAAATGTCCTTCTTAAAAAAAAAAAAAAAAAAAATGTTTTGGGATGTCCCCAGTATTTTACAACACCTCTGTTACCCTCCATGTTTATCATGCTTGATATATGAATATTTTTTTTTATATTTGTCATAAACCTTTAGAATGTTCAGTTCTACTTAACATAAAATT
This sequence comes from Protopterus annectens, assembly GCF_019279795.1. NCBI lineage: Eukaryota > Metazoa > Chordata > Ceratodontiformes > Protopteridae > Protopterus > Protopterus annectens. Next base: position 1,299,053,227 of record NC_056746.1, on the reverse strand, counting down.
TTCAAATGTCCTTTCAAAGTCTTTCTTTCTACCTCTGTTCAAAATTGTACATGATTTTTTTTCTTGTTAAATGTTATCAAATAAAGATTCCATGGGTTGCAGTCTTTCTTTTTTCATATTCTCCAAGAAAATATCCATTGAAAAAATAGTCTCAAATGTAATGTCACAAAAGGTCTCTTGGTTAATAAGAATAAATGCTCTTACCTTCTATGCTTTTACACCCAAAGGAGCTATTAAATTGTCCCACACTTCATACCTCCATTTCTTTGTCTTATTTACTTTGAATCCTTACCACATACTTCTGTTTTCCATTTTCTTCTGCCTTCTTTTCTGCTACTCCACTTTTGTTTTCTTTTACTTTCTGTGCATATGTTTTTTCTTCCATCTCACCACTATTCTTCAGGATCATCTGTACATCCTCCCTTGTATTTTTTCCAAAACATTCCCCCAGGAAACATCTCCTTCATTTTCTGGGTTACTTTGCACCACCAGTTATTTAAGTAAGTCATCCTGCAACCTTCCCAACTGTTGTACATCCATCATTTTCTGTCTCTCATCTCCATTAAACAGATTTCTTTGAAACATCTCCTCAGAATCCTGCACACATTCTCTGGTATCGATATTTGTTTTCTCCTCCATTTCTCTCACCACTCCATCATCTCCTTCTCTCTCCATCTACCTCCTTGTTTCTTCAGGCCATCTCTGCGCCTGGAACAGAAACAGGAAGTGCTTCTGCAAAATAGTTCCCACTCACAACAATGACAAGTAGGTAGACGTTCTCAGATGCCCTGGCCAAATTTCTCCTAGTAGTATAAAATGCCACCGTGGTTCTCCCCTGAAAAGAGGCCACTAGTCTAGTAGGACTATGCCAGTCAACAAAGGATAAATAAGCAATACAAGTAAAAAAAATGTTACAGAACTATGGATGGCCTTACATGGCCTGTTATTACTTCAAAGGAAGTCTGCTTAGCTGAGGTGTAAACGAAGGAATGCCCCTTGCCTCAAAGCTGTGTGCTAGTATTGCACCACTTCTGTGTCACATAAAGCTTTAGGTATCCAAGGTCTGTGAGTAGCAGGAGGTCACTGCCTCTAAATGCTTTCTTCCATATTTGTATAACAGACTTGTTGCAGAGATTTCTAGAAACAAAATAAGTTGACTGCAGCTACAGATGAGATTTTTATCAGCTGTCTATAAAGAAGGATGATAGCTTTCTAGGCATATCTTGGGATTTTTCTGATAGTAGGTCTGAGCAAGTGATTACTTTCAGCTTTTCCCGGTTAGGGGTCACCACAGCGGAACTCCGGTCCGCTCATGATTGGCAGTGAATTTTTACGGTGCCGAGTTGCCAGCCTGATGCCCAACCTTCAAGGCACGCCATTTCACGCCAACCTGCATGTCTTTAGCCGACCGTGCAGACTCCACACAGAAGGCGCTCCAGCTGGGAATCGAACGGGAGAACCTCTTGCTCTTCGATTCTATGCTGGAGCGCCTCCTGTGTGGAGTCTGCATGTCCTCCCCACGGTCGAGTGACATTAAAGACATGCAGGTAGGTGCGAGCGTGAATGGCCGTGCCTTCATTGAAGGTTGGGCGTCGGGCTGGCAACTCAGCACCGTAAAAATCCACTGCCAATCATGAGCGGACCGGAGTTCCGCTGTGGCGACCCCTAACTGGGAAAAGCCGAAAGTCATCACTTGCTCAGACCTACTGTCAGAAAAATCCCAAGATAGGCCTAGAAAGCCGTCATCCTTCTTTATAAACAGCTGATAAAAATCTCACCTGTGGCTGCAGTCAATTTATTTTGTTTCTAGAAATCTCTGCAACAAGTCTGTAGGTCTGAGCAAGTAATGTTCATAATTCTTAGATCTTTTATGGGATTTTTATTACAGTAGAGCCAAGCACATAGAATAACGTTGTTGCTGCTGACATAAGCAGCAGGATCAAATTTCTGGACATTCAGCTTAGCACCATCTCCTTACATTGGCTGTCTTTTATCCACTTTTTGTTTCACCATTAGTTATTGAGTGGAAGTTTTCCAGCAGTTGTACTTCTGTGTGTAGTATGTGTAGATCTAGTATAAGTAGCTCCATCCTTGTCAACAGCAGGACTAATGAGAAGGTTTCCCAGGCTACTGATTTTCTCTTTTCCTCTCCAGACCTCATTTGACATGCTCCAAAGCCATTTAAGTCTAAGAAAATGCCCTAGGCTACTGTCTAAATTAATGTCCTTTGTGGCAAAAAATGTTTCCAACGTTCACTTGTTCCTCTTCTGTTACTTGTACCTAACATTCTGATTGCCATTTCAGATCAGATGACTCCAGTTTTTCTCTTTTTCTTGGCATTGCCCTGTTTCCTTAGACTTCTTTCAGAGCAATAAGTAGAGCAGTTATTAATGTCATAGTTTTTGTTTACTGTTTAATCTGTATTTCTTGTTTCTGGTTTCTGTTTAGTGCTGTTATGGATAAGTTGTTGAAGAAGTGAAGGAGTGGTCCCATGGTACTGCCGTAGGACAAATTCTGTCTCTGTCTGTACATTTACTGTTTAGAGGAAGAGCCTTTTAAAGCTGTTTATGTAGGTTTTGTACCAGTACCTTGAAAGAAAAGAAAAATAAGAAAACTTAAAAAAAACAGCTCAAACCTGCTGCAGACAGAACTTCAGCATCAAAGATCTCTTTGAAATAGAGACCCTTGACTTGAGGGTTGAACTCATGATTATTGAGGTAGCTCGCCCAAATAAAGGAATAAACAAATGCCCAAGACAAATAAACACAGACTCACCTCTCCAAGTCCCCAGTCTAAAAAATGCAGGTTGGATGATGTTCATTTTGTTCATTATATCGATGGTAACTTACTGGTAAAGGTTGTTACTGAACTGTCACAAGTTAAACTGATTAGGGTTGTGCTAGTTAATGTTTCTCATTGACAGGGAGCTGTCTCATTACATGAACTTCAGATCACTATCAGGAAGTTCCAGGCACATTTCCATTCCTCCACCAGAGACAGGCTATGACAAGTTTGTCAAGGCCTTTTTAGAGACCAACAAAAAATGTTTGCTGCTTCTATCCCCTGATTTGTTTTGTTTTTTCCAATGGGTAGAGGTGCCTTTTCAGTCAGTCCTTTCTTGACGAGAACTTCCTGGATTTCCTTACAGGCCTCCATTTTGGCAACTGTCTCAGGGAGGCTGGAATTGTTCTTACAGGTGCCTATACGACTTTGACAATTTTATTGGCACTGACTGTGTTCTTGATTTGTGGGCCATATCCTTTGAAGTCAGCAGTGCTAATGATGGGATTGCCATCCTGTTAACTGCTTTGATGGGTGCTCCTGTCCTAGGGTTAGAGGTCAGGTTCTCAGGGTCAAGCACAACGATGATCTTGTCAGCATTGATGCTGACCTGAGTGGATTTAGCCTTCAGTGTCAAGGCCCCTGACACTGTGCCTGAAGTCAGTGGATTTGTTGGTCCAAATGTTAGAGGTTGAGCTGTCTCTGAGTCAACTATAATGCCAGTCTTGTTGATGTAGATGATGGAGAGTTGGGGGTTGACATAATGGTTAAGGTGTTTACCTTGCAGACACAGGGTACAAGGTTTGATTCTCACCATTGGAAAGTATGGCTAGGCTTAAAAAGGCCCTTGAGGTCATTAGCCAAGTAATCAACTATGAAACTATGACATGATGGACATTAGTCTTTGATAGAAGGTGTCACTGGCCATAGGTTTAAGTGCTATGCCAAGTTCAATGCCAACACCATCAGTGCAAACATTTCTGCATATGCTGCCTTTAGTGCCGCTACCCATTACAATACTACTATTTATTTGCATTGGCCTCTAGCCATTATTATCAGACTGCAGCACACTGGGCCTAGGCACATCATGCAAAATCTTTGTGCAGTATCTGGACCCATCCCTGCTTCTTCTTCATCCTTGGGCCTTTTGCCTCTGAGGACCATTGGCAATATATATTTGCAAGAGGAAGCATGTAGACTCTCCTTTAGAGTCTAGTCTCCTACCACGCATATCTGAGACAATGATGCTATAATCCTTTCAAAACTACAAATGTGTGGAAGTTCTTGAAATGGTAGGGGGTGGCTTGCACACTATATAATCTCTCCACAAAAGACTGCAAGAGGCTTTCTAGAAATCTCAGCCTTCTTCATGAGTGGTCCCACCTACAAACAAAATGATCATACTGATGGTAAGAACTTATGGGAATTCCCTGATGTTCTGGTGTCTGTCCCTAAGAGACCTGACAGGATCCTCCAACTTCCAAGGACTAGATGTATTGGATAGACACTTCCATGCTTCATTCCATTGTGGTTGCAAATACGATTAATAAGACTGTTGCTCCAATTATTCCTGTTGTCCTTCCCCTAGATAAGGAGTCAAGGACCATGGACAGATTTATAATGTATGTTCACTTGTCTTTTACTTTTCTCTTTGAAGGCCATAAACTACCTTTCTCATATTGTCACCATTGTCGGTTTTGTTATCCACTGACAACCTCACCATGGGACTTGTTTACAATTTGACTGAGGGCTCAGCTCAGACAGCAGGGGCTGTTATTGCTTTATGTTGTTGTGCCTGGCTCCACTGGATAAATTTTTTTGAGGACACAAAGGCATCCTTTTGACAGGTCCACTGTTTTCATACCCATGTTAAAACATACATGGGTAATATGGAAAGGGAAGAGAAAGCCCCTTTCAGTTGTTTGTGTGAAGTTTTATGCTCCACATTGCACTTTTTTGAAGGCACAACAAAGCTCAATTTAGCTTTGATTTAGGTATGGCAAGCAACAGCAAAATAACTGAAGATCTGCAAGGAGCCAATGAAACAATGGTAACTTTCCAAATGGTTTACAACCTAGCGGTAGTAATAATTGACTACAACAGGGTAACCACATTTCTCCTCCTCCTGGAGACAACATCAGAACCACTGAGACCATGCTCAGCCATCCCTGTTTGGAGGCAATCGGGGATTGAGTGCCTCTCCAAATGTTTGCATGGCTGGCCATCATGTATGACATCTTGATAAGAGCAATAATAGCCAGAGGCTGCATATATCCCCTCTACAGGTCTCCTGAGTCCCACTGTCTCCCATTGCCATATGTATAATGCTGTCAAAAGAGTGCAACAAGAAAAGATGTCTTAGCTTCTTTCAGAACAGAGCCATCCAGGAGACACCATGAGACCTGAATTTGTTTGGTTAGTACTCCAAGTCCTTTGTGGTATTCATAAGACAAAGGCTTCAGGCAAGTAGTAAACCTGAACAATCTAAAAGAATTAATCCCAAAAGAAACATTTCAGATGATGCATCCTGTCCTGTTACAGAAGAAGAAAAAGAAGGTTTGTAATCTTTGGCTCCTAAAGTGCCTACCTTCAAATCAGGACTGCCAAGGATTGCAGGAGGCTTCTACTCTTCTAAGTAGGAGTTTGTCATTATTATTTATGAACTTAGCCATTCAGTGTTTTATCAAATGTATGCGTTTCAATCCAGTTAACTAGAGAGAGCAAGTGTTGAAGGGTTTTCCTTAACCAGGTGACTGGCTTCCAGCTGCTTCATCATAAAATAGTTTGATGTGTGCCAAAGAGTCTTTTCCCAATCACTTTTAAGTCCCAGAAGATTACAGTGAATACTTAGAATTCCAGCTAGACCCTTCTGATATACTGATTTTCATAGGCTGTACTCTGATCTTACTATCATGCAGGGCTTATCTTTACAAAGACAGGCTCATTCTGCTAAAAAAACTCGTCTTTGTAATTGTTCAGTGTCAGGCTACAGAGCTTTCATATGCCTAACAGCCTAGGGATTGATGATGATATCAGTCTACATGGTTCCTTCACAAGCTATTTTATGTGACTTCTTCAGTAGCCTTCTTGAAAACTCACTGGTCCCATTTTACAGATCTGTAAACCTTCAAATCAAAATTTCCATTGCCTGCAGGCCACATTTTGTGGTGGATTCACACTCCAAACTGTCTTTGCGCAGTCATTTCCAATATTTTACTCATGTGGTGGTGTATACCACAAACAGCTCTATCCTAGGATGGGAGATGTCGTCAAGGAAGACCACCATCAGTATTCTACAGATGAGGGCATTTCTCACCATCCATGCCTTTCAGGACTTCCTGTCCCAGGGTATGATAACCATCCACACTGACAACATGATAATGGTTTGGTATATAAATAAATTAGGAGGAATTCATGCCTATCCTTTCTTTTGCAAAACAGTGAAGATATAGGAATGGGATGCATCAGTAAAACACTTTCTGATTGTCAGCCACATTTCTGTGGAAGATGATTCTGTATTGGGCAGGCTTAATTGTTGCTTACCAATGCTTCACGAGTGGTCTGTCAGTCCCATCATTGTGGGATGCCTTGCTGTAACCTGTTTGCAACCCCATCCAACACCAAGCATAGCAACTTCTTTTCCCTGATTCCTCCTAGGGATAATGGCCTAGGGATGCTTTCATCTAGAAATTACCACCAGTACTCCTTTATGCTTTTCACCCTTTCTTCCCTTATTCTGAAGATTATTCAGAAAGACAGGCAGAACAAATGTAAAGTAGTTCATATTCTCATAGCCCTATTTTGGATTTGACAAATTTGTTTTTCTTGCTCATATTTCTTGAGATGGTTCTACATCTGAGGTCCTTTAGGTTTCTATTGACCCATCCTGCTTGGCTAACTTCAACCAGATATGCACCGCTTTCAATTAACAACATTGTTGTTTTTCTAGGTACTTTAATGGCTAGAGACCCTACATACCCATCTAGGGTAATCCAGACATACTAAAAAGATGATCAGGAGCAAATTGACATTTTTCAATAGTAAATGTTTGAGTTCCTTCACAGCTCCAGTATCTGCAGTGTCAGACACTCTTTCTCAGATATTTGATAACAGAGCTCTATCTTCCACAAAAGGGCACGTAGCTGGTATCTCTAACCTCCAGGGATACTCTCATTCTTTGTTCTTGGCATCTTTAAAAGTTTGTTAGAACTTCATTCTTTGTTCTTGGCATCTTTAAAAGTTTGTTAGAACTTCCTTCAGTGTACATGTTCCCTAGTGGAGTTTAGTTCCCGTCTTGCAACACATTCAGCTAGAAGAGCTTCAGAGTTAGAATCTTTATGTGTAAGCTTTGCATACATCATTTTTCACAAGGATGAAGTTTCCTTTTGAACAAATGTGTTTTTTATGCCTAAGACAGTTTCTGAGACTAACCTCAATCAGTCATTCTGTCTGTCTGTATTCTTTCCTATCCACTCAAACAGAGAATATTTGCTGTATTGCATGTATACCCACTGACAGCTCAGACTTTTTGTGGACAAAACCAAATCTTTAAAGAAAGATTCACAGTTATTGTATCTTTCTCCAGTAAAAATGGGGTATGTTGTTTCTTTAGTGACTTTATCTAAATGGTTCAACTGATTGCGTTATTTTGTATGAGAAATGCAAGAAAATTGTGCTGTCTTTATAAAGAACACATAGCCAGAGCTGTGTTTACTTCTCAGGCCTTTTTTGCAGAGCAGCCTTAAATTATGTGTTATCCAGCAGTTACTGGGGATTCACTGAACACATCTTTAAAACAGTGCAAGCTGGATGTGATCTCCAGATCAAGGTCTTCATTTGGGTGTATAGTAATTAGAGGTATGTTCCCATTATGGAGACCATCCAAGATGATGAGCTTGGGACACTTGTCTTGCTGTTGACAAGAGTAAAACTTCTTTTACCAGGTAAGACTCAACATACCAGGTATGAAAGGTATATACTTGCCACTTTCCACCTTACCCTTTGCTGACATTTTATAATTTTATTTTCCAGTTTTGCTTGGTATTATTGAGATCTGGAAAGGAAGGTTTGTGGGTAAAAAGGAAGGGGTTGGCATCGGAAAGGTTTCAGGTGCTGAGCTGCCTGACAGAATTAGTCTTTCTGTTGACAAGGAGGGATCTGCTTATCTGGGTCTGTCTATCTGTATTGACTAGGACAGAATATTGATACCACTGGACCATTTTGAGGCTTAGCCTCGGGTTACAAAGGTAAAGCATACAGTTATGGTAAAATTTTACAGATAGAGTTAGTAATGGCAAATGTATTTCATTTCAAAACTTTGATTTTCTTACCATTGATGTCTTTTGCACAGATTTAGAGTTCCATATCTTACCCCTGTTTTGGACCTTTTGAATACAGGTCTATATTAGGTGATCAAAACTTTAGGTAATCGAATACCTAAAGATTGACACCTAAACAGCGAAAGCTGTAAGTATCAAACGGCCATGTCTGCAAATTCTTTCGTAGGGAAAGAATTCACTTGGCCGTTACCAGGAATCTGCCCTTTTCTCCACTGTAGAGCGATCTCGGAGTTGGTATGTTTAGTTAGTGGAGGTGTGGGGGTGAAGACCCCAACTCGATTATTTATTTATTTTACATTTGTTTACCGGGATAGTCCGACTGGACTGTATCCATTTACAGCGGAGGCCCGGGGAGAAAGGATCCACATATATTAACAGAAATCGTAGAATTTAATACATAGTAGTAAAAACTGATAATAACACATTGTAACAGCAAAAATCCAGCTAATAAGACAGAAATGTAAAACGGACAGGATACAACTTGGCAGTTAAACCGACAAAAAACATTTTAGCATTGTGAGTCATTACATACATCATGTTAGAATGAAGTAGCTATATTAAAGAGATACAAATTGTTGGATGTAAAAAAAAAAAACTGTAGCATTTACAATAGGCAAGTAATAAGCCCTTCCTACTTTCCACTGGGCTAAAGCACTGATTTTAGGTTATGCATGGGCATAGCCAGGTGCTTATGAAATGTGATTTTAGAGAGTTTTTGAAGTGTGAGGTGGTGGGGATGGAGGTCAGTGAAGGGGGGAGGTTGTTCCAGTTTCTAGCAATGGTGTGGGAGAAAAGTGCTTTGCCAGCAGTGTTGTTAGCTCTAGAGATGCATAGAAGTGATTTGTCACTAGAGCGGAGTGTGCGATTTGTTGCATAGTAGGTAAGTAGTTGACTTAGTGATGGGGTTTTGTCAGGATACTTCAGAATGCTATAGGCAGTAACCAGTTGGTGATAATTTAGTAGTTGAGGAAATTCTAAGCATTTTAGGTCCCTTAGAGCTAGACAGTGATGGGATCTGAAGGTAGCGTTGTTAGCAAATTTGGCAATGTTATTATACTTAAGTTTGTCAAGGTCAAGTTTTCTAAGATGAGTAAGAATTGGTGCGGCATACATTAGTTTGGACAATAGGTGAGTTTGGGCTAGGGTGATCCGTGCTTGATCTGAGAGGAAATGTTTGTGTCTGTATAGTGAATCCATTTTTGTGAACCTTTTTGATGGTTTGAGAGATATGGACATCAAAGAGAAGGTTTTTGTCAATCTCAACACCGAAGAGTTTGACATGGGGAGAAGGAGAAACGATAGTACCATTTTTGGAAGTGATAGAAAAGGAAAGAGGAGCAGGCTTTGATTTGTTGGGGGTAAATAAAAGCAATTTATTTTTCATTAGGGTTAAGGATGAGTTGGATATTATTTTTATTTTGCATCCTCTTTGACAACAGATAAAAATACAACTTTTGATACAAAAAACAAAATTAGACACTAGATAAAAAATACAACTTTCGATACAGAAACAGAAATCGATACTGGATAAGCATTATTACTAACTATAGAGACAAACAGAGACTACTTAGCAATGAATTAGTGTAAGTTTAGCATATTTGTGATCCGACTTTCCACAGAGCTAAAGGATTCCTGGGTCTGTTGTTGGAAGAGTGGAAAGAGATGGGGCTGAACAGGTTAAAGTGGAATCATCTGCGTACTGTATGTGTGTGGCATGCTAGGTGGAAGTATGTAGATTGTTAGTGTAGATAGAAAAGAGAAGTGGGCGCAGTACTGAGCCTTAGTGCCCATTGCCATTGGACAAATTGTTGCCTATCAGCTAGATAGTTCTTGAACCAGGCAATAGTAGAAGGGGCAAAAGATAGGTACGCTAGTGAAACTTAATAGTAGGGAGTGTGAGACCATATCAAATGCTTTGTATAGATCCAAAAATATAAGAGATGTCTAGTTATAGTCTTTTCTGTATTGGTTTACTAGATTGGTAAATGAGAGAAGAGCAGTAGTTGTACTGTGGTGTGGCCGGAACCCGTGTTGTGTGGTGGAGAGGAGTTTTTGTGTGTGTTCAGGAAATGCAAGACTTGAGAGTGAATACATTTCTCTAGCAGCTTGGAGAGGGGAGGTAGAATAGCTATAGGACTGTAATTAGTGAAGTAGTAGGAATTACCGCCTTTATGAAGAGGAATAATGTAAGACACTTTTCACAGTTGAGGGATGTAGGATTCTTTTGTAGAGCGGTTTATGAGGACGGAAACAGGGTAGGATAAGGATTCTGCGGCTAGTTTTAGGAAGATGGCAGGTAGAATCAGCTGCAAGGGTGGTAGGTTTTAATTTCAGAAGTAGTTTTTTTAATTTTGGAGGTGGGAACAGGTGAAAGAGTAAGGGGAAGAATGTTATCTTGACACTTGGCTGGGATGTGTGGAGGGTTGTTTTTGGACAATTGGCTGGATATTGCCATTATGGATTCTGCAAAGTGGTAGTTAAATTGAGAGACTATGTCTATATTGTTATTGGTGGAGTTGGGAGCTGGAGTAGTAGTTTTGCCTGGTTTAAGTAGGGAGTTAATAGCTTGCCAAAACTTTTGAGGATTTTTTGAGTGTTTTATTTGGACAGTAAGAAAGTAATTCTGTTTATCAAGTTTAGTTTATATTTTTGCCCGATTCCTAAGCTGTTAGTTTTGTTTAGATTTGGGTTTGAACTTTTTTTTCCCGGCCAAGTGAATTCTTTCCCTGTGAAAGAATTCGCGGAAGTGGCCATTCGATGTTTACAGCTTTCGCTGTTTAGGTGTTGAGCTTTAGGTATTCGATTACCTAAAGCTTCAACTTTATAATATAGACCCTTGAATATGTACCTATGTCTACAGGTAGTTCATCTATTTGATCATCATTGGCTTTTATGTTTTCGGCCTGTAAGCATAATATCAAACAAAGTTCAGTGTAGAAGAAATTCACACTCTGGGCTTCCCTTCGCCGTTTAAGAGTTTGCCAACAGACCAGGAATATAAACCAAATGTTTATGCCATTTATCTATCAAGAATTTAAAATGTTTGATACTACCAACTTCCCTTGTATATTTAGGGGGAGAGTTCCGTAATATTTCTGCTCTGTGATGAAAATACGTACTGAAAACTGATTTTTTTTTAACATATGTCAATCTCTCACATGTGGATTGCTATCCCTGGTACTGATATCATACCCTAAAAAGTTAACACCAAGAGAGACTGCTAATACCTCATTTCTTAGTAATTTATACACAAGTCAATTCAGCTGTTAAAAACTTATAACCAAGTGAGTACAGGAAAAGAGTTTCAGATCTTTTTTATGACCAAGGTTTTTCAATCCTCTCACCTGCCTAGTGACCATCTTCTGGATTCCCTCAAGTCTGTTTATTTGGCAAGCATTATAACATCTGAAAGACAATATTCCACAGTAGGCCGTATGGTAGAAGTAAAATGCGGAATCAAGACTTCGTTTTCTCTACTATTGACATGCCTCAGAATGTCTTTTAAAAGACCATAACACTTCCTCACCACTGTCTTGATATGTTGATATGATCTTCAAAGTCCAAAGCATCATCCACCATGTATCCTAAATCTCTGACTGAACTTACTGAGGTCAAAATGTCATTATTCAGAGCTTAAGGATAATAGTCATTTACAGAACCAAAATGTTTCACATTGCATTTCTTGGCATTAAATTGCATCCCATTTTGGGTGCCCACCTAAATAAAATGACATGATGGTGTGTGTGTTTGGTTTTAGTTTTGTATTTCCTAGCATTTTTTTTTAACATCAGTCGGAAAGAATTATCCTAGTGCTGAAGGTGTTCAAAAATGTTCTTGTTCTAGCCGGATCTTTCAAGTGTCCACTGACAAAACTGCAATGTTGTGATACATAAACAGTGGCAAAACGTCGTACCACCTGTGCAGATATGAGATGTCGTGTTATCCTTGGCTTTTCATTTAGTGGTAGGACATCTACTGTACAAGTAGTGATCTAGAAGACAAGTTGAATATTTCCTCTGGATCATGAATGGTGTCTTGGTGCAAAGGTGTTTCACGAACGCAAGGAAAGCAGGTAGGGTTATTTGTGTCCTTGAAAATGCTCAACTTTCTGGGCTCGGAGCCTTACAGTGCCCAGCCAAGATCTGGGGGATGGCAGTGGGTGGGTTGGGGAGGGATAGTCTGCATCAGTCACCCCTTTAAATCCACTAGTTGAAAAGGTTTTAGTCAAACAGGAAAAAAAAGAGAAAACCATGCTGATTGTTATAGGGACTACACTGGCCAAGGCAACCCTGTTTTTTTCCTTTACATGGATTCAGCAGCTCCTGCAGTGTAGGCAGGATCTTCTGTCCGATCAACAAGGTAGACTGTTGCACTAGTCACTGAAAACTCTTCGCTGCATTGTGACTGAAACTTTGATTGCTATTGGAGAACTTTTTTTTAAACATCTAGTAATGATTCTTCAGGAAGCTAGAAAACCTTTGGAAAGAATGTTTTCTTGAAATGCATTTATTCTCTTTCCGGTTCTTTTCCCTGATATCCAGGATTATCTTTTCTAATGTGCTCTCCAAAGGCTTACATTTTCATCTGTTAAGGTCCACTGCGTTAACGTCTCAGGGATTCATCTTGTCTTCTTTGGGAACATTCTTTGTTTTCTTGTTTTTTTAGTTAAGATGTTCCCCTGATGTCCTACTTTTGAATTCTTCAAAATAACTGTTTGGCTGCTATCTAAAATCTGAACCTTATACTAGAAACTTTGAAAAAAGACCTTTTTGAACCAGTGTACAGTAAACTCTCAGTTAACCGGCACCCATGGGGATTGGTAGATGCCAGATAACTGTAGATCTGATGTCAGTCTTCACTCAGTCCTTGACTGTGGGCTCGGTTCTGAGCCTTGGAACCAACTCGGCTGTTTACTTCAGCTCACGCCCTCCAAACTCTCAAGCTAGGCTCCACCCATAATGCTCCTCTGCAAATTACTTCAGATTTTATTTGCCACTTTGAGGTCTTAGACGCATTTCTACTTCTCAAGCTTTGGCAGAGGGCACAAAAGTCCTAGGAAAGACCCACTTTGGTGGTTTCTTCTTCAGACACTTCCCCGGAACATCCCCCTGAGGAAGTACCTGCAAAGAAATACAAGAGGAAGTACTTAGACTCCCTAAAGGAGTCTTTCACCGAAGATACTAATTTTGATGAAGGAGGATTCCTCAGGTCACCCCCTGATGATGTTTCCTTCGTGGACATCCTAGAGTTCCTGAAATAGAGGGGTGGCTGATTTCCATCCAGCCTTTTTCGGAGGAGTCATTACACCTAGAGCCTTTTCGTGCCCAGCCCTCTACTTCTTGGGTCTCTCCACCCACTGATGATCTTATTAAACTGATCACTCAGCGGAAGTGGAAGATGCCCGATTCCATCGAGTCGATCCCCAAGAGGCCTGATCATATACTTTCAGCCCATAAGGACAAGCCACACTGGACCAAAGGTATGTCCGTTGATGCCATGATGATAGTGGCAGCCATGAAGAAGGAACTTTGCTGAGAAAAGTCCGACTATCCATCCTCCTAACAAGGAGTCTAGGACTTTGGATAGGTTTAGGAAGCACGTTTATGCTTCAACGATCTTTGCTGTCAGGTACTTGAATTATATGGTGCACTTTACAATGTTACAGAGGGATCTGATCAAGGAGATCTCTGATATCCTTTCAGGATCAGTGGCTGAAGGGGTATGGGACAAAGTTATCTCATTTAGCAACCCTTGATGCGATGTCTAACTCATCCATGAGGCTGATTGCTCACACAGCTGAAGGGACGACTAGAGCAGCGGGTTCAGTCATAGCCATTAGAAAGCACTCCTGGATGCACATATGTGACTTTGTGGAACCATTTCAACTATCATTCGTCAGTGCTCCGTTTGATGGATCTACCCTTTTTGGTCCCAAGGTAAAAGACACACTAGCCAATGTGAAAAATATGGCGCAAGACCCTTTCTCCCGTAGGCATACGTTTCTCCACTCCTCAGTGGCCTTACTCTAGGAACCAGAGAAGTGGGAGACTGTAGTTTAAAAAATCCAAAGGGCCTTTCCAGGATTCACATGGCAAAGACATTCCCTGGGGCAGAGGGGGAAGTAATGGAAGGTGCCACTCCAGAGGCAGAAATGTACCGCAAAACCAGGGGTCCAGAGAATCTTTCTCTGCTACTTCCTATCAGCAGCCCTGAATGGGGCCCTGATTGCCCTCTTGCAACTTTCTGTACACCAATTCGCCTGGCAACTATAAACTACAGACAAGTGGGTGCAGAGAATAATATTCACAGGTTACGAAATCCCACTTTCATTACCCCCAATCACCCAGCAAAAACTCCCGGATGTCCCACCCAGTCGCAGGGAAGCAGCAGTCCTAGAAATTCAAAACCTGCTAGACAAGAGTCATCCAAAAAGTCCCACCAGACCAAACAGGACCTTGGTTTTACTCACAGTTCTTTTTAGTGCTCAGAAAAAAAACAGGGGACTGGAGACCCATCTTGGATCTCAGCCAGTTCAACAAGGCAGTTCAGTGAGCCAAATTCTGGAATGGTGGCAGTACAGTTGATACTTCCATTCTTGGAAAAAGGTGATTGGATGTGCTCTATAATGGAAAAATGTTCCAGGAGGTTCTTGTGGTTCTGGCTGGGAGCCAGTCATTTCCAATTCAGAGCAGTGTCTTTTGGACTCACCACAGCCCCCAGGGGTGTTCACCAAATGCATGACAGTGGTTGTAGCTCATCTCAGACTGCAGGGTTTTCGAGTTTTTCCATACCTTGATGACTGGCTCTTCACCGCCACCACCAGGCGTCAATTAGAACGGGCAAGAGATTACACTCTGCACCTCTGTGCATCTCTAGGCATAACAAAAAGTCAAGCTTGCAACCTTCTCATCAGTTAGAATTCATCGTAGCCCACTTAGACACTGTTACAGAAATTACTTCTCTTTCTCCAGAGAGACTACAATGCATCAGATCCCAAATCAGACAAATTCTAAGAAACAAAAGAGTTCTAGCAAAATTAGTCCTAAAAGCATTAGGCTCGATGGCAGTGGCAATAACTCTTGTCCCCTTAGCAAGATATGTCCCCTTAGCAATATATCACATGCGAATCCTGCAATGGCTACTTGCGTCCCAGTGGTCTATGATGTACCAGCCAATCTCTTACCTAATCGTGATTACACATCACTGCAAACAAGATATTATGTGGTGGACGACCTTTCATTCTTCCCCAACCCCAAGCCATAGTAACCACAGATGCTTCCCAGATTGGGGTGGGGGGGTGGCATTATCTAGGAAGAACAGTCCAAGGTACATGGTCCCAACTAGAGGCCAATTTGCACCTCAGTGTTCTAGAGATGAGGGCAGTGCTGTTAGCGTTGCGGGCATTCCAGGATGCCCTTCCTCTAGGGACAGCAGCAATTCAAACAGGCAACATGTTGGTGGTCTGGTGTATCAACAAACAAGGGGGAAACAAATCTTACCCGTTGTGTCGAGAAGCCCTCATAGTTTGGCAATGGGCAATTTCTTCCAACTGCTTTCTCATAGCAACACACATTCCTGGGAGCTTCAACATGATAGTGGACAAGTTGAGCAGAACTATTCTCATGCCTCATGAGTGGTCTCGTAATCCTGTAGTGGCGAACAAGATTTTTCTTTACTGGGGCAAACTGCGATCCTTTTGCCTCACCTCTGATCAGTAAGTGCACAAGTTATTTTGCCCTAATCCTCCCTCCGGGGGAGTCACCCAGAGATGCTCTTCTCCATGATTGGCCCCCTGGTCTTCTCTATGCCTTTCCTCCAACCTCCCTGATATCGCAGTTTCTAAAGCAAGCCAAGATGATGGAAAATTCAATAATCCTCATTGCCCCATTCTGTTCTCGACAGGTTCGGTTTCCCTTCCTCTGGTGTCACCTTCTTCAGAAACCATGGATTCTGGACCCAGCTCCAGATCTGCTGTCTCATTTGTAAGGCATGGTTCATCCAAATATCCAACATCTCAAGCTCACTGCGTGGCTTCTTCAGTTCCCATGATTGCCAGGTATCCTTCCCTTTCCTCTCCTGTCTGACAAATTATTGTGGCTCATCACAAACCTTCAATTAGGAAACTTTATCAAACTAAATGGGAAAAACTTGCAAACTGGGCCCTTAACAACGAACTCGATCTTTATTTGAGCCCTGTTCATAAGGTTCATAAGGTTTTGGATTTCTTAGCTAACCTATATCAATCTGGTTCCTCTGCAGCAACAATTAAAGTTCATCTAGTGGCAATCGCGAACTTTCATATGGGATTTGATGGCTCATCTCTAATATCACACAAACTTTGTAAAGCATTTTTAAAGGGACTCCTGATGATAAGGCCTCCATTTAGAGAAGCCATTCCTCTTTGGGATCTAACATTAGTCCTGCAGTCCCTTACTTTGTCTCCCTTTGAGCCATCAGCGACTTGTGACTTAAAGATTTTGTCTTGGAAAACTTTATTTTTGGTGGCTATTACATCTGCCAGAAGAGTATCTGAACTTCAGGCCTTATCCTGCAAACCTTCCTACTTAATATTTCACAAGGGTAGGGTTGCCCTTAGGAACAATCCATTCTTTTTACCAAAGGTAGTTTCAGAATCTAATATAAATCAGACACTTAATTGCCAGTCTTCTTCCCTAATTTTACGGGGAGTATTCCCTTCATTTATTAGACGTAACAGACAACTGCATTTTTACCTTCACAGAACAAAGGATTTCAGAAAGTCTGACAAATTATTTGTTGCATTTTCCTCTCTATCTTTAGGTAATCCAGTTTCAAAGGTTACCTTGGCAAAATGGCTTAGAAACTGTATTGCTTTCATCTATCAATTGAAAGGGTTCCAACTTCCATGCCCAGTTAAAGCCCATTCAACTTGAGCAGTGGCGACTTCTGCAGTTTTTCATGCCAGAGCATCCTTGGATGATATTCATGCAGTGGCCACTTGGTCTTCTCCACATACGTTTATCACTCATTACAAATTGGATCATGGTGCTTAGGAATATTCTTCCATGAGACCTCCCAAGACTAAAGTTGCTGTGAACTCTGGCCCACACTCAAGGATTAAGTGAAGATTGACAACATCAGGTAAAGAAATTATGTCTTACCATAACATTCCATCTGTGTTGTTGATCTTCACTAGTTCTTGACATCCCCCCCCCCAAACCCCCATCCTGAGACTTTTAGTGGATCAAATTCTCCCAGAAGTGGCTTCATCATAGTGACACATATCTGGTCTCCAATTATATTCTTACTTCTTATCTGCCACTAATTTATGCAAACTCAGTCTGAGGTTGTTTACAGAGGAGCATTATGGGTAGAGCCTAGCTCGAGAGTTTGGAGGGCACAAGCTAAAGTAAACGGCCGAGTCTATTCTGAGGCTCGGAACCGAGCCCACAGTCAAGGAGTAGTGAAGACCGACAACACAGATGGAACTTTATGGTAAGACTCAACTTCTTTTTCCTGGTTGCATGACAGTTACTATTAAAAATAGGCCTGATTAGTACTGTACCCTATACTATTTGTTTGGTTTGACTTGTTTTCAGGTTGAGGAGAGAGATAATTTATTCCTTTCTTCCTTTTTAAACCTCTAAAAGACTAAAAGCATAAGGTATGTTTCTGTGGGGGGGGGGACGACAGAAAGCGCAACACATGAAAATTGTACTGTATTTCTTCGATTTTTTTTTTTTTTTTTTTTTTTTTTTTTTTTTTGCCGGTTGCTTGAGTTCCGGTTACCTGAGAGGTTACTGTAATTGATTCTATTGAATCTCCTCGATTGGAAAAATATCCTAGTGTACATTATTCTCTTAGAAGGGTTTAAATTCTGAGGACACCATGTAGCCTCCAAAAGTAGAATTGTCCCGCTCAACTTTTTCCTTAATTAAAAGATACATTTTCTTTCTTCTTATCATTTTCCTCAGGATTCAGGAAAGCACAAGGATGCTTTTTTTGGTGCTTTTCCAGAATTAAAGAATTTAATGAGTCTGATCAAAGGTTTACATGCACCTGACAAGCAAGGGGAGCCCCTGTATGCAAATATTCAGCTTTTAAATTAATCTCTAACTGCATAGGCTAATGTTACAATTCGATGTACAAACTAGTCCAAGCTGTGGTGAAATCCCATTCTAGTAGGGTCGCAGTCATCTTCAATTGCCATTTGCTAAACTGCACCATGGTCATCAGTTAACATGTTTACTAAGAACTGTAGGATAGGTTGTACTTCATCTGGTGGAAGAGAGTTGTTATGGCAGTTGGAAGGATACTTGGGGTTTTCATCCAGTGTTGTGTTTATGTCTTTGTGTCTGAGATGAGTGGGCCCTTCCTCATCAACCAAAAGGACCAAAGCTGCAGGCCTTTAGTCATCTTAGCATCTGAAACTTGCACAGGTTACAAGCCCATCCTGTTTTACACATAACGGACTTCTAACAAGCTTCCTCTCCAGATCTGTTTCACTGTGTTACCAAAGAAGTAGAACCAGAAACAAAATCACTATGGTATAAAATATAACAAAAATATTGTAACAGAACAATCTTTGTATAATCTGTTTACTGTCAGTAGTTAAGTGCTTTTGTTGTATGCTTTCTGCAGAACTTCGTCAGAAATAATACAACCAACTTAGTCACCCAACTAACAGTCATGTATACAAATCAGTCAATGCCATGTGACACACATTAATCAGTGATTATATCAAATGCTAATAAAGGTCAATGTAAGCTGTAATGGAAATGATGTAGATAAAGTGCCATACAGACACACTCTGTGCAGAAGAGTAAATCTCATGCCACTGCTGATCTTCACGTTTGTAAAGCTTTGTGACGTAAGACTTGAAAAAGAAGCAGCATGCATTAAAGGAAGTTGTGGAAAATGCAGATAAATGGATTTCTTTATCAAGTGAGCTACCTAAATATGTGTGTCATTTCACATGGAAAAAATACCAAAGGGGCTTCCCTGTTTTCAAATATTCCAAAACAATGTAATGTCTACTAATACCAATGATGATTTCTGGTGCCAGTAATTTATTCACTTCACATTTGGGCGTATTTTCCCAGTTTTACAGACAGTACAGGAATAGTCCCACAAGCTTAATGATGGGTGCAGTCTGAACTCTCTAAGTTTCAGCTTCCTTTCGAGGTTGCAGCTTGACTGTTGGAATTCTTAAAAAAAAAGTTATGTCATGAATTGTATGTGTTGAATATGTTAACAGTGTGTGGTCTTGTTAAATTTGTCATGCTAGATTAAAATCCTCTTTATTTTATTTCTTCTGTATGTCTCTAAGTAGCTAGATGGACTGACCACTGGGGCCCTATTTTCAGACAACCTAGTTACAGTACAAAACAAATGTATTACATGCATCAGACATATACAAAGGCTAGTGTGAAGCAACTTTCTAATTCCTAGAATTTCATAAAACTGCACAGGTTTATAAGAGGAACATTATGACTTTACAAATAAAACCAGAAACATGAAATATAACTCTTCACCCAAAGAGAAATCCCTTGAGAGACATTTAGCAGGATGACCCGAGGACCTCATGTAGTCATCCAGTGTTACTACTAATATTGTAAAGGTACTTCGTAAATGGTAGTATCGACACCTTGCCTGGCTAGGCCACAGGTAATGTATTTAAGTGTAAAATAGTTGGATGGAGTTTTTTTTTTGATTATTAACTGAGAGAGAAAGTTATAGTCCTGCTATATAAGTATTCCTCACCTCAGTTATCATTCAGTCTATAGAGACAGTTACTACGCAGAAGGAGCATCTTGCAACTGATAAGAGCTTTCAGGCCTTTGCACAATAAATGCTGAAGGCATAGGTACTGATTCTGAGTGAGTGTTGTGGAATAAAAAGTGAAAGCTTAGAACCCAGGAACTGGAACATTGTAGAAGTTATGCACGGTATGTAGGCAGTGACCAACATTTTAGAGCTTGTAAACGAGGTTATGAGAGGATAGCTTTTTTAGCAATAAGTAAGCAAAAAAACAATCCTTTTCTTATTCCTCACAGTGGTGTTTCATCCTTGATGACTGCTGAATGTTCGATGTATTTTGTCTGGGTCACTTTGCTCCCTTTTGTGCATTTGCTGTAGAGTTAGCTGTAATAAAGGGGAATGTATAGCACAGTGTAGATACAACTGCTCCTTTGTAAATTACAATTGTAACTTCCCTGATCCTTCCATTTGTTTTACTTAACAAAACACATTAAAAAAGCTCTATTTACTTTTATTATATACCCCCTTTCTCCTAAACTGCCTGTATCATGCATGTGTGGTTAATATGCACAGTTCAAAGTTGCTGCAGTAGTAGAGGAAGATGCAAAAAAAATTGGAACTTTTATTTCTTCTGTGTCTCCAAAAAAAGGACTTTGACAAATTTACACTGTTTGGAAGAGAGGAAAGCTGTATTCTTTAGATGTTTATCAAAAGACCACTGTTTGTGTTGCCTAAGCTGTGTGGGACATTTCCCACTAGTATCAGAGCAGCCATCCAGCTTCCAAAGTTTCAGGGTCCCTTCCATGCACCGTAGCCACTGCATCGCACAGGGGAAGCAGGATAAAATCAGTTAATGGGGCACCACCATTTCAGAGCTTTCTTCTAAAGGCTTTAGGTGATGTGCAGTCAGCCAATGTTTCTCCAAGGCTGGGCATGTAAGTAGCCCTTTGTTGATTACCTTCATGTCATTAGTGTTTCATTTTAGTCAGAGAATTGTGCTTGAGGCAATATGTGGTTGTCACTAAAAGTATTTTATGTTGTGAGTCATGGATCCCTAAGGGAAGTTTCTTGAAAATATAATTTTTTTTTTGTGAAGAAAAGGTGAACTTTTACCTCACGTTTTACAGATAGGGGCTTAGAGTTTTGGTTTTGGGGATTGTCATTGAACAGTTTTCCACAAGACTAAATTTCCTTTCAGAATATTTTAAACTTTTCAAAAAAAAACTAAATTTCCTTTTAGAATATTTTACACATTCTTCTAAGCTCCACTGTTTGTCCAACACCTTTTTTTTTTCTGACAGCAGGGCCTGGGTCTCTGTGGGGATTCCCTTCTTTATTTTCATTTTTTTCCTATGAAAAGTGTGCTTTTCTCCATAACAGTGTTGTGAAGGGCTGGTCCTAGTCTGGTCTCTCTCAGATACTGATTCCCCCAGTATGAGAGACAAGAATTTGACATGTACTGTTTCACAAGTTCGCTCCACAGAATAGAAATCTGACTCATGAAAATTATTCTTCAGATTCCCCTCCTGATGAGTTATCTTTTTCTGATACTATTGCCAGAATGAATTGATTGTTTTAGTGGGAACAAAAAGATATTCCAGAAATTCAGCAAATATATTATTTGGTACTGTGGATTTTCCTCATCTTGCAGCTTTTCCTTCTTGCCAACCTTATAAAATACCTTTTTGGCAACCAGCAATTTGCCTGGCCATCAGCCACCTGCTCACAGAATGTCTGTTAATTGTATAAGGTTCCTTGGACCCACAAATTCTTTTTTCTAACCCCAGAGTAGATCCTCCTTTAATTTCTGTGTTAAAGTCAGCTTCTGCCAACCCCCTTTCAATAGCTAGCCTTATCCTTTCTGACAAACAGGGAAAGCATTTGTTAAGTTTGGTCTTCGGAACA
The DNA here is from genome assembly GCF_019279795.1 of Protopterus annectens. Lineage (NCBI taxonomy): Eukaryota > Metazoa > Chordata > Ceratodontiformes > Protopteridae > Protopterus > Protopterus annectens. Next base: position 1,299,031,463 of record NC_056746.1, on the reverse strand, counting down.
ATAAATTATCTGTCTCACATGTCCAAATTTCTGCTGACTTTTTTTGCCAATATGAGGAAATTAATTGCTGCCCTCCATTCGGCAGAAGCTAAAGCATCTCTGAATTCTGTAGTATCTTTTGTGTCTCGGATGACAGTCTTTTAAATGTGCTAGCGACACTGAGGGCAGTGGCCACTGGCTCTGTAATGCCTGGCTACAGTCTCAGAATTTACTACAGGATATCAAAGCGGAGATCCTGAATGTTCACCTCGATAAACAAGTATTGTTTGGCCCTAAACCTCCCCCCTCCCCATTTGTTGATGTCCTTAAAAGGTTTGATGAAATGGGAAAGCTAATTTAGGGGGTTAGCCAGATTTTTCAACCTTCCTATCCAAATTATAATAGCAACTTTTCTTCCAGTTTATGCTCCTCTTTCAGGAAACAGAATAAATATGCACACATACATACATACAGATATTTCAGGAATGGGCAGTAATAATGTCCTTCTTGCCTGCCTGTGTACTAAAACAATCATTCCTATAATAAGTGTCCAAGTCATTCTTAAAGTATGTAAACTAGTGTTTGCTTTAGTATAATTTGGTGCTCTACTCCATGCAGAAGCTACACTGTCACAGAGCCAATTAGTGCATCTCTTATTCCTGTATGATATCCTACCCAAGTTGTCTGATGGTTCTCTACTGCTCTTTGATAACCCCAAACACTCCCAGACGTAGTTGTATCTAAATGTATTTACTTGAATAAGATTTCCTTTTAAGTATCTGTATGGGATACTGTACAAACTCAAATATTTTAATGTTTCAGAATAACTTAAAACTTTCACATGCATGCATAAGGCGCCTTGTGCTTATTTCCAGTATACCTTTTCAAGTTTACTCTTGCTATTTTTTATGTTTTCCACATTATTATTCCATACTGTAGTTTGAGTCTAATAACTTAGAAACTATGATTTTCCTCATTTCTGATCTCCTAGACTTTATAAATCTTTTTATACAGCCTATAGTTTTGTAACTATCAATAATCAACTGGTTGATATGATCAGAAAAAACTCATAATGGATCTACCCATATACCTTGGTCCTTAAATGAAACCACAGTTTCAATTACTGTGTGTTGAATTAAATATTCATCCATCACTCAGTCTCCCAAATATTATGTGCTTAGTTTTTGATGTATTTATTGGCATATTATTCTCCTGTGCCCAAATGTTGAGTTTAGTCAAGTTCTTTTGCAGGCATGCCCTGTCTGTAACGGATATAATTAGTTTTCCCATTTTTCAAGTCATCTGCATACAGACTATAGAACACCTCAGATGAAAACCTGGAGCTCAAAGGTACAACCTAAACAAGTATGGGCCTAGGACAGAGCCCTGAGGAGCACCCTAAATGTAATGTAGGGTTTAACCTGTCCAATTGCTGTATGCTGCTTGCCATGTTTGTAAACCTTGCAGCTATCCATCATATCAAGATTATATTAATACCTGGTTATTCTGATTTATTGATCAGTGTTTTGTGTGTGACCCTATCAAAGGCTGAAGTTAAATCTATATAAATCACATTACATCACAATTTTTCACTTATAGCTGTTATCAACAGAACATCTTTTTTTTTCAGTAGAACATCATTTTACAGATCGTTATAGATGTTTTTTCAAAATATATATGCAGATATATAGTTCCAAGTCTCACCATTTCCAGTTCTGACACTAATTTATCCAAAATAGCGTTCTGCATTATTTTTCAACTACAAGAAAGTAAACGTATGAATCTGTATGACTCTGGGTTTGTTCTTTTCCCCTTCCCCATAAAGATAGATTTAACAAGTGCATATTTCCGATCTTGAGGAATCTCCACATATTTAAACAACCTAGTGAATAGGAGATATAATGGTACTGTAAGTTCATGATGAAGTTTTCTCGAGTCAGTGTTACTAAGTCTTTCTCCTTCCTGTGCTTTGTTTGGTTCCAGTTTGCATAGTTCTTTTTCAGTATAATCTAACTTGATTCCAGTATCTGAAGTTAGCTTGACGTTACTAGCAACATTTATCACTCTTTTTCTGGAACCAAACTGTTTTGCATAAAATTTTGTAAATGTATCTAACAAGAACACTTGCTTAACTGAATAAACTACTCGAAACTTCAACAAGGCATCTTTATTCCAATCGGAGAGAGAGAGAGAGAGGGAGAGAGGGAGAGAGAGAGAGTGTGTCTCTCCTATATCTACTTGCTTAAGTCATTTTATCTGGACTGGTGAGATTCCAGACATGATTCAAGCTTTCTGGATTGTTTCTGCTATCTTTCACAGAGACAGGATAACATTGAGAACAAATCCTTTTTTTTTTTTTGTAACAAAGGCTGTTTCAGAGTGTGTATTGTGCCAGGCAGTTTTCCGCATTTTCTTTCCAGAGCCAAAAAAAAATGAGGGAGATATAATTTTGCACATGCTGGATATTCACAGACAGCTCAGATATTACAATAACATGGCAAAAAAAAAACCTTCTGGACTTCTGATCAACTGTTTATTTACTGTGAAGGTAAGAAAAAAAGACAGTTGCTGTCAAAACAGATGATTTCTCAATGTTTTTTTTCATGTATGGCTTTTTGTTCTTCTCACCATAATGAGACATTTCCAAGCAAAGTCAGGGCCCACTCCTCCAGAGCTCTGTCTAGGTCTGTGGCTTTTTGAGAAGAGGTGGACTCTAGAAGTATAGTAGAGGCAGCAACTTTGTCATCTGTAAACACCTTTACCAAGCACTACAAACTAGATTCCATCTATTAGTCCAGAACAGGCTTTGGTAGGACTGTTGTCTAGGGGCTGCTGCATTCTAAAGCTTCTTCCTCATTCCTTTGATATTCATTCCATATAGTTTAGGCTACTACAACAGTGGTCTAATGTTGAGCATAGTTCAATTGTGTAAGTAAACTTACCATAAACAGTAGATTGTGTAGATGGTCGAATGTTGCAGTAGCTGCAGCCTCCCTCCATCCCCCTGTTTTTTGCTATTTTTTTGCCAGGGTGTGGGATTTGTATTATTACTGTTACTGTGTCCAAAACCTCAAAAGTAGCACACACCAGTGTGCCATACTAGTGGTCACTGGTGCCACCTTCACTGAATAGAGTGACATAGCGAATTTGTGGCTGAGATTTATTTCAGACTACACCCTCCGCCTCTTCCCATGAAGTGCCTACTAGCATACTCCCCAACAACTAACAGGGAGCAGGTCCTGGCAGTGCTATTAAGGGCAAAAACACAGCCTCAGTTAGCCATGACAGTATCCCCAGATGCTTCCTAAATAGCTTGAAACATGACCTATCAGGACCACTTCAGTCTTTTTTCAGCTGCTGCCTCAAAACAGGCTTTGTACGATGAGAATGGAGGACTATAACAGTTATCCCACTTCACAAGGGTGGACCATCAACCAACCCCGGAAACTAGAGGAACTATTAGTCTGACTACTCTAATATGCAAAGCTATGAAATGAATTGTCATAGAAATGATCAACAAAGACATAGGCAACCTTCAGATACCGTACCCAACCCATTTTGGCTTTGTCAAGGGAAGGTCATGTCTGCTAAACCTGATGGACTTCTTTGAGAAGATCACCAAGGCAATGGATGAAGCTAAAATGGTGTGTACCACCTACCTGGACATAGCTAAGATGTTCAATACAATACTCTACTTGGTATAATTGACAAACTCACTGATCTGGGAATAAACCCCCTACATAACTCACTGGATCACCAGTTGGCTCGTAGACAGAATCCAGGAAGTCAGGATTGGCGATTCCACCTCCAGTAAGAGATTGGCCAGCAGTGGGGTACCTCAGGGCTCTGTGCTGGGACTGCTCCTATTTGGCATCTAGTACTCCGAGGTAAAGTCCAATGTCAGTGCCCTTTGGTGACCAAGTTCGCAGATGACTGCAAATTGGGAGCTATCATAGATTCTCCCATGACACAAACATCTTACAGGAAGATTTAATACAGACAAGTGGCTGGTGCCAAAGTCATGGACTAAAACTGAATGCCAAGAAATGCATTATAGTTCCTTTTGGGAAAACTGCTACCGAAGTTAATTACTTCTAAGAGTTGACCCAATAGTCGGGATCTGTGAACTTATGTAGACGGTAATTTGGACTCTGACCAACATGTGGCCACGGTATTAAGAAAATCATTCTATGTCGCCCAACTTATAAGTTAGGGCATATCATCCAGGTTCAAGGAAGTCCTAGTGCCAGTTTATTCAGCCCTTATCAGGTCCATTATTGAATATAATGCCCTCTTCAACATGTATCTGACCAGACATATGCAACAGTGGGAATACCCACAAAGGTTCTTTACCAGGAGAATCCATGGTATAAGCACACTGCCCTGTATGGCTCACCTTAAAGCCCCATCTCTATACTCTGTCTCCTGTTGATTAATGAGATACAGTCTATGCCTAGTATACAAGGCATCTTCTGATCCAGCATTTATGGACCTTTCACTCATCCACAAAATGAATAGCATCAGAACCACTATAGCCAAGGATTTAAATTTTGCCAGTGACATAGATAAGACATGCTCGTGAGACAGCTATGTCTCAGAAAATCCCCATGCTCGTGAGACAGCTATGTCTCAGAAAATCCCCATGCTCTGGAACAGGGTGCCCATCCATGTGAAGCAGAGTCCATCCTTAACTCTGTTTAAGGGTAACCTTGACCAATGGATGGGAAATTAGAAATTCACCCCTGTTCTTGTCCCCATGTCTCTGATAGTTTGGGCATTACTGTCTACTTCTGTCTAACATACCCCCCACCCCCCCACCCCCCACACACACACACACATAACCCCTCCTAATAAATGCTCATGATACATAGGGACACAATTGGGTTGGATTGCACAGCTAAGCTTATAAAGGCTGTGGTGGTCGTTAGGTTCTATGAACCTATCTGTATGGGCTCTAGCCTCCTACTTCTCAGGCAAAAATAAATTCTTAGGTTTAGGCACCCTGGCCACTGATTTTATACTGTTTTCTATGAGCTGTGCAGTGGTTAGGTGAATGGAGGGTACCCTAAAGCTTTGTAAGCAGGCCGGCTGGTCTAATTCGTGGCAGGAAGTCCCATATAACTTTTTGCAAGAGTGATCCATTCAAAGATACATTTGCTTACACAGTTGTACTTTCCTTTGTTTATGATGACATGCTTATGTAAACCATAAGCAGTTTAATGTTTCTCAAATAATTAATGACTTCAGGCATGATTTCAAGCCTATGAAATACTTTAAACCATTTGAGATGTATATTCGCCAGTGTCAGGAGTACATTGTTCACAAACATTCCTTTGAAATCAGTGTGTGAACTTTTGGAAATTCCAGCTAATACTTTGATTTTAACAATGCCAGGGTGATACCCCCTCACCCCACTAAAAGTTTGAATATTTTTCTAAAACCCTTTTCAAACCCTCATCAAGTTTGCTGCCACTGAAGTGGGTCAAGGCTTTTATCATAAAATTGTGCGACAGTTCTTATGGTCAGTTGTAGTTACTCTTGCTGTCAGATTTGCTTTAACAGGAATGGCACAAAAATTTTCATCATTCAAGGCATTCACACATTCCTGTAGCATTATCTGAAAATTCAGGCAATGGAACTCGAGAGAGAGAGAACATTACTCTTCAAAACTTGGCACACTTTGATAATTGTAGTTTGACAGTATTCTTACGCATCTCTGAATTGTTTTTTGCTGCTGTTACTGGTAAAATTTAAAGCTCATCAAGCATTGTTAACAAGGGTTTATTGATCAGTAGCTACCTTGAATGTTGCACATAAGAGGTTTTGATGGAATTTTCCTACACCAAATATTAAGGAAAGTGCTCCTTTCTGACTTTGATAACTTTACTTTCAGCAGAAGGAAGAGCTGTTGTGTAAGCAAATGGTCTTTTATCCACTGAAAGTGTAATATATTAAATCACAGTACCTGTGCTACAAGTTGAGGTGTGGCATGCAGGTAGGTGAGCCTGGCATTTTTTTGATCATCACAAGTCAGTATTTATTTACAGCTTCGGAAGTCATTCTATTCAAGTTGTTTCCATTGCTTTGCTACATATCTTTTCACAACCTTTAAAGTAGTGCTGAAACTGTGCATTGGTTAGGCGTGGTGGTGTGTAAGGGCTGGGAATATCTTTCCTGAACAGAACATGCCCTGGGTATGCAATCTATGATGTAGCGACTTCACATTTTGATTTCTGTCACTTCAGTCTTGCAGTCATTGCGACATTTTCTGGAAGTTACTGAAGAGCTAGCTCACTTTCTCTCCATAGCAACCAGTAGTTCACCCAAAGTAATTGTTTGCACCAAATGGGTAATTTGTTTTACAGAAGCAAGCATCTGTACTTATTAATGGTGCCATATATTTTATAATTTTTAAATAATACTTGTTAGTAAGCAATGACTAGAGCTGTTTTAAAAAACACAGTTTTGTCATTTGTCATGGCCATCAGCTGTTCCATTCGAGAATGAGAGAGAGAGGAGATGTTTCAGTGTTTGCAGTCTGATTATCGGTCACTTTCTAATCACCACAGAATTATAAGATGTTATTAATAACATTCAAACCAGCCTGTTTACTCCGGTTTGTTGGGCTACTCACAGACCTCTCAACCGTACCAAATTCTTCAGTATTTATCAGTTTTGAGGGCAATATATTGGGGTGCCATGAATTCCCAAGTGGCCCCCTTAATTTCCTAGTCTCTTTTTTTTTTTCATATTACCAGTTACCACTTTAAATTTTTGGCTGATGCCACCACGCATCACCACCCTATAGGGGCTTGCAAGACAACATCAGCTACTGCCTGTTGGACTCAGAGGGAATAGGGAATATAACAGCAATGGCGGGCAGCATAATTTAAATTCTGCAGCATCCTCCAGGTAAGAACAACTGTGTGTGCCCATATTACATTATTTTATTTATCTGCTGGCCAGCCAAGATACTGTGTACAAGTTTGTTGGCCAAAACTGTATAACTTTGTGTGCAACAGCCACTTTATCTGTGTATTTATGGCATTATAACTTGCATAAGTTCATTTTTGTGCATTTTTAAGTCCACTGCTGGCCAAGAGATACTGTGTGCAAAACTGTACTGTTTAACTGGCATTTAAGTGGCCGCTCTAATTCACAAGTCCACGACATTAAGTTTATCTGTAAGTTCGTTCTTTCAGTTGTAATCTTTGCTGCTTTAGGTGGGTGTATGTGTATATGTGTGTGTGTGTGTGTGTGTGTGTGTGTGTGTGTGTGTGTGTGGTGGTTAGGGCTACTCAGGCCTTAGGTACAAGAAGCAAGAGCCTGAGTTCTCTACCCATACCACCACTTCTGATTGAAGAAGTTATAGCTCTCAACTGTACAAATGTTCACAGAATGTCTGGAATGTTTGGCTCGTGCTTTTGGTCTCCTCCTCTTAAAATTTGGATGGCACAGTGGTAGTGTTGTTGCCTCACAGTGAGAGGTTCTCTGGTTTGATTCTCTGCTGAAGTGCCTTCTGTGCAGAGTCTGTATGTCCTTCCTGTGTTTGTGTGGGTTTCCTCTGGGTGCTCTGCCCTTTTTCCTGCCACGATAGAAAGACATGCGTCTGGAGCATTTCTCCCCAGGCCCCTGCTGAAAATCGGCTTTGTTCCAAGTCGGACTTTCCCAGTGAACAAATATTAAATAAAAATAAAATAAAATTTATGGTTTTCTGGCAAATAAGTGAGAACTGAATTCACTAAATAATGATAGCCATTTAAGTTTGTCTTCCTATCTTTCAGGAAACACATGGTAAGACAACATTTTATTCTAGCAACTTTCTAAGATTATACAAGCAATGCTTAAAATGTGTCCCCAGTTTTGTCCCCCCCCCCACACACACATAAATTTTGGCTTTTTCCTGATTTCTTGTGCTGCACAGTTCTTCAGGGAAAGAGATGTTTAGTGCTGCTTATGCAAAGCCTACTTGCATTGTTAGTAGGACAACAGGTAATATACTTGCTTTTGCTGCAGAAGGCTGTGAGTTCTACTCTCACAATATGTAGATAGATTGCTGATATGTACTATGTTGTACTTGGATGCTGCAGTCCTGAGAATGTCCTCCTTTGGCGGAGATACATAGTAACTATGAACCTGTTATCAGTTTGCCATCCATTCCCTATAAAAATATTACTAGCTTATCATTTTTTAATGTAACATATGCAGTTTATTCTTCAAGGGCAACAGGCACTTGTAGAGGAAACAATAAAATATAAAGTTGTTTGCTAGTAGCAACCTCTTCATTAGTTACAGTTCTCTTTAATGTGGAATTATTTAGATGACTTTTACTTCTGCAGAGATTGTGTATATTTACTGATACTGGTGGATTGTAGAAGTTTGAGTATACTTTTATGATAGAAATGTTCTGAATTGGGCAGTTTTGTTATTATTGGTTCATGCATTTTGTTTCATTGCTTACTGAAAAAAATGTTCAAAACGATAAATTTAAAACGCGCCCTAACAAGTGTGCTGTATTATACAAGGAATATAATTTAATGCAGTCAGGAAGGTGTATCAAAGAACACATCTATGTTTCACTTGCAAGGGACCTATGATTTGAAAACAGCCCAAAGGTAATCGTTATCTGCCACTGGCCAGATGCATTTTCTTTGGATATGGGTTTCAATGCTGTTTCAATGAACGTGAGTTTCAAGAGCAGAGAAGTTTTAATGCTAAGTCTGTTTTCATTGTGAGACTGTATTCTTTTGTTTAGCAGATGTCTATTAGTGTTTGTGCTATAAAATGTAAAATAAAATCCAAATAATCATTGTAGAAGTAAAGCAATATGCACATTACAGTGTTTATGGTAAATGGGGTGAAATAGCCAAGTAATGGGACATTGGAATGGCTGCAGAGGGACCCTGCAGCCATATTTTGATTCTGTTCTTCAGTTTGCATTTGAAAGTTGGTATCCCACAATTCCAGTGGAGTGGGTGGGGTCACATAATTATGTATGTAAATTTTGTGTTAATCAGCATACATATTTGTACCTATTTTTCATGAGCCTTTGTCCAGATATTTGATGTTTCTAGGTTGTGCGGTATGGCTGCTAATCTGTCTTAAGAATTTCAATGTTTTTAGTCACTCTTTCTTCCCTGCAAATGATAGGTTTTCTTTATTTAGCAAAACTAGATGTCTTTGTGTAATGAATGATAAGTCTTTTTCAGTATATAATTACAATCACAGTGCTGCGAGTCAGTGGGTTTGTACACTGCACACAGAGAGAGGACGAGAGAGATTTTTTATTCAAAGTTATAGTCCCATAATGTTCAGTCCCTCTTCTATACTGTTGTATAAGTGTCAGATTTTACTGTACAAGTCTGTCACCTCTGCTTATTGATTTTGGAAAGTCAGTTGTCAGTTCAGTAAGATGATAAGGCAGATTGTGGGGATACAAAAATTGTTAAGCAGGTAAGCCACTGGGCACACTGGCCCTTTTCATGGGCAACCTGTGTGCAGTGTATGGCTAAGTGACTTGTTCAGAGTCAAACAGAAGGAAAATGGAGGCTGTGGGAATCACACCCAATACTGCTAAAGGGTCTTGATTTGATGTAGGAACATGTAGTCTTAAACCTGTATTTTAGACAGCTAGTCAGAAAATGCAAGTGAATCACTATGGTGGTCCATATTACTGCTATTTTAGGGTATTAACAAATCTGACAAACAGGAAATGTGTGCAGTGATTCTGGTGAATTAGTTTAGTATATGATATAAATGATTAGAAATATGTTTTTTCAGTTTCCGTGTAGAATTTTTTTTAGTTAGTATTTTATCATCATGTTTTATTTCTGCAGTCCCTCACTTTAATGAATTTTTTACATTCCCAGGCAGATCTAGAACTCACTTAATTTGGAACAGCTTTTAATGAATTTTACAATTTCTGCAAGTAAACGAGTGTGAGTACAGTTATTTGTGATTGCTGTAGTGTTGACTACAAGGAAACAGCCCTAGTTTTAAAATAAATGAATGCTTTTACTTTGTGGAGAATGCATCCTGTCAGCACTCGCATGCACATATACACATCACTGCAACAAATTTGACATTTTCTACTATCTTACATTTTCATCAGCAGTATTGGCAGTTTGTCATATATTTAGAAAATTGTGAGATCTTAAAAATGTCAAATAGCTGTAAGCAAATTGTGCACAATGTATTGAGCTATTTTAAAATTTAAAGTGTGTACGAAACCTAGATACATACAAAATATGTAGCTGAAACATCATCCACTAAGGTGCAGGTATTAATATTTATGTAATGTATTTCATAATTCATTCATTGACTGACTTATCTCCTGATGAGAGTTTGTGGCAACACAGAAGGAGCTGGCCTTAGTACCTTTTTCTTTTTTAAGCATCTTTATTAACATCATATATTCCATGTTAAAGTGAGTACACATTTAATAATAAAAAACAAAACCTACCATTACTGCATTTTTCATGCATTATACAAGTATGATTTCTGTCTTTATTATTCAGTATATGTGGAATGCTCACTGCGGTGGTGGTGCTGCGGTACCGTTGTCGCCTCACAGTAAGACGTTGTCCTGTTCGATTCTCAGCTAGAGCATCTTCTGTGTGGAGACATGCGTGAATGGGCATACCTTCGTTGAAGGTTGTGTGTCAGGGCTGGCAACTCGGCACGTAAAAATCTACTGCCAATCATTAGCGGACCGGAGTTCCGCTGTGGCGACCCCTAAAAGCCAAAAGATACAACATATGTGGATTGCTCAAGTCTTGCCTTCCCTGCACTATCACTCCTCCTCCTGAGTATTATTCTTTATATATTATTCCCATCCTTTCTTTTTTTTTTTTTTTTTTAAACAAGAAACATCTTTATTACGGACTTCCAAGATGGCTGCACATTGAGTAACAGCGTAGTTCTAGCTGTCCCAGTGTGAAAACAGAAACTCAGCAGAGAAGGCCAGTAAATTTGTGCATATGGATACATTTCAGTAAGTAGCTAGTAAGTATACTTCCTGGATGCCAGGAAGGACCTGGAAAAAATCAGCTACAAAAAGTTTGAAAGAAACACTTACTGGGGAATGTTCAGTAGCTGTTCAGCAAAAAAGCAATACAACCTCCAGACATGAATTCCAGTAACTTACAGGAAGGTACAAAAGAACTGCACAAAGACGTAGTTAAAATAAACAAAACACTGATGAAGTATATCAACACAAACAACAAAAGGATGGAAAAAAATGTCAGAAGCTTTAAACAAATATTCAGATAAGGTGATAAATACATAGCTCATTCAAATCCTGTCTTCTTTTAAACCTCGTTCCTCCTCTGCCTGTATTGTTCCCACAATTCCAATGTTTTCCTATGTAATTTGCTCCTACCCTTTTCTAAAGATCCCAATTCCAGTTATTTTATCTCTGTTATTATATTCACTACTTCTAGTAAAGTTGGTTTAGACTTTGATTTCCATTTTCTAGTAATTTATTTTTTGGCAGCCACCATAATTAGACTCAGCAAGGCCTTACTATGTCTATGCAATTCCAATTCTGTGTCATAGCTCAAAAAAGCATTTCCTTACTTACACCAGTTTGCTCACCCAATATCTCTAACAGAGTAGTCTTCAGGGAATCTTTAAAGTCTGCCAGCTCATTATGCTCCCAGGAAATATGTTTCCATTTGCCTAGTTCTAGCCCATCACACCTCCCACATTTGCTGTGTACTTGAGGAAAAATTCTTTGGAGTCTACTTGAGGTATAAAAATACTCATGTAAACACTTCCAGGCAAAGATCCTAAATCTTCTAGACTTGAAAGGCCAATGGTACAGTGGTTAAGGTGTATGCCTTTCAGCCATAAGGTGCAGGGTTTGATTCTCACCACTGGCAAGAGCTAACTGATTGTTGCATATTTGGGAGACATAAGTATATCCCCAATTGTTTCTTTGTGAATTGCCTATCCAGGCTCTATTCCCAATCCTTTCTGACCTCCTCTGATTGATTCTTGTAGTTATCATAAAATATTTTGTATACTACTAATTGTTCCTGTTTTAACACCAGCTTCTGTTCTAGATTCTAATAAAAACTCTGCTAGTTCTGGTCTTTCGTTTAGGATCCCTCTATTTTTTTCTCTTTGTGTTCCCACCCATTCTTATGTTTTTCTTAAGCCATTTCATTGTTCCCTTACTTCTATATGTACACCCAGTTCTTTTCCCACTCCTGCATTTTTTTGTGAAGCCAAGAACTCTAAAGGCAGTCTTGGGTAGCTGAGAAATGAGGTCACAGGGTTGATTCTTTACTCTGCTGCACTGAACCCCTAAAGCTGGACAATCTGCAAAGCTGAGTTGTTTTCATATAAGTTCCCGCCCTTGAGTTAGGACTATAGGAAGGGAGGTGAGCATGAAACATTATAGACAAGCATTAGATTAGCATCTAGACCCTGATTTCCTTAACTGCATTTCTTATCAAATGGCATGTAAAGTAACATGGATGATGCAGCTAGAACTGTGCAAGTCACTGGTTTGTCATGACATTCTTTAACAGCCAGAAACGCATACTCAAACATAAATAAGAGGCCATGAAACAGATACTGTTGGTTATATGATGGTATTTAGTTTTTCCTTCCTCACTGTAATGCTTTTGATTTTGAGAACATGAAGCATAATTGGCTAAAACAAAAGAGCAGGTCACAGATGTTCATCATGTTTCACTGTTGCAGTCATTACAATTGGGTTGTCCTGCTGTCAGGTTAACCGCAGTCGGCCTGAATTCCAAAGTCTAGGTCAGTTGCTGTCACCTCTTCCCTGACGTCAGTGTGCCATGGGTATAAAAGATGCAGCCGACGCCATTTTCTTCAATCTTTCTTGCCGTGCGGTGACCGAAGCAAAAGCAGTTCACAAGTGCCGGTCGGCCGACTCCTGAAGTTTTCAAATTCGAATTTCAGATCCGAAGTCTTTATTAAAGCTAAGTACCCCGTTGGGAAACTTTTTTCTTGCTCCAGCCCAATGTCAGAAAAAGTTAATAACTGTATTTCTTGCGGGAAGCAAATACCTCATAAGGATTTTCACTCTTACTGTATTCCTTGCCTAGACCCTGACCATAACGTTGCTGGTTGTCGGTTTTGTGCCAGATTTAACCAACGCACTATTAAGCGTCGGTACAATTTTGCATTTCATTACTTTGGCAGAAGATTTAATTATATAATGCCGTCAGATCAGCCGACTATCGGAGTTTACAAAAAACGAAAAGAAAAGGACAGGCATCCGAGATCCAAAACCGACGACGAGGCTTCTTCTAGGCCTGTCGCCGGTTCTCAGTGAGGCGCTTTCGTAGCCCCTGATGCCCGCTACCTCAGAGCCACAGGCCGCTTCCGACTCCCATGTGGAGCCGACTGGGCCTCTGGAAACTCAAGGTATTAGACACTCAGAAATCATACCCTCAGATGGGTCCGGAGCCGCTGAGCAGGCATCGGCTTCTGAGGGTGTTTTCAGGCCTACACAGTTATATGTAAAGCCTACTTCAGCTATAAAGGCAAAGACTAAAGCAGCTTTAAAGACAAAGAAACAAGTGCAGCATTCATCTGGACAGGCCTCCATGCCTAAAAAACAGATGCTTAAAATGGCCGAAGACCTCATTACTTTGATCAGGGGTTCCCATCCCCCTCCTGAAAAGAGGCCTAGGCAAGAGTTAGAATATGAATCTTCAGACCAGGTTTCCATTTCCTCTGTCTCCTCCTCTGAACAAGATTACTGTATTCCTCCCTATGAGGATTCTGATGCTGAAGAATCTATTCCTTCAGCCTCTCCTCCTTAGGATTATTCTTTTGGGGAAACACTGCATACTATGAGGGAGCATTTTCACTGGGAGAGCCAAGACTACTCAGAATCCAAGAAAAGGCTCAGAGATTTCCTTTTATTGTCCCAGCACAGGCCCCTGGCCGTTCCACCTGTTTTAGACATTGTAGATGATGTATTGTCAGAGTCCAGTTTTTCTCCAGACTCTTTACCACCAGCTTCGGTTAAGCCAGACAGATACTACAGGGTTCCTGATTCATATAAATTTCCCTATAAGAACCCTGCAGCAGACCCTGAAACCATCTCTCAGGGTCCCAAAAGGGTCAAGGCTTCTACTGCAAAAAACACTAGCCCCTCTGATAGGGATTCTAGAGCCCTAGACAGATGAAGCAAAAAGATTTATACCTCTGCTACCTTGGCTGTAAGAGCCTTAAATTGCCAATTTCATATGCTTAAGTATCAGCAATATCTTATGTCTTTGCTTAAACAGAAAATGCCAGCAAGTACAGAATGTGCAGACAAAGAAATGCAGGATTTATTGCATGCAGCTGAACAAGTTGGAAAGCAAACTTTGCAATGTGGTTTTGATTCTCTTGAGGCCTCCTGCAGGGCCGCTGTTACAAGTTCTGTTATTAGGAGGCATGCTTGGTTAAAAGAACAGAATTTGCAGGATCATGTTAAAGCAAAACTATTAGATGCTCCTTTACAGCATGATACTTTGTTTGGTGCTAAAGCAGAAGAGGTGCTGAAGAAAATGGAGGACAAAGCTAAATCTATGCAAACGGTCAAGGGTTTCTTGCAGGTACAGCCTCCCAGATTTAGCAGGAACTGGCCTACAAAGAATTGGTCCTTTCCAGTGTCAGATAGACCACAAAGGGGCAGATACAGACGCCCCAGAGGCAGATCACATCCACAAGGCTCATACAGACCTAAACATTGGGGTGCTTCTACCTCCAAAAGCGGACAGGAAAAATCACAGCCATACAGAAAAAAGTCTCAATGACTTCCCACTTCCAACACCAAGCACTTATCTTTTGGCAGCCCCTTTGGGAGGAAAACTAGCACTTTTTTCACAAAATTGGCACATGATCACCCAGGACAAATGGGTTCTAAATATAGTTACATAAGGCTACAGGTTCCACTTTCACACCCTGCCAAGGCAAAACGGTATGGCAGATCTGCCACACAATCAATGGGCAGAGGCACAAAAACAAGTTTCATCCCTCATGGACATGAGGGCCATTCAAGCAAGTACAGAACAAGAGCAGGGTCACGGATTCTATTCAAGACTGTTCTTGGTACCCAGAAAAGACAAAGCCTGGAGACCTATACTGGACCTATCCACTCTAAATACATATCTGGATATTCCAAAATTCAAGATGTTGACTCTACAGCAGCTTCTGCCCATGTTGGGCAAGAAGGCTTGGCTTGTGACTTTAGATCTAAAAGAGGCATACCTGCATGTCCCAATCAGACAAACGTGCAGAAGATACCTCAGATTCAAAGCTGGCTCAATACACTACCAATTCTCTGCACTGCCCTTTGGCTTATCTACTACGCCCAGGGTCTTCACAAAGTGCCTGGCACCAGTAATTGCATTTTGCAGACAAAGAGGAATACAAATATATCCTTACTTGGACGACTGCCTTATTCAAGTGGAGAACAAGGACATTCTATTACAGCATCTGGCATTTGTAAAAAGATTACTGACAATTCTAGGGTACACAGTAAACGAAAAGAAATCAAAACTCGTACCCTCTCAAGAGATAATATTCCTGGGTGCAAGCTTAAATACAACTGCCCAGATGGCTTATCTCACGCCAGACAAGCACAGACAACTGACTACTTATTTCAAAATGTTGGCAACAAAGACCCAGTTATCTGCAAGAAAAATTCTGCAGGCCTTGGGTTTCATGGCATCCTGCATTTTGCTAATTCCATATGCAAGACTGCATATGAGGAAACTTCAGTGGTATCTAAAAAGTGTTTGGACTCAACATTGCCACAGCCTCGAAACAGTAATTACCCTCATTCCCTGCCTGCAACAGCAGTTTCGATGATGGGCAATAGCCTGTCACCGCAACACGGGACAGCCATTCACCTTACCCACAGCCAGGCAGACTTTGACAACAAATGCATCAGATTACGCCTGGGGGGCCCATATGGCAGGAAAATGTATTCAGGGCACGTGGTCCACAAGTCAAATGCATCTACGTATCAATCAAAAAGAGATGCTAGCAGTTCAGAATGCCCTAACAGCCTTCAAGGATCAGCTTCACCCAGGACAACTACTAATAAGGATGGACAATACTACAGTCATGTGGTACATAAACAAGCAGGGAGGCACACATTCCTGTCCCCTCTGCAGGCTAGCCATGAACTTGTGGCACACAGCATTGACTTACCAAGTACATCTGCAAGCACAATTCCTGCCAGGAAGGAAAAATACTCTGGCAGACGAACTAAGCAGAAACCTCATGGATCCCCACGAGTGGAAATTGGATCCACAAGTCTTCAGCATGATAACAAGGACCTGGGGATGTCCAGACATAGACCTATTTGCCTCCCCTCACAACTACCAACTACAAAGATTCTGCACAAGGACTTATCACAAGCAAGCATGGAAAGTGGATGCACTCTCTTTCAGTTGGAAAAATCTAACAGTATATGCCTTTCCTCCTCTGCCTCTCCTCCCCAAAGTACTCCTCAAGGTCAGACAAGAGAAACCAAAAATGATACTGATTGCCCCAGACTGGTCCCGCCAGCACTGTTTCCCAAACCTAAAGAGCGTGTCTCACTGCCCAGCCTGGACATTACCTCAAATGCCTCACTTATTGACCCAACAAGACAGTCCGATACTGCACGGGCAACTCAAAACCTTAAACCTGGTGGCATGGCAGATAATATAGCCTCTCAAGACACACCTCTCTCTAAAGCAGTGATGGATGTTATTCTGGAGGCCTAGCACCAGAAAATCTTATGCAGACAAATGGAAGAGATTCTGTGCTTGGAACCAAGCACAAAGTATTGACACTTTTGTTCCAAATATTCCTCAGATTTTACAATACGTAACTGAGATGCTGGATAAAGGCCTTTCTTTTTTCATCAATTAAAATTCATGCTTTTGCCATTTCAGCTCATTACAATACAGAACCACCTATTTTTTCACACCCCTTACTAAGGCAGTACCTCAGAGGGGCCAAAAACTTAAGACCTCCAAGGAGAGCACCAATACCTGCATGGGACCACAACTATGTCTTGGAAAAACTCACACTACCTCCGTTTGAGCCAGCCTCTGCAGCTGACATAAAATTCTTATCCTGGAAAACATCTCTGCTCCTAGCAATAACCTCCGCTAGAACAGTCTCAGAGTTACAGGCACTCATGGCTGTGGAACCGTTTATCATTTTCCATCCAGACAGGGTTTCGCAGAGAACAAACCCTACATTTATGCCTAAGGTAGTGTCCAGTGTGGCCCTTACCCAAACAATTCATTTGCCTACTTTTTATCCAAATCCACAGGATAAGGGTGAGAGAATTCTGCATTCCTTGGACATTCACAGACAGCTAAGTTTCTACTTGGACAGAACTAAAGCTTTCAGAAAGACTGATCAACTCCTATTGGCATATGCTGCAGCATCACAAGGAAAACCTATCTCTAAACAGACTATTTCTAAGTGGATAGGCCATTGCATTCGTTTCTGCTATTCAAAGCATGGCAAATCAGTGCCTAAGGACATTAGGCCACACTCAACCAGAGCAGCAGCCACTTCAGCAGCCTTTCTCAGAGGAGTACCAACCAAAGACATCTTAGAGGCTGCAACCTGGAGTTCAGTGCATACTTTTACAAAGCACTGCCACTTTACCTCTCTACTCTAAATCCAGGGCAGGCTTTGCCACTGCAGTTCTGCAGGGCCTTATAGCCTCTCCTAATCCTATTTAGCTCCAGCCTCCCAACCTTAGCTTTGGGATTCAACCCAATTGTAATGACTGCAACAGTGAAACACGATGAACATAGTACAGTTGTGTACCTACCATAAATGTAGATGTTCGAGTGTATTCACTGTTGCAGTCCAGGTTACCCTCCCTCCATGCCCCCTTTTCTTTGCTGGAATTTATCTGTACTTCTCTGTCCTATACAACCTATGTGGTGTATTTGCTTGTAGATGAAGGAAAAGTTGTTTTATGTGTATGCATGCTTATTGGCATAAATTAGCCTACCAATTTTGGGGCACCTGACATCTGGGGCAAGAAAAACCGAAGAAAATGGCATCTGCTGCATCTTTTATATCTGACGTCAGGGCAGAGGCGACAGCAACCGACGCCGGACCTAGACTTTGGAATTCAGGCCGACTGCGGGTAGCCTGCTAGCAGGATAACCCAATTGTAATGACTGCAACAGTGAATACACTCGAAAATCTACATTTATGGTAGGTACACAACTGTACTTTTTTCTGCAGACCTGAAGCATTGATGTTCTACAGACCTGGAATGTTAATGCTCTGCAACAGTCACAAATGCATACTTGTACATAAATAAAAGCAATGAAATAGATATTGTTGCTCACAGGAATGTATTTAGTTTATTCTAACCGTCTGTAAGGCTTTTGATTTTGTGCACTTGAAGCTTAATTGACAAAGCCAAAAAAGCAACTCCTAGTATCTGATGTCATTTTTATTCATTCCTCAACATATAGGTCTCTGGTCTGACCACTGATCCGACTCTGCTGCTTTTCTCTAGATTCTTGGATCCTACTCTCAAGCTCCTCCCTTTACCCATAATCCCCCTAAGTCCTGCATTACCTCAGATGTCATTTGCTGCTGTAACTGTTTGGTCAGGATTGCCTTCTCTCGGGCTCAGGGAAATAATTTCTAGAAAGTTTGTGAGTAATATCTTTAGAATTTAAAATTTCTTCACCTTTATATAACTTTTCTATAACCATTCCTCTCTTTACTGCTTATAGTAATATTCTTTCTCAACTTCCCTCCCCCCTTCCCTCTATCCATGTCTTTGGGACTGACCTGCTGAAGTTTTTGCTAGGAACCACAGTTCCTATTTGAGCCCCCTATTCTGTACCTATATATTTTTTCTGTTCTGTTGTAATATATATTTTAGATTGCTATATAACAGTTAACTCGATCTGAGGTAATACAGGAGTTAATGGCATTATGTGTAAAGGGAGGAGCTGGAGAGTTGGAACCAAGAATCTAGAGAAAATAGGCTGAGTCGGATCTGAGACCCATACATTGAGAAAGAATGAAAATGGACAACACAGATGAATAGTTGTGGTGAGTGCATAACTTTTATTTATCTGCAAACCTGGAGCACTGAAGTTCTGCAACAGTAATGAATGCATACTCAGAATAAGAGGTCATGAAAATGATGCTGGTCATAGGAAGGTATTTAGTTTTTTATCCTGCCCCACTATACTTTTGATTGTGACCAAATGAAGCTTAAATAATCCAAAAGAGCAACTTGTAATTTATCTGCAGACTTGGAGGCTTAGAAATACCACTGCAAACTAGGCAGAAGTACAGTATAACAGGCAAACTAAGAAAATCTGCAAATGAATGAAATCTTGTCCACCAGCATAAATGTGTTATGTATTTCAGCATCTTTCAGGGATATTTCAGCATAACTACAAAATTGTGACCAAGCCAATTATATTTTAATTTGATACATTATTTCACTTGCATTAAAAAAATCACAGCTTAGTTAATGTACATTTCCTTCTAGTAAAAGTAGCAAGGTGAAACAATGAATTTCAGTGCCCTCTTGTTCCATTCTACTACCATATTTTGACTCTGTATTCCCAAACTAAAGCAGATTCAAAGAGGTCCTCCTGAATTTATCTGCCTTCCACATTTAATTTGTAAATCCACATACCAGGTAAGTGTTCATACATAGTAGGCACGCATTGCCTCATAACTTGCAGTTTATACATAGAAGAGGTAACTTGATGTACATACAATTTGCAGTTTTTTTAAAATTTGCTAACAACTGAATTTAATGTTTGCACGTTGCTGGTACCCATTTCTGCAGGCAAAATTTTACTGATTAGGATTTCAAACTTCAGAATATATTACACTCAATAATATATAATAAAGGAGATTGTGAGAGGGGAAATCCACAATACCTTTTTATTAAATAGCATTAAAAGTAGTAGTGAGATTGGCAATCCCAGTCAGACTGCTCTATTGCAGATTTTTTTTTACTCAAAGTGCCACTATTAAATGGGTTCTTCTTATCTTTGTGTTTGATAGAGTTGTGTAGCTGGTGACTGTGATGCATATGAATTAAATTTAATGTTTGACAACAAAAGCCCACCATTACCTTATTTTCAGAGTACTTAACATGTGTGTTTTATAGCACCTCAGACTTATGGTACCAGTACTTATTATAGGGCAGTAAGCCTTGTTATGTCTCACAAAACCTTACCTATATATTTAGATCTAATGTAATATACAAGAACCTATGCACAAGTATACCGTTAGGCAGAACAGAAAGTAAAGACTGTTGAAAGTTTCTTTTCCCAAGACACGTGATGCAGGAGTAGTTAGAACCCAGAAAAGTAGGGGAAAATGTGAGTTGGGTACAAAATCTGAAAGTAAAAGGAGAGCAGTGAACAGTTGTATTAGCAACTGTTATGGGATCAGAAAGTAAAGGATGTTGGGAATTGTAGAGTGCAGGTTGAGCTGCATTCTTTTGGGACACATTCAGGAGCAAGTTGGTCCATTTGGGCTAAAAGGTCATCTTGTTCATTTATAGGTATTGCTAACCGGAACTTGGAAGAAAGAATGGTTCCTGACCATCCGTTATGGGTGTAGTCCTGTGTAATGTCTTTGTTATAAAGGTATGGAAAGTCCAATACTTTTTTTCTGCATATCACACAAGAGATAAGTGATAGGACTGATTTCAACAATGCATAAGAAAGATGCTTTAAAGTCAAGTTCCCAATTTGAAACAAAGCAACTTTAATTCAGTAATTTATAAACAAAGAAATGCAGATGCATGTAAAAAACGGAAACCATGCAGTTGAAGGGGAAGCAGTTGCAACCACAAAATTAAAAAGAGATATGGGATTATTTTATTTAGCCTAAAAGTTAGCAAATAGTGTGAAAAACAACATGGAATTTAGTAAAATGATAAAAAACCTAGAAGTAACATTACTAGTTGCAAAACCAGATTTTTTTATCGATCTGTACAAAGCAGTTTGTCTTATTTAATGCAAAGACTGTCACCAAGGCCCTGGATGAGGGAAAGTCAGTACATACATAGCTTGCCTTGACATGGCCAAGGCCTTTGTCACAATTCCCCACTTGGGCATTATCGAAAAGCTAACACAACTTGGTGTTAATCCCTATCTCATCAGATGGGTGCCCAACTGGCTGACGGATAGGACCCACAAGGTCAAAATAGGTGCCATCACCTCTGACAACAGACCTGTCACTAGTGGTGTTCCCCAGGGATCTGTCCTGGGACCCCTACTGTTTGACATCTACTTCTCAGAGGTCCAGGCAAAGACAAAGGGCCTCTGGCTGACCAAGTTTGCGGATGATTGTAAGTTGGGTGCTGTCATTGACTCCCCAAATGATGTTAACATAGTGCAAGAGGGTCTCACAGCTGCAGATAACTGGTGCCAAATTAATGTCTTTAAGTTAAATGCAAAAAAATGTATTATCATACCATTCGGCAAAAAGTATGGCCCCTGCTGATTACCACATCAGGTTGACAACAATCTCACATTTGACCATCATGTGGTGGCAGTAATCAGAAAAGCCTTTTACTTGGTTCATCTCATAAGTAAAGGGATTGCATCCAGAAAAAAAGGAAGATGTAATGTGGTCCTATCTCGCCTACATTCTCTACAGATGGGTTTGGAGCCGATCCTCGGCTCCGACTCGGCCGCTATACAATAGAACGCAGTCTCTTATTGGCTGAGTTACCTCATATCCCAGGATGCACCACTACCACTTCCCCAGATCTCGTTTGCCGCTTTTCAGCATAGACATGGTCTCGGACTTGGCTGAGCTAAGTATCTTTAGTCAGAAATTTTTCTGTCTGAATTTTGGTCAAAACTTACCCAAAAGCTGTTTTAACAGCTATTTGTTGTTGTGTGATTGGTTTGTGATATTTTCTTGTGGTAAATTGTGTTTGTTTGTGGTAATTAACGGTCCCGTTTAAGTTAGAGGGGCCTAGCCCTACCCTAGGCGTTTTAGTTAGAGTCTAGGTTGTCTGTGTGCTAACTTTGTTTTTTGATAGTCGGTGTTTATTGTTTATATAACCATGTCTAAAGAGCATAGACCATCAGGGTTTAAAAAGTGTTCTAAATGTAGTTATAAAATGTCTATTACAGATGACCATTCTTTATGTGTCTATTGTTTGGGTCCGAAGCATCTTCAGGAGTCCTGTAGCGTTTGCCACGCTTTTTCCTTTCGCGTCCTCCAAGAGAGGAAAAATAAGTTGATCTTGAAAGGGCTTATTACCCCTTCCTTTGAAGAAGCCCTATCTTCTTCTTCTTCGCCTTCAAAGAAGAAAAAGTCTTCGGCTCCGACCAGCCCGTCGGATCTGGCAGCAAAAAAGTCTCGGCAGGCTTCTCCGTCGGCTCCACGGACTTCGGAGTCGAGGGCGGAATGGTCTGCCTCGATGTCTCCAGCTTCGACTCCTCTGGTTTCGGAGTCGAGAGCTCGGGCGTCGAGAGGCGAGTCACCTTCATCGGCTCCACTGCCTTCGGAACCGATGGGGGTTGCCCGCTCAGACTCTTCCCCTTCGGTGCCGAAGTCCACATTGGCTCCGAGGGAAATTGCAGTTGTAGTGGAGTCTCCCTCGGCGCCGATACTTCTCAAACCTTTACAGAGCCGGTCCCCCAGTCTTTCGGAGCCGGCGGAGAAGTCGACTCGGACCCGGTCGGTCTCTTCTCGGTCATCGAGGATGTCCGATTCGGACTTAGACAGGGTGCTTCAAAGGCTTTTTCAGTCTCCAGCCTTTGCAAAGTTGATCTCGGCTCCAGCCCAGTTGGCTCTGGAGCCGATCTCCCATCCTGCTACATCGATTCCTCCTCCAACAGCTTCGGCGCCGTTGGAGTCGGTGTTGGTGGAACCGGTGGAGGTTATCGGGTCAGTTCCGACTCTAACTCCAACCCCGTCCCTCGGGTCGGGGTTCGGTACGCGGACCTCCTCTGTCGGCCCCGGGGGGGACGCTTCGGGCCCGATCCTTTCGGTTCCGAGCCTCCCTCTCGGTGCGTCGGCTGCAGGGGTTCCGACTGCCGTTGTGGCCTCGGGGGTTGAACCATCCCAGGACTCTGGGGGTCCAGCCTTCGATGCCATGAGGAGTGCCTTGGCCAAATCCTCTGTGGCCACTTCGACCATTTCACCACCACCTTCCCTGGGCATGGAGACTGGCGCCTTTGCAATCCCCCTGTCTCACGACAGCGGGGCCCCTGGGCCTGAGGTTACCCCCATTGGGGGTTCCCTTCTTCCTGGAGGTCCCTCCAACATGCTTTCGGAGGAACCTCCCAGGAAGAAACAGTGTAAGAGGAAACACGTAGACTCCCCTGATGAGTCTCTCACCTCGGATACCGACCTCGATGATGCGGAGGGGTCCCCAAAGTCGTCCTCGGAAGATGTCTCCTTTGCGGACATCTTAGAGATCCTCAAGCAACGAGGCGACTGGCAGTCCAAACCCCCTTCTGCTGAGGAGTCGGTTTACCTCAAGGCCTTCGGGGCTTAGCCCTCCGCCTCCTGGGTGTCTCCGCCCTTCGATGAGCTTCTGGATTTGATCTCTCGAAGGGCATGGGAACACCCGGATTCTGTTGAACCGGTGCCAGCTCACCCCAATAAATTCCTTTCGGCTCCCCCGGATAAGGACTTTCTATCGAAGGGCGTGGCTGTAGATGCTATGGTGGTGGCATCTGCCACCCAACAAGATGTGGCAGAGGCTTCGACGTCCGTCCATTCTCCTAATAAAGAGTCTAGGAGCATGGATTGGTACGGCAAGCGTACCCTTTCTTCAGCGGCCTTTACATTAAGGTCTCTGAATTACCTGACACATTTCACCAGACTACAGAGGGATCTGATCAAGGAGCTTTCGGATACCCTCTCTGGTAACTTACCTGAGCAGTTGACCCAGACGGTTAACTCCCAGTTGGCTACCCTGTGTTCATTATCTAACTCGTCCATGAGGCTCATTTCTTATGCGGCCGAAGGAGCGAGCAGAGTGGCGGGAACAGGTGTTGCTCTATGGAGACAAGCCTGGCTACGCCTGTGTCACTTTGCAGAGGCCTTTAAGTCTTCCTTTGCCGACGCCCCCTTTGATGGGTCCTCACTGTTTGGACCCAAGGTAAAGGACACATTGACTCGCTGCGAACAGGAGGGTAAGACTTTAACTGCCGTAGGAGCCCGGTTTTCCACTCCCTTCAGACCTTATCCCAAGGCTCGAAGAGGAGGGAAAATGTGGTTCCGTAAGTCTCAAAAGCCTTACTCGTTGCAGCAGAGCGATTCCCCTTCTAGAGGCAGAGGAGGGGGAAATTTTTCAGGGAGACGCCGTCCCAGAGGCGGCGGAGGCCCCCGCAACACTGGAGACCGCGAGTCCTTTCGTGGCTCCTCCTCCTTCCAGCATCCCTGAAGGAGTACCCGACTGTGCAGCTCCGCAGCCAGTCGGGGGTCGCTTTTCGAGACACCTAAAGGCCTGGGAAAATATTACTCAGGACCAATGGGTGCTTCGAATCATCGCCGGAGGTTACTCCATACCCTTTTCTCAACCCCCTCCACCAGTCCAAAGAATCCCGGACCCGCCACCCAGTCAACGGGATCATGCAGCCAACAAAATATCAAAGCTGCTTCGAAAAGGGGTCATCCAACCTGTCCCCGCAGACCAGGCCGGATCAGGGACTTACTCAAGATTCTTTTTGGTGCCAAAAAAGACCGGGGACTTGAGACCCATTTTGGATCTCAGCAAACTAAACCGATTTGTAAAAAAGTCCAAATTCCGGATGGTCACTTTGCAATCCATTCTTCCGCTTTTGGAGAAAGGTGTTTGGATGTGCTCCATAGATCTCAAAGACGCCTACTATCACATTCCGATAGATCAGGCGTCGAGGAGACACTTACGCTTCAGCCTAGGAGACAGTCATTTCCAGTTCCGAGCACTGCCCTTTGGTCTCACCACAGCCCCCAAGGTGTTCACCAAATGTTTGGCGGTGGTGACTGCTCACCTGAGAAGTCTAGGATTCCAGGTGTTTCCATACCTAGACGACTGACTCCTAACTGCCACCTCCAGGCATCTACTCTTGGAAAACCTAGCAGCCACTATCACACTAGGCAACTCCTTAGGAATCACCTTCAATTGGTCAAAATCTGTATTGCTGCCATCTCAGCGTATTCTGTTTATTGGTGTAGAAATAGACTCAAGGCAGATGCGAGTCTATCTCCCTGCGGAAAGGATAGCGACGCTCCAGCTTCAGGTTCAGGCTTTGCTCCTCAGACGTCATGCTCCAGCGAGAATGGTCCTACAGCTGTTGGGCTCCATGGCAGCCACCATTCTTCTGGTCCCCTTGGCAAGGTTGCACATGAGGATATTCCAGTGGCTCCTGTCAGTCCAGTGGTCTTATCAAGACCTTCCCCTCAGTCACCATATATTGATCACAGGCACGTGCAAACAGGATCTTCGTTGGTGGCTTCTTTCCTCCAACCTGAATCTAGGGCGACCCTTCGTTCCCCCACTCCCCTCTGCCACGTTGACTACGGACGCCTCCCAGACAGGGTGGGGGGGGACATTATCTGGACAGGTCGGTCCAAGGCACGTGGCACTCCGACGAGAGTCTTCTCCACATCAATATCCTGGAGATGAGGGCGGTGCTTTTAGCGTTGCAAGCACTGCACAATCACCTCCCCCAGGGTACGATTGCCATTCACTCCGACAACATGTCGGTAGTCTGGTACTTGAACAAGCAAGGAGGGACCAGGTCCTACCCCCTTTGCAGAGAAGCCATGAAAGTATGGGATTGGGCGATTGCTACCAAGCGTTTCCTAGTGGCAACGCACATTCCGGGGAAATCCAACGTGATAGCCGACAGACTGAGCAGAACTATTCTCTCCCCTCACGAGTGGTCCTTGAACGACAGAGTGGTAGCGCAGATTTTCACGAGATGGGGAATTCCTTGTTGCGATCTCTTCGCAAGTCCCCTCAACGCGAAATGCCAGCACTTCTTCACTCTCACCCCAGTTCCGGGGGAGATCCCCAAGGACGCTCTAGTCCACGTTTGGCCCTCCGGTCTGCTATATGCCTTTCCACCGGTTCCCCTTCTCCCCAAGGTGATTCAGAAGGCGATTTGCTTGGGAAGCAAAATGATATTAATCGCCCCATACTGGCCTCGACAAGTCTGGTTCCCCTCTCTTCACAAATATGCATTGGAGGGTCCTTGGTTCCTGGACCAAGTTCCGGACCTTTTGACGCATCAGTCAGGACAGCTCCATCAGTCCCTCCATTCATTGAAGTTAGCAGCCTGGCTACTCCTCTTCCAACCATAGTTAGGAGCCATTCTTTCGCCCCTGAAGTCATGCACATCTTGTCTTCGGCCCACAAGACTTCTATGAAAAAGATATATAGCAATAAATGGAAGAGGTTTGCTATTTGGGCCCAACTCAGAGGATTAGACCCGATGACAACCTCGGTGTCAGAAGTACTGAAGTTTTTAGCTTCCCTATTCAACCAAGGTTGCTCAGTGTCTACCATCAAAGTGCAATTGGCGGCTATTTCCAATTTTCTTGAGAGTGTGGAACCTCCTTTAATGAGCAACAAGTTGTGCAAAGCCTTTATTAAAGGAGCTTGGCTTCTACGACCCCCTATATCTCAACCTGCACCTCCGTGGGACCTTAACGTGGTATTAGGTGCATTAACCTCATCTCCCTTTGAGCCGGCAGCAACCTGTGATCTAAAATTCCTTTCTTGGAAGACTGCCCTTCTAGTTGCTATTACATCAGCCAGACGAGTTTCAGAACTTCAAGCCCTATGTGTTAAACCACCATACTTGGTATTTCACAAGGATAGAGTATCTCTTAGACCAAACCCATCTTTTATACCAAAGGTTTGTTCTAACTTTTGTTTACAACAATCAGTAGAACTACCGGTCTTCTTCCCTAAGTATTTGAATAGAGCTGAATATACTTTTCACAGCTTGGATGTACACAGACAATTACGTTTCTATTTGGATAGGGCACATAAAGCACGAAAATCAGATCAACTGTTTGTGTCCTTTTCGGATAATAGATTAGGCAAAGCAGTCACAAAAGTCACTATTGCCAAGTGGATCAGGGACTGTATCAATCCTATTTATCTCATCTCAAATAAGGAACTTATAGTTCCAGTGAAAGCTCATTCTACTAGGGCTATGGCCACTTCGGCAGCTTTTCATTCCAAGCTCTCTATTAGTGACATTTGTGCGGCTGCCACGTGGACATCTTCACACACCTTTATTTCTCACTACAAATTAGATGTGGCATCCAGGGGTCGAGCTTCCTTCAGTTCCACAGTTCTCAGGAGTGTTTTCCAGTGAGCCACCCAGGAATTAGGTGCTAGGGACGCTGTCCCATCTGTAGAGAATGTAGGCGAGATAGGATCACATTACATCTTTTAGTTATGTATTTACCATAACTTTAGATGTATGGGATCCATCTCGCCTACATTCCTAATAACCCACCCTCCTTCCCCCTGCCTCGTAGACCAGGAGAGACCGGACGATCCGAAATTGAACTTCTTTCCTCTCTTGAAGAACTGAGAATGTTATAACAATAGTATGTTTCTGTGAGCATGAGTGCGGACAAACAAGATCTGGGGAAGTGGTAGTGGTGCATCCTGGGATATGAGGTAACTCAGCCAATAAGAGACTGCGTTCTATTGTATAGCGGCCGAGTCGGAGCCGAGGATCGGCTCCGAACCCATCTGTAGAGAATGTAGGCGAGATGGATCCCATACATCTAAAGTTATGGTAAGTACATAACTAAAAGTTATTACCTCTCTGTACTCCTCCCTCATTAGACCTATAATTGAGTATAATGCCCCGTTTGGTATGTACCTCTCCAAACACCTGCACCAACTGGAAAGGCCACAGAAATACCTCACAGAGTGAATCCATGGCCTCCAACACCTGCCCTATGTGGACAGGCTGAAATCACTGTCACTGTACTCGGTATCATACAGATTGCTCAGACATGACCTGTCTCTCGCCTGCAAGGCAATATCGGACCCTACCCTACCAGAGATTTCCATATCTGTAAGTCTAACTCCTCACGCATTACATGCTCGATAGGCCTAAATCTAATATATGACATCAACAAAACCTGCTGGAGAGACAGGTTTGTCTCCCAGAGGCTGCCCCGTCTCTGGAATAGACTTCCCATACATGTCAAACAGAGTACCTCGCTGACCTTCTTCAAGCACAACCTTGATGAGTGGATGGGAAACCACAAATTTGTCCCAGGGGTTCCACCTATGTCCCTCATTGACAGGGGTGACAGGTGCTGACTGAGGTTTCTTTTTTTGGGATAATCTCTTGGCTAGGCTTGTAAGGGCCCTAGGGCCATTAGCCTGGTAACCTCCTATGATCCTGTGATGAGTATTTGGTGCATATTTGGTGACTTCTGTTCATAAAATGGAGCTTACTCATGAAAAGGTCAGCAAAAGTACTGCCAGATTTGCACCAGTTATTGGATTCTGCTAAAGGAGGCATCAGGGGCATGATAGAAAATTTAAAGGAAATCGGTAAAGTTAAAGGGCGTACCTCCTCAGACAAAGGTGTCAATATTATGGGTTGAGAGTTAACGGCTCAGGAAAAAAATATGTGAGGCCTTTGTTCTCACAGATAGGATACTGAAATTAGAACAGCTTTCCTGTAGAGTTGGTAGAATCATAAATGGCAGGGGAATTCAGGAATGCATAGCACTGTCTTAAACCAAGTGTTACGAGGGTCTGAGATGCTTGTTTGATTTAAGAAATGCAGCTGGTCCATGTGGTACAGAAATGAGCACATTAGATAAACTGTTTGGTTCGTATTTGCCATCTAGGTCTAGAACAATGATCTTCTTTATTATTTCAGACCACTGGCTAAAGAGACTTTCCAAAAAAATCATTATTCTAGACTTAACCGTTTATTTTTTTGATTCATGATTTTCATTGCCAAAGTGCTTTGCATAGCCAGAATTTCCTTAGCAAACAATTTGTTGATAACCATCTTTTTGTCCTGGGCAACCCAGTTTTGTTTTTTTTTCATTAGCCTACCAGCTCAAAAGCAGAGGAACTGGATGACTGTGACCCACCTGACAGTGCTGTAAGGTCGAGTTCTCCATCCAGAACTCAGAAATTATTTAGCACTTTGCCTTGCTTTGAGGGATATAGGAGCCACTGTCATTTTCAGCCATTGGCATTTGTTCTTAACATTGTTTACAAAACCTCCTGGTCTCAGAATGTTAAAGTCTCACTATATTTCAGACCTCAAAGAAAGGTCCTTGCCGTGTATAGATTAGAATACCCATATAGGTCTTACTTCAAGGAAAGTCACTGTGGCAGTAAGTTATAACATTCCTTACCAAAAGTTACACTTGCCTAGCCATTTTCACCATAATTTTCATGTTCCCGTGCATAATTAATGATGGCTTCATGCTGGTATAGCAAGAGATTGCACAAAGCTGCCTACAAGTAGCACTGGCCTATGCTTACACTAGTTTTCTCATTGCCTTGTAATTTGGTCCTTTAGCTGTTTTCTGTTGTCAAGTGCAGTGTACACTCATTAGTCCTTTGTTATAGTGGTCTTTCCTTCATCTTTTCATCAAATTCACTGTTACTAATGACACGATGTAGTTATTGAAACCTCTTTTGTAGAAATTCATCAGGAAGGTATTTCATCAGCCACAAAAATCAATTAACAAGGCACTTGTGCTAAACAAATAGCCTCTAAGGATTTTCACACTCCTTGTTTGTTTTGATGGGGCCATATCATTGTGAGTATTGTCTAAAATGTAATAGATCCTCTAGACTAAGAAAGCTAAAAGCTTTATTTTCATATTTGACAGAAAGAAAAATTGCATAAACTCAATAAGTAAAAAGAACAGAAGTAAAACTACTGGTATATAAATGATGACAGAGAGAAAAGATGAAAAAAGTTATTGAAAATGACACTGTATGTAAAAATAAATAAAAAGTAAATAAGCCCTCAGCAGGCTTTAGCAGACAAGTGGTTACTCCTTTAGTAGCTGCTATCACTTTTGGGGCACAAAAGTTAATCATTAAGATGCTTAAAAAGGAGTTACCAGCAGTGGTCCAGGCTTTCTATAAAATTAAAACAGCTGATCCTGACATTGGTACCAGCATCTAAGCCACAACAAAATTGCTGTCTCGATTTAGTAGCTGGATGCTGAAGTGTGAGATATCCAAGTCTTCATGGGGGCAGTACTTTTAAATGATACAGTGTCAGTCTTTCCAGCTTTTCAGTCTATGTAGCCTTTTGCTCACCAAGCATTTTATTATATAACAGTTGCAAGGGAATATTTCAGTGTAGTGCACGGTACTGCAACATTTCAGTAATCTTTTCTAACACCTGTGCAGGACCTACATAGGTCTTCTTTAGATTCAGAACATGTAGCACATTTGCCCATATTATCATTGGTGGGAAAAGGAGGAGAAAAATGCCTCCTTCCCTTCTTTTCTGATGAAGAAGACAATGTCTTGTGTGAAACTGATTAACTCTTCTTTGGTTCTGGGCTCAGGCACACTGATATCCACACAGTTTTGTGCAACCCCTACCCCTGAAAATATTACTTTTGGGCAATAATTTATTGGAGAATTGTTTGTGTGGCCTGCTATAATGATCTTTTATTTTGCAAAAGGAGATGTTGTGAAATGCTGAATGTGAAACTGTCAAAATGATTTGTTTGTCACAAGATGCAGCTCCAAAAAAAGCAGAGAGGTTGTACAGAGCTCCCATAAATAGACAGATACACATCAATCCTGGTGCTGTCTCCTCGATTTCAAACCACTGTCAAAAAAAAGTTTCCTTTTGCTCCCATCATTTTTGACAGGGTAATCAAAGATTCGTGATGGATATGGAAAAGGGAGGTTATCTTATGATTTTACTTTTAGAATCCTTACCTTCTTGTGGTTCTTGCTAAGCCAAGAGAAGAGGTGTTTCTACTATGCTCCGCTCCATCTCAGCATGTGTTGGATACTGCTTCTGACTCTTCACATCTGGTTCAGCTGGAACAGCCAGCCACCCTCAGCTCAGGGGGTGTTCACCGCACAAGATCCCAGTTTGATTCTGACCCTTCTCCAGAAGTCAAATGAGACAGGGTCCTAAAAAACAGATGTGCAAGAGGACACTCCTCTTCAGAGTCAGTCACGGAAGACACAGACTTGGATGATAGTGAAGGGTCCCCAGGATCATCTCTGGAGGATGTAATTTTTGGTGACATTCTAGAAATGATGAATTAACGAGAGGGTTGGTCTACCATTACATCTTTACCTGAGGAGTCTGTGTTCCTGGAGGCTTTGGGGGCTGTCTTTTCTGACTTTTGGGTGGTGCCACCTGCTGATGACCTCAGATATGGTGGCAGAGCAGGCATGGAAGGATCCTGATGTGATGGAGCTGATCCCAAAGAAACTAGGTAAGATCTTGGTTACCACAAGGAACAGGACACACAGAAGCAAGGGTCCACCAGGAGATGCCATGGTTGTGTCAGCAGCCAAAAAGAAGGGACTCTCAGAAGAGAGTACATCTGTCCATCCCGCTAAGAGGGAGTCAAGTGCATTGGACAGGTTCAGGAAATGGATGTATGTATCAGAGATGTTTACAAGCACAGTGATGGACTTTCTTGCCCATATGGCACATTTTCAGAGAGACCTGACCCAGGGTGCTTACCAAATCCCTCTCTGGTAACTTACCAGTGGACATCCAGAAGACCGTGGCCTGTCAGTTGTCTACCCTGCAGTTGCTGTCCAATTTATCTATGCATCTGCTTTCTAATGCAGTTGATGGTACAGCTACAGCAGCAGACACTAGCATAGCCATCCGCCTGCACACCTGGAAGTGATTACGTGTCTTTGCGGAAGGCTTTAAGAGGTCCTTTATCAATACCCTTTTGATGGTTCGATGCCTTTCAAACCAAAGGTTAAGGAGATGCTTATCAGGAGTGAGCAAGACTGTAAGAGCCTGTCTGCCACTCGGTTCTGTTTTTCCACCACTCAAAAGATCTTCTCGAGAAACCGGGGGGGGTAGATGTGGTTCAAAAAATCCCAAGGTTTTAACCAAGATGCTTGTGTAGACGGACCCTTCTGGGGCAGAGGGGGATAGCAATTTCAATGGACATCACCCTTGGACTACAAAGTAAGGGATTTTGTAGTCCTTTCACTGAGAAACCATATCAATGCTCCTGAAGGGTTGCCCAACTACTGCACTCTGAAGGCTGTTGAGGATGGGTAATTATCCCTGCACCCCTCAAGCCTAGTAGGCTATCGCACAAGTTTCTTGGGTGATGAGGATAAACACTATAGGTTATACTATTCTGTTTGTTTTCACTTCAAAGAGAAGAAAAAGGATTTCTGAAGTATCAACCAGTCAGATGGAATCCGCAGCAGCAGAAGTATCAAAGCTTTTGGAAAAAGAGTCTTCCAGCAGTTCCCCCAGACTAGTTAGGATTTGAAATCTATTCTAGGTTCTTTTTAGTTCTGAAAAAAAACCAGGGAATCTCCAGCGAGTTTTGGACCTAAATCACCTCAATCAGTTTGTAAAATAGACAAAGTTCATGATGGTCATGGTTCAGTACATTCTGTCTCTTCTGAGAAAGGATGACTGGATGTGCTCTATAGCTCTCTAGGATGCCTTACTGTCATGTCAAGATAGAGTTGGCAGTCCAGGAGATTTCTCCATTTCCAGCAGTTATCCAATCACTACCAATTCAGAGCACTGCCCTTTGGTCTCAACACAACCCCTCGGATGTTCACGGCAGTGGTGACAGCGTATCTCAAGCTACTAGGGTTCTGGGTGTTCCCCAGTTTAATCAACTGGCTCCTCATCACTACAACCAGCGATCTTCTGGTCCAGCAATGGGACTTCTTGCTCCAACTTGCACAGGAATTGGGAATTACATTCAGTCAGAGTCTGCTGATAGCTACACAACAATAGGGTTCATCGGATGCCACATGAATACAATTAGTCAAATAGACAAACTCCCATACTTCAGCACTTCATCTCTGCATCTTGTAGCTGTTCAAGATGTTCATCGTGTTACCCTGCTGCAGTCATCACACTTGGGTTATCTTGCCGTCAGGCGGTTCCACAGTCGGCCCGAATTCCAAAGTCTTGGTCCGGTGTCGGTTGCTGTCGCTTCTTCCCTGACGTCAGTGTGCCAGGGGTATATAAGAGGCATCCAACGCCATTTTCTTCAGTCTTTCTTGCCGCGCAGTGCCCGAAGCAAAAGCAGTTCGCAAGTGCCGGTCGGCCGACACCTGAGATTTTCGATTTGAATTTCAGTCCGAAGTCTTCAATAAAGCTAAGTACCCCATTGGGGAACATTTTCTTGCCTCAGTCCGATGTCAGAAAAAGTTAACAATTGCATTTCTTGTGGGAAGCAAATACCTCATAAGGACTTCCATTCCTATTGTATTCCTTGCCTAGGCCCAGACCACGACGTCACAGGTTGTCGGTTTTGTGCTAGGTTTAATAAACGCACTATCAAACGCATTTTGACTTCGCACGGTATTACTTTGGTAGGAAATTTAATTATATCATGCCGTCAGAGCAGCCGACAACTGCAATTCATAAAAAACGCAAGGATAAGGACAGGCAGCCTAGGAATAAGCCAGACCCTGAGGCCTCAGCTGGGCCTGTCGCCAGTTCTCCGGTTTTCAGTAAGGCGCCTACGCAGAGCTGGAACCCCAGACAGCTGCCGACTCCCAAGCGAAGTCTACAAGGCCAATGCAGCCATCTACCGACACCGGAGCAGAATTAGACACCGGTGCAGAGGAAACACCTTCGGTTGCAGAAGGTGTCTTCAGACCGACTACACTCACCATTACATCTTATGCTAAGCTTAAAACTCCTTTAAAACCTAAGAAAACTGTTCATCAGTCTACAGGTCAAGGCCCCATGCCTAAGTAACAGATGCTTAAGATGGCTGAAGATTTAATTACCCTTATCAGGGGTTCCCATCCCCCTCCTGATAAAAGACCAAGACAAGAGGAGGATTACGCATCCTCTGACCAGGTTTCTCTCTCCTCAGATTCTTCTGTGGAACAGGATTACACTTTTCCACCTTATGAGGATTCTGATGCTGAAGACTCTGTTCCCTCTGCATCTCCCCCTTAAGACTACTCCTTTGGGGAAACATTACATACCATGAGGGAACATTTCCACTGGGAAGGCCAGGATTACTCAGATTCTAAGAAAAGGCTCCGAGAGTTCCTTTTATTACCCCAGCACAGTCCTCTTGCTGTCCCTCCTGTTTTAGATATTGCGGATGATGTCTACTTGGAGTCTAGTTTAAATCCAGACTCTCTACCTCCTGCTCTAGCCAAACCAGACAGATACTACAGAGTACCTGACTCACACAAATTCCTTTATAAAAGCCCTGTAACTGACCCAGAAACCATATCCTGGGGTCCTAAGGGAGCAAAAGCGTCTATGGCTAAAAATCCTGTGCCCTCTGAAAGAGATTCCAGAGCCCTAGATAGATGGGGAAAGAAAATATACACCTCTGCAACTCTGGCTATGAGAGCATTAAATTGCCAGTTTCACATGTTGAAATATCAACAATTCCTGATGTCTCAGTTAAAACAAAAAATGAGCACACATTCAGAAAGCCTGAATTCAAGGAAATGCAGGATCTGTTGCATGCAGCTGAACAGGTGGGCAAGCATACTTTACAATGCGGATTTGATTCACTGGAAGCTTCCTGTAGAACAGCTGTTACTGGCTCTGTCATTCGTAGACATGCTTGGTTAAAAGAGCAAACCCTCCCTGACCATGTTAAAGCAAAATTATTAGATGCACCTTTACAACAGGATGTATTATTTGGTGTCAAAGCAGAAGAGGTTTTAAAGAAAATGGAGGATAAGGCTAAATCTATGCAAATGGTCAAGGATTTCTTGCAGGTACAACCCCCTCACTTCAGCATAAATTGGCCAACAAAAAATTGGTCCTTTCCAGCTTCAGACAGATCACAGAGGGGCAAATACAGACGCCCAAGGGGCAGAGGTCAGTCACAGGGCCCTTACAAACCTCGCCAATGGGGTTCTGCTACCCAGAAAGGAGGAGAAGACAGGCCCCAGGCTAACAGAAGGCAGACACAATGACTCTATCCTCAAACTACCAAGCAAATCTCTCCTGGCAACACCCTTGGGAGGAAAACTAGCATTGTGTGCAGACAACTGGCACATCATCACAAAAGACAAATGGGTTCTAAACATTGTCTCTCAAGGATACAGGTTACACTTTCATACCTTACCAAGGATCAAAGGAATGCCAAACCTGCCACCAAATCAATGGGCAGAGGCAGAAAAACAAATTACAGCTCTCATGAACATGAGGGCCATTCAACAGGTACCTACACAGGAGCAAGGACAAGGATTTTACTCAAGACTCTTCCTAGTTCCAAGAAAGTCCAAAGCATGGAGACCCATTCTGGATCTTTCAATTCTGAACACCTATCTGCAAGTACCAAAATTCAAGATGCTAACACTACAGCAGCTTCTTCCCGTGCTGGGCAAGAATGCTTGGCTAGTCACTTTGGACCTCAAGGAGGCATACCTGCATGTCCCTATCAGACAAAATTGCAGAAGATGCCTCCGCTTCATTGCAGGTTCAACGCATTATCAATTCTCTGCACTGCCCTTTGGCTTATCTACTGCACCCAGGGTCTTCACAAAATGCCTGGCACCAGTAATTGCATACTGCAGACAAAGAGGAATTCAAATATACCCATACCTGGACGACTGTCTTATTCAAGCAGAAAGCAAGGACATTCTTTTACAGCATCTGGCATTTGTCAAACACCTTCTAAGTTGCCTAGGGTACACAGTAAATGAAAAGAAATCAAAACTAGTGCCCTCACAAAACATAATATTCCTGGGTGCCAGCTTGAATACAACGGCCCAGATGGCTTATCTCACGCCAGACAAACAATGACAGCTGTTTCAATATTTCAAAATAATGGCAACAAAGACCCAACTCCCTGCAAGAAAAATTCTGCAGGCCTTGGGATTCATGGCATCTTGCATACTACTAATACCATTTGCAAAACTGCATATGAGGAAATTACAATGGTACCTGAAAAGTGTATGGACTCAGCACAGCCACAGCTTGGAAACAATGATTCCACTCATTCCCTGCCTTCCACTCATTCCCTGCCTTCAACAGGAGCTTCTATGGTGGGCACAGGTATGTCACCTCAACAAGGGTCAGCCTTTCACCTTACCCCCAGCCAGACAAACTATGACAACAGATGCATCGGACTATGCCTGGGGTGCACACATGGCAGGACAGTGCATTCAGGGCAAATGAACTACAGATCAGAGACACCTGCATATCAATCAAAAAGAAATGCTAGCAGCGCAGAATGCCCTAACAGCTTTCAAGGACCTTCTACACCCAGGACAACTACTAATAAGGACAGACAACACCACAGTTATGTGGTACATAAACAAGCAAAGGGGCACACATTCCTACCCTCTATGCAGGCAAGCAATAACCTTGTGGAACACTGCACTGTCTTACCAGGTTCAATTACAAGCACAATTCATGCCAGGAAAGAAAAACACATTGGCAGACGACCTAAGCAGAAACATCATGGAGCCACACGAATGGAAACTAGATCCACAAGTATTTGCAATGATAGCTCAAAAATGGGGACGCCCAGACATAGATCTGTTTGCAAGCCCCCACAACCACCAACGTCAAAAATTTTGCACAAGGACCTTCCATCCACTAGCTTGGAAAGTGGACACCCTCTCATTCAGTTGGAAAACATTAACAGTATATGCCTACCCTCCACTGCCTCTTCTAGCTGAAAGTCAGATTAGAGAGGCCACAAATGATTCTCGTTGCACCAGACTGGCCACGCCAACATTGGTATCCAATTTTAAGGAACATGGCCCAGGGCCCACCATGGATTTTGCCACAAATTCCTCACCTGCTCACCCAGTGAGACAATCTGATTCTACACAGCCAGCTCAAGACTTTAAACCTGGCTGCATGGAAAATTACCTAAACAACCAGCCAACACCTTTATCCAAAGCTGTTATGGATGTCATTCTGGAGGCCAGGAAGCCCAGCACCAGGAAAACCTATTCAGACAAATGGAAAAGATTTTGCGCCTGGAACCAGGCTAAAGGCCTAAATCCCCTGGAGCCGAACATTCCTCAGATTCTACAATATTTAACTGAGATGTTACACAAAGGACTTTCATTTTCATCTATTAAGATCCACGCCTCAGCAATTTCAGCTCATTACAGCACGGATCCCCCTTTATTTTCACATCCACTCCTAAGACAGTACCTCAGAGGGGCTAAGAACTTAAGACCGCCAAGGAGAGCTCCAACACCTACTTGGGATCTCAACTTTGTCCTGGAAAAGCTTACACTGCCACCCTTTGAACCAGCTTTTTCAACTGATTTAAAATTTCTTTCATGGAAAACTGCCCTACTACTAGCAATAACCTCAGCTAGAAGAGTCTCAGAGCTACAGGCACTAATGGCAGTGGAACCTTTCCTCATTTTTCATCAAGACAGAGTTTCTCTATGAACTAATCCTTCCTTTATGCCAAAGGTGGTATCCAGTGTGGCCCTAAACCAAACCATTCACTTGCCCACTTTCTTCCCAAATCCCCAGAACAAAGGAGAAAGACTCCTGCACTCTTTGGACATTCACAGGCAATTATGTTACTACTTGGATAAAACTAAGGCTTTCAGAAAAACTGACCAGCTCTTTGTAGCCTATGCTACAGGATCACAAGGAAAAGCTATCTCAAAACAGACAATTTCTAAATGGATAGGACATTGCATACGTTTCTGCTACACACATCATGGGAAACCAGTACTTGCTAACATTAGGTCCCACTCTACCAGGGCTACAGCTACATCAACAGCCTTTCTCAGGGGAGTGCCAACCAAGGATATTCTGGAAGCTGCTACTTGGAGTTCAGTGCACACCTTCACCAAACACTATCACTTACCTCTTTACTCTAAGACTAGAGCTGGTTTTGCCACTGCAGTTTTGCAGGGCCTACTAGCTTCTTCTAACCCTGTTTGACACCACCTCTCCTCCTTAGCTTTGGGATTCAACCCAAGTGTGATGACTGCAGCAGGGTAACATGATGAACATAGTACAGTTTTGTACCTACCATAAATGTAGATGTTCGAGTGTTCACCCTGCTGCAGTCCAGGTTACCCTCCCTCCATCCCCTCTGAACTAGCTGAACTTATCTCTACCACTTTATCCTATACTACCTCTGTGGTGTATTTGCTTGTACCTAAGGGTTTTGTTTTATTTTTATATAACCATATGTATATATGTATATATATTTTGCCTACCTTTTGGGGGCACCTGACATCTGGGGCAAGAAAAACTGAAGAAAATGGCGTCTGATGCCTCTTGTATACCCCTGGCGCACTGACGTCAGGGAAGAAGTGACAGCAACCGATGCCGGACCAAGACTTTGGAATTTGGGCCGACTGCAGGACCGCCTGACGGCAGGATAACCCAAGTGTGATGACTGCAGCAGGGTGAACACTCGGAACATCTACATTTATGGTAGGTACAAAACTGTACTTTCTTCAACATCCCTTTCCTATGGTGAGACTCATTCTCTGACTGCTAGGGTTAATGGCCAGATACCACATGAGAGTCCTTCAGTGGACCCAGTGGTGCAGTGGTCCATAATATCACATCCTCTACATGCTCAAATTCAAATAACACCCATTTGCAGGACTTGTATCAGGTGGTGGTTGATCTCTTGAATGATGTTGGAAGGCTGAAGGTTGACAGTTCTCCCTATCCCTTTCAATGGCAACAGTAACCATGAATACTTCCCTCCTAAGGTGGGGGTGTGGACATTAC
This sequence comes from Protopterus annectens, assembly GCF_019279795.1. NCBI lineage: Eukaryota > Metazoa > Chordata > Ceratodontiformes > Protopteridae > Protopterus > Protopterus annectens. The sequence goes on along the minus strand of NC_056746.1, from coordinate 1,298,992,602 downwards.
ATCAGGAAGATGGTCAAATGTTCTTGGTCACACATAGTGGCCAGTCTGCACATCAGTGTTTTGGAGATGAGTGGTCCTCCTTACATTGCAGGCCTTTCAGGACTCTTCCCCAAAGGATGTGATTTCTGTCCAGACAGAGAACATAGCAATAGTCTGGTACATCAACAAGCAAGGGGGAACCCACTTATTTCCACTTTGCTGGGAACCAATGAGAGTGTGACAATGGGCTATGTCTTCCCATCACTTTCTTATAGCAACTCAAATCCCAGGAATATACAGTTTTCTAACTGACAAGCTAAGCATCTGTTCTTATGCCATGAGTGATGTTCTTCATCTCACATTGCTGCAGTCCTTACACTTGGGGTAGTCCGCTGTCCTCGGTCGGCCCGAATATCAAAGTATAAGGCTGACGTCGGTCAAGGCGCATTTGACTGACATCAGGACGTCAGGGTACAAATGCGCATGACCGACGTCATATCCTCAGTCTTTTTTGCCGCATGGTCCGATGCAGAAGCAGCGTTGCAAGTGCCGGTTGGCGTTCTGAAATTGTTCGATTTCGGAGTTTCAGACCGAGTCAAAGTTGGCTAAGTACCCCGTTGGGGAATATTTTAGTTTTTTCTTGCCTCAGTGGTTTACCGGATGTCAGAAAAAGTGAATAATTGTATTTCTTGTGGGAAACAGATACCGCATAGAGACTACCATACTTTGTGTATTCCTTGTTTAGGGCCTGAGCACGACGTTGTTGGGTGTCGCTCTTGTGCTAGATTCAATAAGCACACTATAAAGAGAAGATTAGATTGTGCCAGGTTAGTCTTCGGGAAGCGGTGCAATTATAAAATGCCGTCAGATGCTCCGACGCCCGCTTCTTCGAAGAAGCGCAAGGACAAAGCAGTTAAACCTAGGCTAGAGGAACCGTCAGTACCGGACGCCGGTTCTTTAGAGGTGTCGGTGGAGCCGGTGGTTCCACCGGAGGTTTCTTTGGGATCCCAGGGAGAGACTTTGTTATTGCAGGATGTGGCCTCTCAGGAGGCAGGCCAGGCTGATGGGGCTTCTCAGGTTACTATACTCCCCTCCCTGCCTAGGGTGGTTAGGCCTTCTCCTTCTGTTTCCAAGGCTTCTCCCAGGGGCAGGCCAGGTTTAGCTTCAGTTGGTGTTACCCCTAGTTCTTCAGGAACTGTGCCCAAGAAGCATATGCTTAAAATGGCAGAAGATTTGATTACTTTGATTAGGGGTTCTATGCCCCCTCCTGATAAGAGACCTAGGGTGGAGCCTGAGCTAGGGGGTTTTGAGCAGGCTTCAGATGTTTCAGAGTCTTCGGCTGAAGACTTGCAGGAGTACTCTCCTTATTCTGATTCTGATGTGGATGATTCTACTCCTTCTGCTTCTCCTCCTGAGGATTTTTCTTTTTCAGAAACTCTTCATTCCATGAGGGAGCATTTTAAATGGGAAGGTCAGGACTTCTCTGATTCCAGGAAAAGGCTTAGGGAATTTTGTTTTACCCCAGCATAGGCCTTTGGCTATACCTCCTGTTTTGGATGTAGTGGAAGATGTTTTTACAGAGGCTTCTCTTAATCCTGATTCTTTGCCTCCTGCTCCTGTTAAACCGGATAGGTATTACAGGGTGCCTGAAGCTCATAAGTATCTTTTAAGAGTCCTAGGGCAGACCCAGAAACTGTTAGCCAGGGGCCTAAAGGTGTTAAGGCTTTTGTTGTAAAGAATCCGGTTCCTGCAGATAAAGAGGCCAGGGCCTTGGATAGATGGGGAAAGAAAGTTTATACTTCTTCCACTCTTGCTATGAGGGCTTTGAATTGCCAGTTTCACATGTTGAAATACCAAAACTATCTCCTTTCACAATTGAAGTCTAAGGTTGATGCTCTGGCAGAAGGTATTGATTGTAAAGAGTTGCAAGATTTAGTACATGTTTCTGAACAGGTGGGTAAGCATTCTTTGCAATGTGGTTTTGATGCTGTACAGGCCTCGTCTAGGGTGGCTGCCACTGGGTCAGTTCTTCGCAGGCACGCCTGGCTGAGGGATCAAAATTTATCTGACCATGTTAAAACAAGGATTTTAGATGCTCCTTTACAATCTGACGTGTTGTTTGGTTCTCCTGTTGAGGCAGTTTTAAAGAAAATGGAAGACAAGGCTAAGTCTATGCAGACTGTTAAAGATTTTTTGCAGGTCCAGCCTCCAAAGTTTAGTAGAAATTGGCCTCCTAAGGGGTGGACGTATCCTTCTTATGATTCCCAGTCTAGGGGTAGATCTAGACGTGGTAGGGGCAGAGCTCAGAGCTCTTTCAGGCCTAGAACAGGGAGTTCTCCTGCACAGTCTTCGGGTGAGGGCAGGGGTCAGTCCTTTCGTAAAGAGACCCAATGACCTACCTTTTCAGCTGCCAGAGCCTTCTGCCTGGCAGCACCTTTGGGAGGAAGGTTGGCACTTTTCAAAGAAAATTGGAGTTTAATTACCCAAGACAGATGGGTATTGGATATCATACACCACGGTTACAGGTTTTATTTCCATACCTTGCCTCCTTTCAAAGGCATGCCAGACGTTCCTCCTCAACAAAGAATAGAGGCTCACAAGCAAGTTTCTCTGTTACTCCAAATAGGGGCCATACAGCCGGTCCCTATGCCAGAAGTGGGCCTAGGATTTTATTCTCGCCTGTTCCTAGTACCAAAGAAGGGGAACACGTGGAGACCAATTTTGGATTTATCTATCCTCAACACTTATCTGGACATTCCCAAGTTCAAAATGTTGACGTTACAGCAGCTTTTACCTCTGCTGGGCAAAGATCATTGGATGGTAACTTTGGATCTCAAGGAGGCTTACCTTCATGTTCCTATCAGACTAAGTTGCAGGAAGTATCTGCGTTTGAGCTGGGACTTCTCACTATCAGTTCTCTGCATTGCCCTTTGGCTTATCTACTGCCAAGAGTGTTCACGAAAGTTCTGGCTCCAGTGATAGCTTTCTTCAGGCTAAAAGGAATACAGATCTATCCTTATTTGGACGACTGCCTGATTCTGGCTCAAGGAAGGGAAGAGCTTCTTCATCATTTGGAATATGTGATAGCAGTGCTAAGATGCCTGGGGTATTCTGTGAACGAAATAAAGTCCAGTCTAGTACCCTCTCAGGACATGTGCTTTCTGGGTGTGAGACTGAATACAGCATCCCAGATGGCCTTTTTAACCCCAGACAAACAAAAGAGTCTTTCCCTTTACTTCCATCAACTATCTCATCAGTCCGGGCTGACTGCAAGGACAGTCCTTCAAGCCTTAGGGTTCATGGCATCTTGTATTCTGGTGCTTCCCAATGCCAAACTGCATATGAGGAAGCTGCAATGGTATCTCAAAAATGTATGGACACAGCACTGCCAGGATCTGGACACTGTCATTCAAATAATACCTTGCATTCAAAAGGAATTTTTGTGGTGGGCTCAGGAATGTCACCTAAACAAGGGACTCTCTGTGACCCGGCCAGAGGCGAGTCAGATTTTAACGACAGATGCCTCAGACAAAGCTTGGGGAGCTCATCTAAATGGAAAGTGGATACAAGACAAGTGGCCTGCCAGACTACAACATCTACATATCAACCTGAAGGAGATGTTAGCAGTCCAGTTTGCATTAATAGCTTTGATTCTAACAGACAACACAACTGTCATGTGGTACATCAACAAGCAAGGGGGAACGCATTCTTATCCTCTATGCAGGCAAGCAATGATTTTGTGGGAGACTGCTCTCAGTTTACAGCTCAATCTTCAGGCAAGGTTTCTGCCAGGAGCACAGAACTCCTTAGCAGATGTGTTGAGCAGACGAATTATGGATCCCCACGAGTGGAAATTGGATCCTCATGTATTTCAGAAATTGACAGTGTCATGGGGAACTCCAGACATAGATCTGTTCGCTTCTCCACTAAACCATCAGCTGCCAAAGTTTTGCACAACAAGGTTTCATCCCACGGCTTGGAGAGTGGATGCTCTTTCTTTCAATTGGAGCAATCTTCATGTGTATGCCTTTCCACCTCTGCCTCTCCTCCCAAAGGTACTTCTAAAGGTCAGACAGGACAAGCCAAGGATGATTTTAATAGCTCCAGATTGGCCTCGACAGCACTGGTACCCATTACTGAGAAGTCTGGTACGGAAGCCTCCATGGCCTTTGCCTTCGATTCCACACCTGTTGTCACAGGAGGACAGCCATTTGCTCAATGTCAAGCTTCACTCTCTGCACCTACCAGCCTGGCATATTCTGTTTTGAACCATAGTGGGCCTCCACTTCCTCAGCAAGTTTTGAATGTTATTTTGGAAGCTAGAAGGCCTAGTACAAGGAAAGTGTACGCAGATAAATGGAAGAGATTTTTATTTTGGAGTGCAGCAAAAGATTTTGATGTTTCTGAGCCTAATTTGAGTGTGGCTCTTCAATATCTTACTGAGTTACTGGACAAAGGTTTGTCTTTCTCTTCTATTAAGGTTCATGCTGCAGCAATTTCGCTCACTATGATTGTGACCCACCATTGTTTTCTCATCCTTTGTTCAAGCAATTTCTTAGAGGGGCAAAGAATATAAGACCCCCCAAGAGCTCCTACTCCTGCTTGGGATCTCAATTTTGTGTTGGAGAAACTCACTCTACAACCTTTTGAGCCTGCAGCTACTTCTGAGTTGAAATATTTATCATGGAAGACTGCTTTTTGTTGGCCATTACCTCTGCAAGAAGGGTTTCTGAATTGCAGGCCCTTATGGCGGTTGAGCCTTTCTTAATTTTCCATAAGGATAGGGTATCTTTACGTACTAATCCTTCCTTATGCCTAAAGTGGTTTCTAGTGTGGCTTTAAACCAAACTATTCATTTGCCTACTTTTTATGCAAATCCCCAAAATAAAGGGGAAAAGATTTTGCACACTTTAGATGTACACAGGCAGTTGCGATATTATTTGGACAGAACTAAAGGGTTCAGGCAGTCTCAGCAGTTATTTGTTTCTTTTGCTTTGAGTTCTCAGGGCAAGCCTGTGTCAAAACAAACTATTTCTAAGTGGATTGGGTTTTGCATTGCTTTCTGTTATTCCCATCATGGCAAGGAGGTTCCAGCTGGGATTAGGCCTCATTCCACTAGAGCTACTGCCACTTGACAGCTTTTTGAGGGGTGGCAACCAAGGATATTTTGGAGGCAGCTACTTGGAGTTCAGTGCATACTTTCTCTAGGCATTATCACCTGCCACTTTACTCTAAATCCAGGGCTGGTTTTGCCACTGCTGTTTTGCAGGGCATTTTGGCAGCTCCTGCTTCCTTATAGTTTGGCCATCCTCCCATACCTCTGCTTTGGGATTCTACCCAAGTGTAAGGACTGCAGCAATGTGAGATGAAGAACATAGTACAGTTTTGTACCTACCATAAATGTAGATGTTCAAGATCCACATTGCTGCAGTCCAATTTACCCTCCCTCCTTCCCCTCTGTAGTTAGAGGTGGTTGTGTGGGTTGAGTTGTAAATATTGTGTATATAGTGGATATTTTGTACATATAATTAGGGCAAGGGTGCTTGGTTGTTTGTTTTGCTGTCTTTTGGTTTTGACCTTTATTTTTAGGGTCTTCTGACATCTGGGGCAAGAAAAGACTGAGGATATGACGTCGGTCATGCGCATTTGTACCCTGACGTCCTGATGTCAGTCAAATGCGCCTTGACCGACGTCAGCCTTATACTTTGATATTCGGGCCGACCGAGGACAGCGGACTACCCCAAGTGTAAGGACTGCAGCAATGTGGATCTTCGAACATCTACATTTATGGTAGGTACAAAACTGTACTTTTCCTCAATCAGTCAGTGGCAACTCAAATCTTCCATCGCTGGAGCCCAACCTTGCTGTGATCTTTTTGCTTTGTGCCTAAACAATAAGTGCAGCAGTTGCTTTGCCCTAATCCCTCCTGAGGGTCAGTCAACAAAGGATTCTGGAATCCACATTTGGCCCCTGGATCTTCTGTACGCCTTTCCCCTAATACCATTGATAATGAAATTTGTTCAGAAAGCCAGAACATGCAAGGCCTGAGTAATCCTCATTGCCTCCTTTTGTCCCCAGCAAGTTTGGTTCCCCCTCCTCTGGCCTCCTTTAGTACATCTGCCCTGGACATTGGATTGCCATCCACACCTCCTGACTCACTCATTCAAGCAGCATCTCCCGGATTTAAAGACCTTGAAGCTAACCACATGGTTCCTCCCATTTTAATGGTGGCCAGAGATCAGGCTGTCTGCTTCAGTGGTTCACATTTTATCAGCTTTGCAAAAGCAAAATAATTCTAATGTTTATCTCAGTAAGTGGAAAACATTTTCTATGTGGGCATCTGCCAGGGGACTAGATCCTTTCCCAGCACCTCTTCCTCCATCATGGACTTCTCAGATATTTTCCAAAAAGACTCCAGTTTTTTAACAGTTAAGGTTTAGTCAGCAGCCATTTCCAATTTCCATATTGAACACAATCAAACTCCCACAGCTTCACTAAAGATTTCTAAGGTCTTTCTGAAGGATATCTTTTTTTCAGGATGCCTTTAAGGGATCAAGTTCCTCCATGGGACGTAACTATCATGCTATAGGCCTTAACTTAGGCTCTTTTTGAATCAGCAGCCACACTGGATTTGAAATGTTTTTTTCTTGCAAAATCATTTTTATGGTGACCATCACTTACAAGAAGAGATTTCTGTATTGCAATCACTGTCCTGTAAACCTCCTTATATGATTTTCCATAAGGACCGTGTCCTTTAGAATGAATCCCACTGTCCTTCCAAGAGTGGCATCCAAAATGAACTTTAACCAGACTATCAAATCTGCCAGTATTCTTCACAAAGTGTTGTAATGAAACAAGAGTGTACTTTATATTTACTAGATCTTCATAGACAACTTAGATTTTATGTGCACAGGACTAAAGATTTTAGGAAGCCTGATCAACTGTTTTTTGCTTTCTCCAAAGCCAAATTAGGCCAAAGCATGAGTAAGGTCACGCTGTCTGGGTGGCTTTCTAATTTTATAGTCTTTGTCCATGACAAATTGGGACTATCCTTACACAAGAAACCATAAGCTCATTCTGCAAAGGCTATAGCTACTTCCGTTGCCTTTATGCGTCCCTATTGAAAATATTTGTGCTGCAGCTAATAGGTCTACTATCCAAATTTTTGTGTCTCACCACAAGCTGGGTGTACAGATTGTGTACATCTGTTGACTCCACCATTCTCAGTAATATCCTTCCTTGATACTTCCCAGGTGTTTGGCAACTTGGGAATCTATCCTAAAGGTTGAATTGGATGAAAACAGACATCGGATATGAAAGTTATGTACCAACCATCACAATAGGTCATTGTTGTCTTGTTTTCCTTTAGTTCAACATCTCTCTCACTGTCAGCCTTTCAAATTGTCTCCCCCCCCCCATACCCTCTACCAACTCCGAGATCGCGCTACAGTGAAGAGGACGCTAATGCTCCTGTTGCACTTACCGTTCTCATCACGGTAGTACAATCTCGAAGTTGGTATATTTAAGTAGGGGGGTGGGGGGGGGGTCCAGGTGGGGCTTGCCCCCTGCAAACACTTTATTTTAATTAATTTTTTTTGTCCACTTTTAAGTTTTGAGATACCAAAATCTCGATGTTTTGAGTTCGGTATCTCAAAACTCGAGATTTTGGTATTTCGGGATTTAAAAGTGGACCCATATTTATATGTATATATATATATATATATATATTTTTTTTTTTTTCTTCACATATTTAGAAATGTGTATGCAGGGGGCTTGCAGTGAGTTGCAACATGCTGAGCATGTTACTTTGGTCATTATTTATGTGATAATATTCAGACATCTGTGCAATACTGAGAGAGTATGTAAGTTGTAATCGGTGGGCACATCAGCATGTATGGATTGCAGTGTGTTGCAAGTAATGCCTCTGTAAGCATCAAGATGAAATAGAATACTCTCACCATTATAAATGTATTTATTTATTTCTTCACATTTAGACTTCTGAGGTCTACAGAGTAAAGTGGCTCTAGTTGGTGCTGGTGTGTGTATGTTTGTGTAGGGGATTTGCATTGTTGTACACATGACAGCATTTAGCTGAAATGTATTATTTAGCCATTAGTTTTGTATTTATTTATTCATTCATTTGATAACAATAAAATGTCTGAGGTAGGTACATTCAATAAACTGACTTAACACCTGCTGTCATTTGGTCATAGTTAAAGGGTCATTGATCTGGCTTGGCAGACTTAATGTGTTAGAATACAACAAGCAGAACTAAAATACTAAGGAATATAAATTTTAAACACCATATTAAATTCTTACAATGTAGACAATGACATAGGTACATGTACAATAATAAAACAACCCATAGCAAACATTTTTCATTTTCATGCATTATACACAATATATATATATATATATATATATATATATATATATATATATATATATATATATGTATGTATGTATGTATGTTAACATCTGTCATTCACTCCAACATATATGTAAATTGTTCAGTTTGTGTTTTCCCTTATATTAGTCCACACCTTGAATATTATTCTGCATGTATTGTTCCCACAAATTCTGTTTTCATGCAGTTTGTACCTTCTCTTTTTTAATGAGCCGATCTCAGTTCTTTCATCTCCTTTACAACATTCGCTACTTCAATTGCAAGTGATTTAGCATTTGTTTTCCATTTTTTAGTAATTGGCAACCGGTAGCATTAAGTTTATTAAGGGATTACAATGTCTGGGAAATTCAGATCCTGTATTCTGTCTCAAAAGTATCATTTCACTCAATATAGTCATTTGTTCCCCCAACATTTCTGACAGAGTGCTGTGTACGGAACTTTTAAAGACTGTCAACTCATTACATTCCCAATAAAATGTCCCCAATTACCTTTTTCTGTCCCATAACACCTCCAGCAATTGCTGTCTGCCTGAGGAAAATTTTCTGAAGTTTGCTTGGGGAATAAAATTCCTATGCAAACATGTTCAAGCAAAAAAAAAACTAAACCTTATGTACATTGTTGCATATTTGGGAGCCATACAAATGCTCTCCCACTGTTCTTTTGTGTATTGCCTTTCCATTCCCTCCTCCCATTGTTTTCTAATCACTGCTGCTTGATTACAATTAACATACCCTACTAATTATCCCTGTGTAACAGCAAATTCTGTTCTAGACTTAATTTAAAACTCTACCAGAGCTGGTCTTTCAGCAATTCCCTATCCATTTTCTTTACCTGTACTCTGTTATTAATCCCTGGTAGGGAAGCAGTTTCTGACATGCAGTCCAAACGTCTCCTTACCCTATTGCCTTTTCCTCTCTAGTTACTTACTCCCAATACATTGGTTCTTTTGCTATTTTTCTACAGTAAATTCCAGCCTCATATTGCCTATTTCCAATACCCCACCTACAGTCAGTTCTACTGGTAAAATCTCTTTTCTCCATTCCCACATTAGCTTAGTTCTTGAGTACTTTCGGATACTTTATGAATATAACATTCTTTGTAGTTGTTGTTCTCCTTAAGGACCTGCATAAAAAATCCTTGTGTTATGAGTATGAGCCTTAAGAGCAAAGCTCTAGAGTATCATTTCGTATCAGGTAACCCCACACCACCTTGTTCTGTGGGGATAATCAACTTATCCCACTTCTCTCTTGCCCTCTTCACCCTTGAAGTATTTTTTTTCAACACATTATTGATTGTGGACCAGAAATATGCCTCTGATTGATAAAAAATATCCCTCAGCTGTACATAAGACTAAAGGGAATAGAAACATTTTCACTGCTTGTGTCCTACTGTCCGTAGCCATAATTTTAAGAGGTTGCAGCTTCTGAGTTTTTGTGTTATCTTTTTTCGTCTCTTCCTACATATCCTTAACCTCAGTAATGGAATCCTTTTTAGTCCATGCACCTAAACATTTAATCTTACCATGTACCCATAAATATGGGTATTGCTGAACCAGTTAATGTGTGGAAACAGTTTACCACTGTAGCCTTTCTTTTATACCTTGAAAAGAACTGTCACAGAATGTTCCAAAATACCAAAATGTCATATGTTAAGTTGTCAATCTCGCCTTCATTCTTGCTGGATGGGTTCGGAGCCGATCCTCGGCTCCGACTCGGCCAATACTAAAGCTCGAGAGCTAATTCCACCGGCTCGAATCTCCCTTATATCCCACAATGCTAGGCGGTAACTACCCAGATCTCGTTTGCCGCTATAGCTGACGAGGTGCTTTTCTGCCGGCTCAGGCAGGTGAGTTAGAGTTTTTACCATATTAGGTATTTCTTAACCCCTTTTTGTCTCGTACCATAACCTTTTAGTTTAATTAAATAGTTAGATAAATCGACCCCTGTTTTTTTTCGGGTCTATATTCCCTTCCTTTCTACCCTTATCTTATAGGCCTTCAGCCCCTCCCTTCCCCCAGTCCTTTAGTGTGACTAAATTAGTTGTTTTTTAGTTAAGGGCTTATGTGTGTGTGTGTGTGTGTGTGTGTGTGTGTGTGTGTGTGTGTGTGTGTGTATATTTGTGGCTAGTTAGCCTTAATAATTTAATCATTTTAATAATTTTTTCAGTAGAGGGTGTGTCTGTAGTGTGTTTGTGTTGTTGTCAGGCACTTCTTTTACGATGTCAAAAGACTCTAAGGTCTCAGGCTTCAAGAAGTGTGACTCGTGCTGTCAGAAAATGTCTCTGACAGACGGTCACACTTCTTGTGTGTATTGCCTGGGACCTTTGCACCTGCAGGACTCTTGTGCTGTTTGTCATGGTTTTAGCCCTAGAGTCCTGCAGGAACGCAAGAACAAATTAATCTTGCGGGGCTTATTAAAGCCTGAAGGCCCCCCGACTCAGTCTGTGTCGGGGAAGCCTTCTAAAACTTCCAAACAGTCGGCTCCGGTTTCAGAGTCGACTGCTGGAAAGATTGTCGGCTTCGACATCGGCTCCGGCCGGAGCCGATGTTTCCAAGCCTCATACTGTTACCTTGGCTCCGGCTGGAGCCGAAGCTGATAAAACTCTGTTGGCTCCGATACTCTTATCGGAGCCACAGTCTAGGAAGAGGTCCAGATCCCCCTCTATCGGCTCCGTGCATTCGGCGCCGGGATCCCCTCTTCTTTCTGAACGGCGCCATAAAACTCATTCCTCAAGGTCTTCCAGGTTGTCTGACCATGATTTGCAAAGGGTAGTGAGTAGACTTCTCAAGTCCGAGGCACTGGCCCAAATGCTGCATAGCCCGACTCACCAGTCAGTGGCTATTTCCGTTCCCCAATACATTCCTCCTCTGACTCCTTTGAGTTCGGAGCCAGGGCTTGTCGGAGCTATGACTGTCGGTGCGTCGGATCCGATACCTTCCCTTTCGGCTCCGTCGTCTGCTCCGATCTCCTCCTTGGGAGGGATCTCGGCGCCGAGCTTCCCTCGTCGGCTCCGAGGGGGCGAGTGGCATCGGACCCTTGTCCGACCCCGCTCTCCCTCTCGGGGCTTCGGCGCTGGTGAGTTCGGCTCCGACATCAGCTTCGGAGCCGTCCCTGTCAGTGCCGGGAGAGGTCCTTGTCTCTTCGGAGCGGGGGCCTCTTGCCTTGCCTGACAGGGGTGCCTTCGAGGTCATGCAGAGCGTGCTAGAACCAGGTTCTGCCTCACAGTCGGCTCCTTCAGCCCCCCCATCTACAGTGCCTGCGGTGATTTCTACTCACCCCCTTGTCTTAGACCGCAGAGAGCCAACTCCTCAAGTTTCCCCATTGGGAATTTCCTCCTCTTCCGAGGCCTCTCCTGACCCGATAGGAGATCCCCCAAGGAAGAGGCAGTGCAAGAGGAAGCACATTGACTCCCCTGAGTCTATCACCTCTGACACTGACTTAGAGGAATCCGAAGGTTCCCTCGATCCCCTCTGAGGATGTCTCCTTTGCTGACATCCTTGAGATCCTGAAACAGAGGGGGAACTGGCCAGCCCTTAACCCTTCGGAGGATGAGTCAGTGTATCTTGAGGCGTTTGGTTCTCGCCCTTCTACCTCCTGGGTGTCCCCTCCCTTTGACCCCCTTATGGAAGTGGTGGCAAGGAAGGCTTGGACGGCTCCTGATTCAGTGGAACCCACCCCGAGGAGACCATCTAAATTTATTACTGCCCCTAGAGATAAAGATTTTTTAGCCAAAGGTGTCCCTGTTGATGCCATGGTGGTGGCTGCGGCCACTAAGAAGGAGTTAGCTGATCCTTCGGTTCCTATCCATCCTCCTAATAAGGCATCTAGGACCATGGACAGGTACGGCAAGCGGATGTTCTCATCAGCGACCTTTTCAATGCGTTCGCTGAATTACTTATGCCACTTCACTCATCTCCAGAGAGATTTACTCAAGGATATGGGTGAACTGATAAAGGATCCTACAGCTGAGGGGTTCAAAGACACAATGAACTCCCAGCTGGCAACCCTGAATTCCATCGTTAACTCCTCCATGCGGCTGGTCTCATATGCTGCAGATGGGGAGAGTAGAGCCGCAGGCACAGGTGTTGCCTTACGACGTCACGCCTGGATGCGGCTATGCAACTTTGCGGACCCTTTCAAGGCGTCCTTCACCAATTCTCCCTTTGATGGATCATCCTTGTTTGGTCCACAGGTGAAGGATACATTGACCAGGTGCGAGGTAGAAGGTAAGACTCTCTCTGCCGTAGGAGTCCGTTTTTCTACCCCTTCTAGACCCTATCCCAAAGGTCAGAGGGGAGGAAAGATGTGGTTCCGCAAACAATCCCAGGGAGTCTCATCTGACGCACAAGGCCGATTCCCCTCTAGAGGCAGAGGGGGGAATAATAATAGACGCCGCCCTAGAGGCAGAGGAGGTCCGCAAAACCAGGGTAGCAGAGAAATGTTCTCTGACAAACCCTTTCACCATCCCTGAGGGGCTGCTCGGCTGTCCACCTTCGGAGGCAGTCGGGGGAAGGTTATCCCTGTACCCAAAAGCCTGGCTTTCCCTTACTCAAGACAAATGGGTACAGTCGATCATATCCGAGGGTTACAAAATTCCCTTTATTCACATCCCATCCCAACCCAAAAGATCCCTTCCAGACATTCCACCCGGTCTAAGGGAACAAGCAGCATTAGAAATTTCAAAGCTGCTATCAAAAAGAGCTATCCAATCAGTCCCAGCAGACCAGCAAGGATCCGGAATCTACTCCAAATTCTTTTTGGTACCAAAAAAAACAGGGAACTGGAGACCCATACTGGATCTCAGCTACTTAAACAAGTATGTCAGGAAAACAAAATTCCGGATGGTCACGCTACAGTCCATTCTACCCTTCTTGGGTCAGGACAATTGGATGTGCTCGATAGATCTTCAGGACGCATACTACCACATCAAGATGAACAGACGCTCCAGGAGATATCTCCGCTTCAGGCTGGGAGCCAGTCACTACCAGTTCAGGGCCCTGCCCTTTGGTCTCACTACAGCCCCCCGTGTGTTTACCAAATGCATGGCAGTGGTCGCGGCTCACTTGAGACGCCAAGGATTCCAGGTGTTTCCATATTTAGACGACTGGCTCCTTACCGCCACCACCAGACATCAGCTTCTTCTATCCAGGGACTTCACCTTCCAATCTTGCGAAGCTCTAGGCATTTCGATAAATTTCGAAAAATCTGCCTTGTCGCCTTGTCAATCTATTACCTTTATAGGCGCCACCTTAGACACACTCAATCTTTCAGCCAGACTCACAGAGCAGAGAGTGTCAGACATTCGGAACCAAGTTTCCCTTCTCTTACAATGCAGCAAAGTCAAAGCCAGACTAGTTTTGAAGGTGTTAGGACTCATGGCAGCAGCTATTCCCCTTCTCCCCTTAGCTCGCTTTCACATGAGGATCCTCCAATGGATGCTGTTTACTCAATGGTCCTTTCAACAGCTCCCGATGTCCCATACCATATTGATAACTCAGTCATGCAAGAATCAACTGTCTTGGTGGATCACATCACCTCAACTTCTCCGAGGAAGACCCTTCACTCTCCCCCCCCAGTCGCCACGTTGACAACAGAAGCCTCCCTGATCGGGTGGGGGGGGCATTATCAGGGCAGGACAGTCCAAGGCACGTGGCAACCTTTCGAGTGCCACTTGCACATAAACGTCTTAGAGATGAGAGCAGTGCTTTTAGCGTTGCAAGCCCTTCACGACTCTCTTCCCACTGGGACTATTGCAATTCAAACAGACAACATGTCCGTAGTGTGGTACATCAACAAACAAGGCGGAACCAGGTCATACCCTTTATGTCGAGAGGCACTCAGAATTTGGCAATGGGCGATCTCTTCTCAGCGTTTTCTGATAGCAATGCACATTCCCGGGAAATCCAACGTTATTGCAGACAAATTGAGCAGGGCAATTCTCATGCCCCACGAGTGGTCTCTAAAGAAATCAGTTCTAGAAGAAGTATTCCTAAGATGGGGCCAGCCTTGCTGCGATCTTTTTGCTACTCCCCAAATCAGCAAATGTCACGACTTCTTCACTCTTTTCCCGTTACCAGGCCATCCCACCAGAGATGCTCTAGTCCACGATTGGCCCCGGGGACTTCTATATGCCTTCCCCCCCTTTCCACTGATATCTCAACTAATTCAGAAAGCCATCGCCTTGAGAGTGACAATGATCCTCATTGCCCCTTACTGGCCTCGACAGATATGGTTTCCCTTTCTTCATCGTTACCTTTTGGAGCAGCCTTGGCATCTGGACCCAGTACCAGATCTGATAACCCACCAATCGGGTCAGCTGCACCAATCTCTGCCTTCTCTAAACCTCACAGCGTGGTTTCTCCGATTCCAACCTTAGCCAGGCTTCCCTCAATATCTCGCTCTGTCCGAGATATCTTGATAGCCTCTCATAAATCTTCTACCCGGAAGATTTATAGTAGCAAATGGAAACGCTTCTCTTTTTGGGCAACATTGAAAAACATAGATCCCTTTACTGAACCTATCCAGTCTATTCTAGACTTTCTAGCAGAACTCTTTCATTTAGGATCATCTGCATCTACCATTAGAGTTCAATTGGCTGCCATATCAAATTTTCATGTTGGTGTTTCAGAGTCTAGCATCATGGCTCACAAACTCTGTAAAGCCTTTTTAAGGGGCGTATTTCTTCTCAAACCTCCAATCAAAGACCCCCCCACGTCAATGGGATTTGAACTTGGTTCTGGCATCCTTAATCCTTCCCCTTGAACCGGCTTCATGTTCTCTGAAGTTGCTTTCTTGGAAGACACTTTTTCTGGTAGCTATAACTTCAGCGAGAAGGGTATCTGAACTCCATGCTCTGTGCAGTCGTCCTCCTTACTTAGTTTTTCACAAAGATAGGGTATCCCTCCGTACTAATCCATCCTTTTTGCCTAAAGTTTCCTCTCAAACAAACCTAAACCAAATTATTGATCTCCCCGTCTTTTTCCCCAACTATTCAAACAGGTCGGAACAAAAGCTACATTTTTTGGATGTTCATCGCCAACTTAGATATTACCTAGACAGGACTAAACAATTCAGGAAATCTAATCAATTGTTTCTGTCATATGCGGAAGGGAAATTGGGCCTTCCAGTTACTAAAGTATTCCTCTCTAGATGGCTCACCTCTACAATTACCTTCATCTATGAGATCAGACATCAAAAACTGCCCTCAAGACCTAGAGCTCATTCAGCTAGGGCATTAGCTACATCTGTAGCTTTTCAGGATAGGCTGCCAATAGATTCCATTTGTGCAGCAGCCACCTGGGCTTCTCCTCATACATTCATTTCACATTACAAATTGGACATGGTTTCCAGAAGCCGTGCCAATTTTGGTTCCACTGTTCTCAAGAGTCTGTTCCGATAGGCCACCCGGGATAAGGTGCTAGGGACGCGGTCCCATCCAGCAAGAATGAAGGCGAGATTGACAACTTAACATTAAGAAGTTATGTACCTACCATAACGTTCCATGTTAGTTGTCTTCTTCTCGCCTTCTTTCTTGCATCCCACCCTCCTTCCCCCAAGCCTGGACAGACCGACAGGAATTCAGTTTGTGTTCTTCCTCTGGAAGTCGTCATTCCCACATGTTCTTCCACCTCTTTTATCCTTTCTGAGTTCTGCGATACCTTTTACGCAGATTGTTTTGAGGTGGTTTTCCCTACTCCGTTCTATGGAGACTAGGGTTGCTTGGTATAGCTATCAAACGAGATCTGAGTAGTTACCGCCTAGCATTCTGGGATATAGAGGAGCCTCGAGCCGGTGGAATTAGCACTCAAGCTTTAGTATTGGCCGAGTCGGACCCATCCAGCAAGAAAGAAGGCGAGAAGAAGACAACTAACATGGAACATTATGGTAGGTACATAACTTCTTATTTCTGGATTTCTCAAGTACAAAACGTCATCTGCAAGTAAAGTTAACATTTCTTGATTGCCGTAACAGTTTACCTTCATAATATCGATCACATATAATTAACCGGCCACATCACCGAACCGTTTCCGTGAAACCAGAACCGTGAAATCTTTCAAATGTCGAAAAAACTTTGAATTTTGATATTTTTGACCGTGCCACACCTCCACACCAGTGGGTCAAAAAGAGGGTGAGATTTTGTCATTCGGAAATTTGGTGTTCAACGTTTTGAAGAGTCGCAGTTCAGTATTCGCGGAAGCGGGGTCGACCATAACGTGATCGACATTATGAAGGTAAAACACCATAACAGTTATGTCGTTAAATTCATGAGTCACTTATTTTCTTTGCAGTATATAAAGCAAATAGAAAATGGGAGGATCACCTGGTTTGGTTCCTCTTTCATACACAGCTTGTTGGGAGGAGACCACCTTAACCTCCAATCCTTCATATATCTTCCTAATTAACCCTATTTTTTGTCAGGGAATACAAATACTACCTACGTCCTACTCATAAAATCTCATATGACTCTATTAAATCCTTACTGTACATCAAGACCTAGTAGCACTAGCTGCATTTTCTTTCATTTTGCTTCATCCTTGATCATTGTTATTCAGTTAATGTTGTCAAATGCTTGCCTTCCACTCCACAAAACTGTACTTATCCGTATCTGTCAATTTTTGCAGTACCTTTGCCATTCTCTTAGGTGGTATAGATATAAACACTTTATAATAATAGTTTAAAATTGAAAGGTGGGTGCTAAAGCCACCACAGCTTTCTTCCAAGATGCTGGCACCCCCCCCCCCCCCCCCCAGCACATACACACTTTTAATATAGTGTTAAAACCTTCTAGGTCTTTATCAATCCCCCACCCTCACCCTCATCTTCCAAACTTCCATCTGAATACTGTTTGTTCCTTTATTTGTGAAATGTACATGCTGATTTCTATCTAGATGTGGTTCTCTGCTTTTTGTCTGTGCCTGTAAGGCCATTTACTATTGTGAGTGATTTATAGCATCACTCACTGAGTACAAGACAGAGGAACCAGACCTGATCAGCGCATCAACCCCTTGCAGAATGCACACACTCTCTCTTGCACAAGACACAAACCTATGGGAAGTTTTGGTGGCATTTCTTTGGGGATGTGGGGAGAAGCTAGAGCACCCAGCAAACCCAACATAGTCGACAATATTCTTACATAAGAAAATTAATTTTGCAAGCATTGACAACTAGAGCAAGTGACTGCAAATATTGAAAGTGTATTCTACATGGCAAGCAGATATTTTTATTAGACACCAACTCTGAGGTTCTTACATGTTAATAACAGAAAACAAATAGCCTCACAACATATGATCTAAAACCGCATTTGCTGACAAATTTGCTATCTATGTTAATTACTCACAGAATTGTTGACTAAAGGAAATATTTGCTAGTCCAAAATAAAGCTGGCTGTATGGTTTTACTGACTAGGTCAGCAGCTATTTTAAGCTTATTTCAGGAAGGTCAGATTAGGACTTTTTTGTTGCTGAAATATATTTTTCTTTAGAATGTTTATCTCTGACTAAATATTTAATCAAAATTGCTTAATATGTAGTTTCTTTTAAACTTGGCCTTGTTTTGTACAAGTTTTTATATATTCTTCCTCAATATTTAGAGATTATCTCCCCTTTAAATGCCAAGAATTTGGATTTTTTTCTTTCTGTTTTTTTCACTCAGTGATACAGCTGCTGAACTCGGGACTTTTGCTTTTAGTCTGTACAGGCACTAAGCAACAGTGTTTCCTTTTTTAACTGAAGTTGTTAGATGTGAGGGAGTGGAATTTTGTTATCAGGAGAAGTTGGACCTTGCCGAAAATTTTCTAGGGTTAGGGATACTCTGCCTTGTTTTATTGCAGCTATTTTAAAACAGAAGAGTACAGAGTCTATCTTCTAAGTATGTGCTTAATTTAGAAGCCTATACTAAAGACTTTTTGAGGGCTGGGTTGGTGAGGGGTGTGCCAGTCCCTCCTCTGAGCCTTTAGTAAGGAAATAACCTGAAGTCTGCTTTGATTGGCAGCTGAATCATTCACCCTTTCATCTGCACTTTAGGACAGTAATTCATAAAAGCCTGTGCTGGAGTAGCTGTGTTGCCATGGTAGTTCCTCTGCTTAATGCAGACACAATGAGTAGCTTATGCAGTCCCCTGAGAGATAAATCACAGTAATCCCATGAGCTTGTACCCCAGGATCAGGCGGTGTCTTCCCACAGGGGAACAAACATAGGAGTGAAGGAATCTGTGATCTGAAGAGAAGGTAGGATAGGCAGTGTATTTATACACTTGATAAGGCAGCAGAATGGAAAATGTTAATTTGCAACCTTTGATAATCATTAATACTCTGTTAGAACAACGTATTACAATGCTTCATGTCCTAATCTTAACATTTAAAATAATTCAAAACATTTTTATTCTGGTCATTCTTGCTAATGTAAATTTTAGCAGAGTGTAGGTTAAATTTTGAACCCAGATTTATTTTGTATCCCAGTTTCATTCTGCTGACTTGCTTTCTCAGAAAATGTCAATTTACACAAATAAACAAATGTAACTGAATTGCTTGCTAGGTGTCCACAATGCTTATTTGTGTATAACAAAAATGATTCTCACAGCCCTGTACACAAGTCTGTGCACTTTGTATAAATGAATATTATTCTCAGCCCTTGTTTTTTTATCCATTTGCTCATGGTCCTTTTTTGAAAAGTCCACTCCTGAGATGTCCAGTGGATTTGCAGACAGATTTGTTTAAAAATGTGCTGTCATATTTACCAAATCACCTGCCTGTGCTGATCTTCATAGTTTTTAACTCTTAAATTCCACATGGAGTGAACAAGAAAGATAGGCACCTGGATCAAGGGCAGCACTGTGCTGAACAGCTAAGTATTTGCCCCCATGTCACATATGGAACTGGGAATAATAGGATACAACAAAAAGCTACTCTTTGAAACCCCTTCTGTAGTTACACTGTAACTGCATGTACTATTTTTGACTTGTGTTTCATTGATTATTTTTTCTTTTTGGAATTTTTGCTGATTCTGTCTGTTGACCATCGGATCTTATGTTGGTCAATTGGCCATATGTTTTGAGCAAGAGTCAACCATGAGGGGTCGTCATTTAGGCTGCCATCAGAGGTGTTTTACTTTTGCAGCCCTAACCCCACTGCACATGCTCAGTAGTACACTTAGGATCCAGCATGCAGCAAGAGTGTGTTTATGGTATTCGGTTCCACAGGTGACATGACCTCCCTCAGGACAGCCATGCCCCTCCCCCTTTAAAGTCAGTTCTTCCATGGGGTTTCCAATGCCTGTCAGGGATTCAACCAAGGAAATGTGTACCCTGGGCGTTCACTCCCACACTGTCTTCCCAAGGGGAGATGAGATGATAAAGCCATCTCTCTTCCCCCCTCCATATCCCCCCATACCAGTCGTAGCATGTGCTGGAGCTGCTAATTGAATTTGGGTCACCTGGGTCATACTTGGGGGTTTCACTCTCCTATGCCATTGAAACCTGCTTCTGTTACATTAATTTTTCTTTTCAGAATTATCATTGTTCAGGTGGAAAAGTTTCTCCTGTTTGAAAATTAGAGCTTTTTGTATATGTGAATGTGCACATTTGGAGAAAATACCCCTTTCAGATGGCTACAAACATAGGAATATATTCAGTATGTCAGTATATTGAGAGGTTTAATATTAAACTCCAAGATGTTGCTGTTTTGCTGACAAATGCAGCTACTCAAAAGGATGAATTTTAAACAGAGCAGGACCTGTGCAACAATGTGTACAGATCCCAGTGAAGGAAAGAACTCATCTTGAATGCAGACTAATCAGACTTTAAGGGGAGCTGAAACCAGTATTGTCTTGCATGTGAAATTTTGAACCATTTTCAAGGGACTGGTTGTAGGTAAAGATGGGTGTTAGATCTGTAGCTGTCCAAGGCTGCATTAGTCAGGTACTACAGTTTGTTCTGTACTAGAGGTACACTAATTGCAGCAAAGGAGTAAATTTATCTGCACACTCCATCCTCCCCTTTTTTTATGACAAATTACTATGTGTAGGATTGGCAGCTTAGTACCGAAGTTTAACGATATGGGCTACTAACAAGCATTAAGACCTTTTAAGAAGTGCACCCTATTCTGGAAACCAGGACAGTGAAAGCTGTGGAAAAGGTAAAATAGTAAATGTCCATCATACAGCATATTGAAGAGCTGCAAATTTGTTTAAAAGGATGTAGCAAAAAGCAATGGCTTAAAGCAGTAATTCCTGAGAGGAAGTAGGGGCTCCACCGTGCAATGTAGTGGTTATTTAAATATAGATTTCGCTTTGAAGACAAAAACATGGTACAACTCTCCAAACCCTTTATGCTTGCATATTCATTTACATATATGTAGGTTCAGTTTATAGAGTATGACATGTGTATGATATATAGGGTCTATATTATTTGAACGAAAGTTCAAAATATCGATCGCTGTAAACAGCGAAAATGCCAGACATCGATGTGTGTTTTGTGAGATCGCGCTATAGTGAAGATCGGGAAATTTGCCCTTTCCTCACTGTAGTGCAATCTCAGACTTAGTATATATATAATTAGCGGGGGGTGTGGGGTGCACAGGCCAACACAATATAGGATTCGATGTCCGGTGTTTTCGCTGTGTATAGAGATCAATATTTTGAACTGTTGTTCAAATAATATAGATCTGATGTATAGATGTGTGTGTGTGTGTGTGTGTGTGTGTGTGTGTGTGTGTGTGTGTGTGTGTGTGTGTGTGTGTATATATATATATATATATATATATATATATATATATATATATATATATATATATATAAATGCACATGTACGCACACACACACACACACACACACAGAGACATATGCAGAGCGTAACAATAGACACTGATAAATAAGAGCTTTCATCTAAGACAGAGTATAGATGTTTTTATTTATAACTGTATGCATGTCATCAGTCGTTTCTCATCATTCTTTACACATCACTATACACTTATCTCCAGTTTACCTATAATCAGTCACTGTAATGCATACTCATTCACACAAAGAAAAAAAGACCATATGCATTAAAACTACACAAAGAACAACATAACACAACCTAGTCAAACGCAAGGGAATTAAATGCACAAAACAATTAAAATAAAATAGAACTGCAGCTGCAAGCAGGCAGTTGAAAATGACCTTACTGGCAAATTGGATTTGAAACTAAAAATGTGAGGTATAACTAAACAACATACCTAGGAGACATTAATGTGTTTTTCACAACACCAGTACAACAATACCAGATAATTAGCAAACACATAAAATAAAATTACAACTTACTGCAGATGTAAATGAGAAAATCACCCACAAGTTTGCCCTTTTATACCAACCTATTTAAAAAGCTGTATTGAATAGGTGAATTGTACAGTTGCCATATTATGTTGGAATGAATGAGAAGCAATAAATCAAACTAAAAATGCATTATGTGCACATGCATACACACGCAATGTACTTCTGAAGGATACATACACTTAGTTATAAGGTCTATTTAGTTATCTTTCTTTGATAAAAACTTCTTATGTCTGAAAAGCCTGAATTACGTATTGATTTGTCAATCAGAATACAGAGGCATGGCTTGTATCCATGCAGGTATTTTCGCAACAACTTACCTGCTGTTGACAGAGCCCTGTACAGTGACAATGACTGCATGGCCAAAGATGTATAGCTCACAGCTGTTGTATCCTGTCTGGCAGGTGAATTCTTTTATGCTTACAATACCATGCAGACCTATGTGGGCGAAAGGGAAGGCAAGCTGCAGTGCACAAATGCATTCCATCATTATTTGTCTCAGAATCACTGTTTAAAGCACATCTGCTATAGTCTCAGATGAGTGGATAAAACATTATCAACAGACAAGCACGTGGGTAATCCTAGGCCACTGTGGCCAACTGCGTAGTAGCCAATGGCAGCTTGTGGGGGGGGGGGGGTCTAGAAAAATGAGTGTAGCAGAGGTGAGGAATTATGAACTATCACTAGTTTTCAGAAAATATCGTCATCTTAGAAAGTTGTGTTAACTGCATCAATGAAAAAATCATAGTAGTGTGAGTATTATTTCCCCAGTGGTGAACCTGGCACTAGTGTACATTTAATCCAGATTTTTGTGTTCCTACTGTGTAAAAAAGAAGCATTTTTTTCATAACATGGAATGATAAATGGCAAACTGTGCAAGGAATCACAAAAAAAATTAGTGTTTCTTCTGCTTCTGCTTTAATTTTGCTTGTTTTAGCCAACTTTATAAGGTTGTATCTACCTGCTCTGCTGCTGGCACTGTGTCATCCAGGGAAGAGTGCACTTTATGTTCATGTGTCTAGTGGGGTTGCGTTGACCTGAGAAGTTGACTGCCTGTACTTTGGGATGTCCTTCTATTCTCATTTTGCAGTATTCTAAACATGAGGGATCCTCCTCCTGAGGCGACCCGAACATCTGGCCCATATACAAAGCTTAAACTGGCTTCTGTATAGTGCATGGGACGTCACACGTAGGTACCATAAACCATGGGCCATAAATGTGACGTCCGCATGCACAGACCTCAGAAATTCTCTGACAATAGTCGAACGTCAGCTCACTTGTTTTGCTCCATGACAGTGTCTTCTAAAAAGATAAGTACCCCTTTGGGGAACATTTTCCATTCTGGTTGCTGTTTATTTCTTATTATATTTGCTGATTCCATCCATGTTATCTAGGAAGGAATAATGTAAGTGCGGACGTCAAATTCCACACAAAAATAGCCACAACTTCTGCCTCTTTTGTTTAGGGCCTACCCACGACTACAACGCATGTTCCATTTGCCAGTCATTCGTCCCTAAAACTCTGCAAAGCCATCATGTAGCCCTTAACTTATTCGTGGAAAACACTGTCTTAAGCATCTTGCTTTGGGTATAAAAGTGACACCTGCCGTTTTGGCCGAACCATCTAGAAAGAAGGCCAGGGTAGCTAGGCTGGAAAAAGCACCTTTGCCTCCGTATTCGGATGTCCTGCCAGCCGCCAATCTAGGGCCTGAGGTATTTCTGATGGCTTTCGCAACTTTGGCAGGTACCGTGTCAAACACTGCCCTAGTTTCTCCAGCGTGCACGTCCATGGAAGTACCTGCAACATCATCTTCCGATGTCGGGGGGAACCAGGTTCACCCAAACGGCTTAGGATAGCTTCCATATCTGAGGAAAGCTCCTCTAGTCCTCTGGTATCCTCAGACCCTAGGCCTGCACCTCTTCAGCCCAGACCGAAGCAGAAGTCGAAGCATTTGTCTGCTCCTTCAGAAAGTATTCTGATTGGCAGGCATTTTCTCAATTTATTTTCTAGGCCTTCATGACCCTTAGGCCTACCTCATCACATATCCCTTCTCATCTGCCAGCTTTGAGTCCCAGGCATGTTTCTTTAGGCCCATTGCCCATGGACAGACACTTGAAGAAGATTCCCCATCATCCTCTTCAGATGAGTCCCTTTCTTATTCCTCACAACTGGCTTCTCCCTTAGGATATTGCTCTCCTGAAGAGGATTCTGTAGAATGTGATGTCCCTCCTGAAGACATCACCTTTGGGGAAACAATTTCCAAAATGAGGGAGTATTTCAAATGGGATTCTACACAAATGACAGAGGTTCAAAACAGATAATGTTAAGTTGTCAATCTCGCCTTCATTCTTGCTGGATGGGGTTCGGAGCCGATCCTCGGCTCCGACTCGGCCAATACTAAAGCTCGAGAGCTATTTTTACCGGCTCGAGGCTCCCCTATATCCCACAATGCTAGGCGGTAACTACTCAGATCTCGTTTGCCGCTTTAGCTGCGAGGTGCTTTTTTCTACCGGCTCTGCAGGTTAGTTTAATTTACTTGGTAAATTTCTCTAAAAACCCCTAAGTTTTTATTCAAATAGTGTAGTTGTTGTTGTCCCCTACGTTACTATCCCTTTTAGCTTAATCCGGGTCCCTTTTATCCAGTTTTATTCCCTCTTTTGTCCTGTTAATTTGTTAGGCCTTTGGGCCTAACCCTTATTTTTCCTTAGTCAGTCAGTGTTTTTCTTGTGTCTGTGTGATTGACTTAGTTTTTTGTTAAAGGGGTGTATCTGTGTGTGCGTCTGTGTTTTGTACTTTGATTTAACATGTCTAAAGACACCAAGGTCTCAGGCTTCAAGAAGTGTGACTCGTGCTGTCAGAAAATGTCTCTGACAGACGGTCACACTTCTTGTGTATATTGCCTGGGACCTCTGCACCTGCAGGACTCTTGTTCTGTCTGCCATGCATTCAGTCCAAGAGTCCTGCAGGAGCGCAGGAACAAATTAATACTTCAAGGCTTGTTAAAGCCTGAAGGCTCCGTGACCCAGTCTTCGTCGGGGAAGCCTTCGAAGCCTTCCAGGCCGTCGGCTCCAGCTTCAGAGCCTTCGACCCGAGGCATCAAAACTGCTTCGACATCGGCTCCGGCTGGAGCCGATGTTTCTAAGACTCAATCTGTTACCTCGGCTCTGGCCAGAGCAGAGGGTTCCAAGACTCAAATGGCTCCGATAGTGGTATCGGAGCCATCTACTAGAAAGAGGTCAAGGTCGCCGTCCCTTGGCTCCATTCACTCGGCTCCGGGATCCCCACTTCTGTGGGAGCGGAGCCACAGGTCCCATTCCTCTCGGCCCTCCAGGCTGTCAGACCATGACTTAGAGAGGGTGGTTAGTAGACGTTTAAAGTCTCAGGCACTAGCCCAAATGCTGCATAGCCCTACTCAACAGTCAGTGGCTATACCCATCCCATCTTCAGTTCCTCCTCCGACTCCCTTGAGTTCGGAGCCGGAGCTTGTGGGAGCCGTGACTGTCGGCATGTCGGAGCCGATTCCCCACCTTTCGGCTCCGTCGTCGGCTCCAATCTCCTCTTTGGAGGGATCTGGGCACCGGGCTTCCCTCGTCGGCTCCGAGGGGGCGAGTGGCATCGGACCCTTGTCTGACCCCGTTCTCCCTCTCGGAGCCTCGGCGCTGGTGAGTTCAGCCCCGACATCGGCCTCGGAGCCATCCCTCTCGGTGCCGGGAGGAGTCCTCGTCCCTTCGGAGCGGGGATCTTCAGCCCGGCCTGATCGGGGCGCCTTCGAGGTCATGAGGAGCGTGCTAGACCCTGTGTCTGCCCCACGGTCGGCTCCCTCAGCTCCTCCCTCTACAGTGCCTGCGATAGTCTCTACCCAATCTCTCGTTCCAGACCGTAGAGACCCAACGCCTCAGGTTTCCCCATTGGGAATATCCTCCTCTTCCGAGGCTTCCCCTGATCCGGCAGGGGAACCCCCTCGGAAGAAAAAATGCAAGAGGAAGCATATTGACTCCCCTGAGTCTATCACGTCGGATACCGACTTGGATGAGTCGGAAGGGTCCCCACGGTCCCCCTCTGAAGATGTCTCTTTTTCTGACATCCTTGAAATCCTTAAACAGAGGGGGAACTGGTCCACCCTCAACCCTTCCGAGGACGAGTCAGTTTACCTTGAGGCGTTTGGTTCTCACCCTTCCACCTCCTGGGTGTCTCCTCCCTTTGACCCCCTCATGGAAGTGGTGGCAAGGAAGGCGTGGACGGCCCCTGATACGGTGGAGCCTACCCCACGGAGGCCATCTAAATTCATCACAGCTCCTATGAAAAAACAATTCTTATCTAAGGGCGTCCCCATTGATGCCATGGTGGTGGCCGCAGCCACTAAGAAGGAATTAGCTGATCCTTCAGTACCTGTCCATCCTCCTAATAAGGAATCTAGGACTATGGATAGGTATGGTAAGCGGATGTTTTCCTCAGCGACCTTTGCTATGCGGTCGCTGAACTACTTGTGCCACTTCACCCGTCTTCAGAGAGACTTGCTCACAGAAATGGGTGATGCTATACAGGATCCAACAGCTGAGGGGTTTCGAGACAAAATGAACTCCCAGTTGGCAACCCTAAATTCGATCGTCAACTCCATGCGGCTTATCTCCTATGCAGCTGATGGGGCGAGTAGGGCCGCAGGTACAAGCGTAGCTTTACGATGTCACGCCTGGATGCGGCTTTGCAACTTTGCCGACCCTTTCAAGGCGTCCTTCACCAATTCCCCCTTTGACGGTTCAGCTTTGTTTGGACCTCAGGTGAAGGATACTTTGACTAGGTGCGAGCAGGGAGGCTCTCTGCCGTGGGAGTCCATTTTTCCACCTCTTCCAGACCATATCCCAAGGGTCAGAAGGGGGGAAAGATGTGGTTCCGCAAACCACAGGGAGTCTCGCCTGACGCACGAGGTCAGTTCCCCTCTAGAGGCAGAGGGGAGAACAACAATAGACGCCGCCCTAGAGGCAGATGGGGTCCGCAAAATCAGGGTAGCAGAGAGACTCTTTCTGACAAACCCTTTCAGCATCCCTGAGGAGCTGCCCGACTGTCCGCCTTCGGAGGCAGTCAGGGGAAGATTATCACTGTACCCAGAAGCCTGGCTTTCTCTCACTCAAGACAGATGGGTACGGTCGATTATATCCGAGGGTTACAAAATTCCCTTTGTCCACACCCCATATCAACCAAAAGGGCCCCTACCATACGTTCCACCCAGTCTAAGGGAACGGGCAGTGCTAGAAATATCAAAGCTGCTGTCAAAAAGAGCTATCCAGCCAGTCCCGGCAGACCAGCAAGGATCCGGAATCTACTCCAAATTCTTTTTGGTACCAAAAAAGACAGGGGACTGGAGACCAATATTGGATCTCAGCAGACTAAACAAGTCCGTAAGAAAAACGAAATTCCAGATGGTCACGCTACAGTCCATTCTACCCTTCTTGGGTCAGGACAATTGGATGTGCTCAATAGACCTTCAGGATGTGTACTATCATATCAAGATGCACAGACGCTCCAGAAGGTTCCTCCGCTTCCGGCTGGGAGCCAGTCACTACCAGTTCAGAGCCCTGCCCTTTGGTCTCACTACAGCCCCCCCGAGTGTTCACCAAATGCATGGCAGTGGTCACGGCTCACCTGAGACGACAAGGATTCCAGGTGTTTCCATATCTAGACGACTGGCTCCTTACCGCCACCACCAGGCGTCAACTTCTCCTATCCAGAGACTGCACCATTCATACTTGCAAAGCTCTAGGCATTTCCATAAATTTCGAAAAATCTGTCTTGTCGCCTTGTCAGTCTATTACCTTCATAGGTGCCACATTAGACACAATTCATCTTTCCGCAAAGCTAACAGAGCAAAGGGTATCAGATATCCGCAGACATGTTCACATTCTTCTTCAGTGCAACAAAATCCAAGCCAGGGTTGTCTTGAAGGTATTAGGTCTCATGGCGGCTGCCATTACACTCCTTCCCCTAGCCCGTTTTCATATGCGGATCCTTCAGTGGATGCTGTTTTCTCAATGGTCCTACCAACAGCTCCCAATGTCTCACAGCATTTTGCTGACCCAGTCGTGCAAGAATCATCTTTCTTGGTGGATGTTCTCACCTCAAATTCTTCAGGGCAGATCCCTAGTTCCTTCCCCCCCCCGGTCGCCACGGTGATGACGGACGCCTCCCTGATCGGGTGGGGGGGCATTATCAGGGCAGGACGGTCCAGAGCACGTGGCAACCTTTCGAATGCCACTTGCACATAAATGTCTTGGAGATGAGAGCAGTACTTTTAGCGTTGCAGGCCCTTCAGGACTCTCTTCCCACTGGGACTGTTGCAGTTCAGACGGACAATATGTCTGTAGTGTGGTACATCAACAAACAGGGTGGAACCAAGTCCTATCCATTATGTCGAGAGGCACTCAGACTTTGGCAGTGGGCGATCTCTTCTCAGCGGTTTCTGACAGCAACGCACATCCCCGGGAAGTCCAAAGTGATAGCGGACAAGTTAAGCAGGGCCATACTCATGCCACACGAGTGGTCTCTCAAACAATCAGTGCTGGAAGAAATCTTTCAGAGATGGGGTCGACCTTGCTGCGATCTTTTTGCAACTCCCCAAAACAGCAAGTGTCCCGATTTCTTCACCCTCTTCCCTCTATCCGGCCAACCCACCAGAGACGCTCTAGTCCACGATTGGCCCCGGGGACTTCTGTATGCCTTCCCCCCCCTTTCCACTGATCACTCAATTAATTCAGAAAGCTACCGCCTTGAGAGTCACTTTGATCCTCATTGCTCTGTACTGGCCTCGACAGATATGGTTTTCGTTCCTGCATCGTTACCTCTTGGAACAGCCTTGGCATCTGGACCAAGTGCCAGATCTTTTGACCCATCAGTCGGGTCAGCTGCACCACTCCCTCCAATCTCTCAACCTCACAGCTTGGTTGCTCCGCTTCCTACCCTAGCCAGGCTTCCTCTAATTTCCCATTCAGTCCGTAACATCCTTATAGCTTCCCACAAGTCTTCTACCAGAAGGATTTACAATAGCAAGTGGAAACGTTTTTCCTTCTGGGCAGCAACTAAAAACATAGACCCTTTCACCGCGCCTATCCAGTCTATTCTAGACTTCCTGGCTGAGCTTTTTCACTCAAGCTCTTCTTCGTCTACTATCAGAGTACAATTGGCGGCCATATCTAACTTTCACGTAGGACTTTTGGACTCCAACATTATGTCCCATAAACTTTGCAAAGCCTTTCTCAAATGTATCTTTTTGCTCAAGCCCCCAATCAGAGACCCCCCCACCTCAGTGGGACTTAAATTTAGTCCTGGCTTCCTTGATTCTTCCCCCCTTTGAACCTGCGGCTTCCTGCTCTCTGAAGTTGCTCTCATGGAAAAACCTTTTTCTAGTAGCCATAACATCAGCTAGAAGGGTATCTGAACTTCATGCTCTTTGCATTCGTCCTCCGTATTTAGTTTTCCATAAAGACAGAGTGTCCCTCAGGACTAACCCGTCCTTTTTACCCAAAGTTTCTTCTGAGACAAATCTAAACCAGACTATCGATCTTCCAGTTTTCTTCCCTGATTATTCCAACAGGGCAGAACAAAAGTTACACTTTCTGGATGTTCATCGCCAGCTTCGTTTTTATTTAGACAGAACAAAACAGTTTAGGAAATCTAATCAACTCTTCCTATCTTATGCGGAAGGGAAAATGGGCCTTCCAGTTTCTAAAGTGTCCCTATCTAGATGGCTGGCCTCTATAATTACTTTCATCTAAGAACTCAGAAGTCAAAAGCTGCCATCAAGACCTAGAGCTCATTCAACCAGGGCGTTAGCTACATCGGTAGCTTTTCAGGCTAGACTGCCAATAGATTCCATTTGTGCAGCAGCCACATGGGCTTCTCCTCATACCACATTACAAATTGGATATGGCCTCCAGAAACCGGGCTAACTTTGGTTCCACCGTCCTCAAGAGTCTGTTCCGATGAGCCACCCAGGGTAAAGGTGCTAGGGACGCGGTCCCATCCAGCAAGAATGAAGGCGAGACTGACAAATTAACATTGAGAAGTTATGTACCTACCATAACGTTCCATGTTAGTTGTCTTCTTCTCGCCTTCTTTCTTGCGTCCCACCCTCCATCCCCCTAGCCTGGACAGACCGAAAGGGTCCTTTGGGATCTTCCTTCCCACATTTTTCAGCCACCTCTATTGTCCCTTTTTTGGTAACTTTAGACGTAGGTTTATATAGAGGTGGTCTTTCTCTTTCTCCATCCCTTGGGGACCACAGCTGCTATGGTTTTAGCTATCAAACGAGATCTGAGTAGTTACCGCCTAGCATTGTGGGATATAGGGGAGCCTCGAGCCGGTAAAAATAGCTCTCGAGCTTTAGTATTGGCCGAGTCGGAGCCGAGGATCGGCTCCGAACCCCATCCAGCAAGAAAGAAGGCGAGAAGAAGACAACTAACATGGAACATTATGGTAGGTACATAACTTCTCATTATGAGCTTCTACACATGGAATCCCCCTCTCCCTCAGCCATTCCTCCAGTGATCCCAGCCTACTTGGACACCTTTGCCTCAGCCTTCAAGGCCCCAGACTTTCAGCCACCAGCCCCTAAAAGACCAAACAGGTTCTATAAAGTTCCTGATAACTTCAAATTCCTTATCAAGCCTCCACTGGCAGACCCTGCTGTTATAGCAGTCTCTCCAGATAAACAATCCAGACAGA
The DNA here is from genome assembly GCF_019279795.1 of Protopterus annectens. Classification (NCBI taxonomy): domain Eukaryota; kingdom Metazoa; phylum Chordata; order Ceratodontiformes; family Protopteridae; genus Protopterus; species Protopterus annectens. Next base: position 1,298,962,201 of record NC_056746.1, on the reverse strand, counting down.
TTACCTCCTCTTCCTTACTCCCTTTGGATAAAGACACTAAGATGATGGGTAGGTTAGGGAAGAAAATTTACACATCTTCCACACTGGCCTTCAGAGCCATCAACTACCAAACGCATATGGTCAAATATGCCTTGGACCTGGTCTGCTTATAAAATGCAGTTGTGATGCTGCAGAAGCTTCAGCCAGGTCAGCTGCCTCAGCCTCAGTCCTCCGGAGGTCCTCCGGAGGTACTCCTGGCTCAGGCTACAACCATTGCCAGGTGATTTTAAAAACCAAAATCATGGACGTTCCGCTGGACAATAACCTTCTCTTTGGAAAATAGTCAGCAGAACTGTTTAAAAACCTGCAGGATAAAAGCAAAGAGCTGCAGGACCTTAAACACCTTTTTGTCTCACCTGTTGCCTAAGTTTCATAGAAACTACCCTGCTAAACCCAGATTTGTCAGGAAGGCTTCCACTCCACCTTCCACCAAACCCAGAAAAGGTGCCGGAAAGCCTTCTTCATCCAGACCTGCCTCCTCTCAAACTACTCTAAGACAGCCCTTTCATGACAAGCCTAATAATGCATGACTGTCAAACCCTAACACTCCATCTTCCCCTTTCTGTCTGGGTCTCTCACTGTCTTCCCCTATGGCTACAGATCACCTCAGACAACTGGGTCTTATTAGTAGTGGAAAAAGGATATTACATGACCTGGAGGGAAAAGCCTTTCCCAAAAGGTAGCCCACATCCCCCAAAAGACCAAATTCATCTCATCCCACAAGTAATTTAAGATCTTGTAAGACAAGATACTATACAGAGTCCCTCCAGGACAGGAAGGCTTAGAGTTTTTTACTCCAGACTTTTTCTAGTCCCAAGAAAGGATGGCCCATGGAGACCTATCTTGGACCTCTCTCTTCTAAATCCTTTCCTCTGTGTGCCCATCTTCTGCATGCTGTCCCACCAAACCTTTCTTCCACTGTTGAACCCCAAGTCTTATCTGGCCACTGTAAAACCTGAAGGATGCATATCTTCACATCCCTATCCACACATCTTATTGGAAATTCCTGCATTTTGCTGTGCATTTTGCTGTGCAATCCTTGCATGTTCAGCTTACTGCCTTGCCCTTTGGTTTATCCACTGCACCAAGGATATTCACAAAATGTCTAGCTCCTGTGGTAGCCTTTTGCAGAACAAAAGGCGTTCAAATCTTCCCATACTTAGACGATCTTCTTATCCAGGCAGATCATCCAAATACTCTAAAAAGGGAGCTACAATTGACCATGTCCTTCCTTGAAGGCCTAGGTTTCACAATCAACCATCTAAAATCCTCACTTACTCCCTCCCAGGACTAGGTGTTCTTGAGTTACAGAATAAGAACAGATTTGATGAAGGCCTTTCTTCCACCAGAAAAGGTCACATCTCTGACCACTTGTTTCCAGGACCTACTCCTAGCCAGCTACATTTTGGTCAGGGAGTTCCTACACCTCCTGGGGTTGATGGCAGCCACGCTTCCTGTGTTACCCCTAGCCAGGTTATACATGAGAAATTTCAATGGTACCTGAAGACTGTTTGGTCCCAGCACAACAACCCACTAGAGTTTCAGATACCATTTCTTCCATGTCTCAAGAAAGAGATCTTGTGGCTCCAGTAAATTCACCTGAACCCAGGACTACCATTACAACCACTCCCTGCGGTTCAATAGATGTACACAGGTGCTCCAGAACTGAGGTGGGGTGCAACTGTGAATGGATTGAAGGTTCAGGGCCAGTGGGACTCCTGTCTTCAGAAAAAACACATCAGTATCAGGGAAGTGACTGCCCTCATCTTAGCCCTAAAATAATTCCTCCCCCTCATTCACCCAGGACCTCTAAAAATCTTTACAGACAACACCACAGTTATGTGGTATATCAACAAACAAGGGGAGACAAAATCATACTTACTCTGCAGGCTGGCCATCCGTGCTTGGGAAATGGCTACCCTCTCCAAGGTGACACTGTCGGGTCTATATTACATGATCGAAGTTTCAAAACTTCGAATCTGACATGGTCGACACCATATGATCAAAGTCTTGAACCTTTGAAAATGTAATAAAAACACAACAAACTACACAAATAAACAATTTAAATGCTCTAAGCAGGGGGGCACGCCCCCCTGCACCTCCCACGTGGGGGGCTGCACCCCTCACACCCCCTGCTACTTAAATATACCAACTCCGAGATCGCACTACTGTGTAGAAAAGGGAAGTCTTCTCTTTCCACGCTGTACAGAGATCTCCATTAAAAGATTCCAAGTTTCAAGACTTCGATCATATGCTGTTGACCATATCATATTCGAAGTTTTGAAACTTCGATCTTCTGATATAGACCCAGGATGTCTTCCTGGACATACTCTACCGGTGGGGTACACCACAAATAGATCTGTTTGCCTCCCCTCAGAACAGGCAACTGAAGCTTTTCTGCACAAGATCCCTCTCTCCCCAAGCTTGGAGGGTTAGGCGCCACTCAATCTCCTTCCTGGAAGGGGATGTTTCTTTATGCATTCCCCCATTCCCTCTCATACATACCAAAAATCTTGTTGATGACTAACTTTTTGCCAAGGCAGCACTGGTTCCCCCTTTTTTCTCTAGTCAAGGGCAATCACCACAAATTACCCCACAAGGTGGACCTCATCACACAACAGAAGGGATCACTTATCTATCCACATCTCCAAACCCTCAAACTAACCTTGTGAGTGATAAACTTCTGCTCCTTTTTAGACACCTTTATTCAGAAGACGTACTTTCTGTCATGCAGGAGACTAGGAAACCCACTACTAGGAGATCCTACCTATCTAAATGGAAAAGATTCTCCAGTTGGTGTCTTCACAGGCATCTAGATCCTTTTCAGACAGATGTACCTCTAGTTTTGTCATTTTTGTGAACTCCTTAAGTCTGAACTTTCATATTCATCAGTGAAAGTCCATTTATCAGCTATCTCTGCTTGCTTACCTGTCAATCAACCTTTGTTGTCCAGATTAGAGGTAAAACTTTTCCTTAAGGGAGTACTTCATATCAAACCTCCAAGGAAACCTATCCCTCCTCCTTGGGACCTGAACTTCATTCTAGAAAAACTTACCACTGCCCCTTTCGAGCTAGCAGCCTCAGCCACCTTGAAGATGCGCACTGGGAAAACAGTGCTTCTTGTAGCCTTAACTTCGGTCAGACGTGTCTCAGAACTACAAGCACTCATGGCTATCCCACCATACCTGATATTTCATGAGGATAGGGTCTATCTTCATACAAATCCATCCTTCATGCCTAAAGTGGTCAGTGAACTTTCACTTAACCAGTCCATCCACTTACCCACGTTCTTTCCTTCCCCACAAAATGACAGTGAGAGAGTTTCCATTCCCTTGATGTTCACAGACAACTTTGATTTTACCTAGGTAAGACTAAGAGCATCAGAAAGTCTAACCAGTTCTTTGTATCTTTTCACCCCAAGGCTCTGGGAAAAGCTGTGTCCAAGCAAACAATGTCTTCTTGGATTTCAAACACTATTTCCTTTTGCTACTCCTTTCATGGAAAACACCTTCTTCACACTGTGAGGGCCCACTCTACCAGGGCTGTGGCCTCCTCTGGAGCCTTTTTCAAAGGATTAGATACAGCCACTGTTCTGGAGGCAGCCACATGGTCTTCAGTCAACACATTCACTAAACATTACAAGATGGACAATATCTCCAGGGTTGGGGCGGGCTTTGCTAAAGCCATCCTGCATGGATTCATAGAAAATTCCTCTTCTTCCACCTCCCATAACACAAGCTGAGCTTTGGTACTCTCCCTCATGTTTAGAATACTGCAACATGAGAATAGAAGGACATAGAATAGTTGTGTAAAATCTTACCATAACCATAGATGCCCTTCTCTTCCATGTTTCAGTATTCCTATCCCTCCCTCCTACCCCCTTTTAGAACCTCTGCCTCTTCTTCCATTTCTTTTTGTTCCTTATTTTCCCCTCTCTGGATGACATACTGATCAGCTGCTCTTAGACTATTGCCCGACTGGGGCATTCAGGTCTGAGGTCTGTGCATGCAGACGTCACATTTATGGCCCACAGTTTGTGGTACCTATGTGTGACGTCCCATGCACCATACAGCAGCCAGGCTAATCTTTTGTATATGGCCAGATGTTCGAGTCGCCTCAGGCAGAGGATCCCTTATGTTTAGAATACTGCAACATGAAAGAGAAGGACATCTATGGTTATGATAAGATTCTACACAACTATTCTATATTTCTGATAGTGCTCACAGAGGATTCATTTCCAAAGGAAATTAACCATGTTAATGAACTGAAACCCCCAAGACCTTCTGGAAAATATTGCACTAATCATGGGTCATCACACAAATTCCAGCACAACGGCTGTGCTACAGTTGTTTTGTATAATGTAAGAGTGGTGCACTGTGCCTAAATACATGTTTAGGAGTGGGTGTGGTGTGCTGGCAGTAGTAATAGCTGTCTTATCCCCCCTTTGACATATGACATTATACATGATCAGCAAGCCCATTGGTCAAACATCAGCTTGGGCAGCAGGCAGCTTCTGTTTGAGTAGAAGTTCAGGTGGTTGGAGGTTTGGCTGGAGAAGGCTAACAGTCCTCCTTGGGGGACAGGGAAAATTGTTGAGACCATTAAGGGCTTAAATTAGTCATATGAACAGGTAAGTGCAGCATTGAAGGTGTGCATTCTAAGTAGGGGTATGAGCACAGGTGTTGTTGATCCATTCATTCGTAGTACACAAAGCTCCTAGGAAGCAGTAGGACATGAGAACAAAAAATGGCTGCCTCTAGTACAACCATTTTAGTAGCCTTCCACCTTTTTACACTCCTCACTTCCCTATAAGGTAAGGCACTGAAATGTTTATTTATTTGTTTAGATTTGTTGTGACAGTCTGACTAGATTAATGCTCCTTTACAGCAGAGGCCTGGGGAGATAAACTGCAATAAACAAACAGCTAATAATAAGTAAATACAATAAAAAAGCAAACAAATATGAAATACAGCATAGCAGAAAAGGCATGTTATATAATTTGTTACAGTTAAATTTATACAGGGAAAACCTTGGTGGGCTAAACGCAGTTCATGTGCAGTTTGTGTCAACAGTTAGCACAATGTGGATACAAGTAAAGATATAGACGTCTCAAACTAGTTAAGGTCAAGGGAAGTAAAAATAGAGATTAGAGAGACATAAATAAGTAGTTATGATGTATGTAAAAGCCAGGAAGTGTGGATCTTACCTAATAATTA